>NC_045493.1:12633961-12947653 GCF_009650955.1 Corvus moneduloides
CCACAAGTCTCCCTGCTGTCCCTGCACTGTCACCAGCCCACTTGGGGACCTGGGGACCAAGCAGCCATCCTCCTGTGGCAATGCATCCTCTGATTCTTCTCCCAAATATGGCTATGTCATTCTCATTAATTCACCCCCAAAACGGCAGCTGGGATTTCAGGAATGCAAGTTTCCATTGTGTTTGCCCGACTGTGCTGCCTGGAGGGGCGGCAGGGCTGCGGGAAAGCTGCTGCACCCTTGTGATGGGGGACCAGGCACAATGGACCTTATGGGGCACACCTGGGGGATCAAGGCGAGTCCAGACTGAAAGAACAGGTGCCAGGGGAGGGTTACAGAATCTATCTCAACGCGAACATCACTGCCTCACACCTCACCCACCTCCTGCACAGGCATCCTAACATAAACCTCACTGGTGACTGCAGGTTTAAAGGGTGACAGCCTGCACTGAGTGCCCAAGGGACAAACACTCTGTGAGATGTTTCTTCCTGTGAGGCTGCACTTGAGCAGGACCAGGACCACAGGGTCTGACCAAGTTCAGCTTCTCATTGGTCCTGCAGCCTCAGCCTGACTTCCCTGGCCATCAGCAGCCCTGTCACACTGCAGGTTTCTCCAAAAAAAATGAGCCAAATTCAAGCCCTTTCATATTCCAGCAGTGACATTCCCCTGGCAGGAGATGAACCCATGCCCCAGTACTGACATCCCTGGCATCATTCCCAACCAGGCAAACTACTGCATCACAGACCGGCCCTGCTCATCCGCAGATAATTTCGGCGCTGTTTTAGGTACAACACTCCAGTCAGCACAGCTTTAGATGCCTGCAGAATAATTTCTTGGTATTTGTGGCACAAAGTTTACTGGCCACATCCAGGGCTGTGTCTGTATGATGTGCTGCATGATTAAACCAAGATTTTTTGACAAGTATTTCCCTGCATCTGGAAGAGAAGTTGTCAAACCCTTTATCACTAACGAGGAGCTGCTCCCCGGACTGATGAAGATCAAATGGTTCCCAGAAACAAGTATCATTCCTCTCATTAGCTGCTGTGGTTACTGGAGTGGGGGCACTTGCACAATTTGCAGAGTTAGAGCAGTTTGCTGAGCTCTGGATCTGATCCCTGGGGAGGGAGGAGAGGCACTGGCATGGCAAGGCTGGAGCATGGCAGGAGATCTGCTCCTGCACTGGGGACAGGGTGCAGGGAACCCTGGAGTCGTGGGCAGGCACTGCTTGGAATCCCAAACCCTGCCAGCCCCTGCTAGTGTGACAGGGCTGCTGGTGGCCAGGGAAACCTGCTTGGCCAGGTTCTTCTTAATGCTCCAGGACCCATATGATATCAAACCTGGCCAGATCCTGCTGGGATGGTGCTTCTGCCAAAAAAGTAAGCGGGCTGTTTATAAAAATCTGGGTTGGGACTGTTTATCCACGTTGGTGAGGGGAATGGTTTGTGCTTGAGGAGGGCGGGACAGACGGCGGGACAGATAATTCGATTTGGGTTTTGGCAGGGGACGGGGAAGAGGGTGGGCCTGGGAAAGGCTGTCGGGCCTGCCAGGGGACCGTGCTGGCTGCTGACAGGTCACACCGTGGTCCCCGCCCTGCCAGCACGGCTCTGGCACCGCTCTCGGCGCAGGAAGGGGGCTCCGGGCAGCTCCAGTCCCCCAGGAGCGAGTCCTCGAAAGTGTCGGCGCTAACACACGGCCCTTCGGCCAGGGAATACGTGAGCACTGTCTGACAGCTCTGCGTCCCTCCACCATGACTTCATCCCCTCTGAGTCATCCCTGAGGCGGGCAGGCGGCTCCTCCAGCTACCCATCGTCCTGTGGCTGACAGACTGACCCATCGTCCTGTGGCTGACAGACTGACCCATCGTCCTGTGGCTGACAGACTGACCCATCGTCCCCCTGCCGACAGACTGACCATTGATGGCTTTGCCTGGTGGGATGGTCCTCCACCTGCCCATCCCAGCAGTGCGTGGGAGACAATGGCTTTTCCCCCCCAAGGAATTCACCGGCAGGAAGCGTATCTGGGATGCTGCGGCTGCTCCACTACCACGAGGGCAATGTTACTCCAAAATCAATGCGAATTTACTCTGGAATAAAAACCTCACGCTCCAAACGGAATAATTATGTTGAAGTAGAGTCACTTTCCTTGCAGCCCGGTTTCAGGCCAACACCTGTGTTCCCACAGCCTGGAAAAACAGCTTCCCAAAGAATGAAGCACACGGTGCTTCATTTTTGGTGTCCCTGCTACAGAATGCAGGAGGTTCAGAGAGAGACACTGAAATATCCTGAAGAGCCACTGCCACAGACCCAGAGCTGTATGGACACATCCACACAAGGGCTTGTCATTACAACATCATGCAAATTTATGCTTATTACTGTACGCTGACTATTGGATCAGATTGTTCTACCACGGCACAAATTCTCTTTTTTTCAATGAGAAATGACAACAAGGAAGCTATTTCTCTTCCCATCAATCCCCCCCCCCCGCAGTGTTCTATTGCCTTCTCATACACAAACACAGAGGATTATTTAAGAAATATCTTAATCTCAGGAGCCTCAATATTATGCATTGTGACCCACTGGATGTGGGTACCTTCCACTGAGCAGTGCCATGGAAGGCGGCGTGCCGGGAGCATCCTGCCTCGGAGTGGGCAGCTGCTCCATTTTCTGACAAACTGGAAGTGGAGTCATGTGAAGCCCCTGCTCTTGGCAGGAGATTTTTAGCAGTAAGTAGCAGCTTTATGAGGAATATCCTCTGCCAGGGGACCATCAGCCAGGGACCAGTGGGATTCTTATTTTTTAATGGACTTTTAATAAGTAGGCCACAAAGACAGTCTTGACAGAGAGTAGCTTTTTTCTACGTGTAATTATCTCCCCTTCGCTCTCAAGCTCCCTGCAGCCTCCAAGAGCAAATAAGACCACCAACCACTCAGTGAGAAAAGGAGCAAGAAACCAGCATAGGGCCACTTGAAATGCTCTTTGTATCAGATCTCATCCGCTCTCCTCTCATCTGATACAAAAAACCAACCTCTCCTCCCCTCCTCTAAATTAATTAAAGCTCAGCTTTTGGTGTTTAACTGCTCCAACCCTTACCAGCAGGAAAACATATGCTTGGAGCATGGGCAATGCTGGGAACACGATGCCATGCCTCCCAGTGCTGCAGGAAGGCTGTCTACGATTCTGTCTCCTCCCTGCACATTGCCCATTCCTGTGTGTCCCACTGTGTCTCCTGTCCTTCATCCTCTCACCAAGTCTTGTTCCTGATACTCGGCAGGTAATGGCAGAGCTGCCAGTGCCACATCAGCCCAGTGCTGCTGCTCCTCAGTCACAGTCTCCACTCCTCACCAGGCCCCATGGGAAACAGAACGAGGGTTCCAAACAATCCAGGATCCCTTGGGAACAAGCAGGGAACAAGCAAGGTGCTGGCTGAGCCTTTGGGACAGGTTACTCCCAAATGAGCACTCCTGCAGCACAGGCAGAATTTGAGCCGCTTCTGAAAAGACTCACTGAGCATCCCTCCATCCCAGCCCTCCAGGTCTGCCAGTATCTGACCTCTCCCACGATGGTCTGTGCAGTCACACACTGACCCAGTCTGGTCTGGGGAAGCGGATCCCATCAGCACCACACCCAGGGGAGACCCTGGCTCTGTGAAGAGGTGCAAGGGAGACGCTTCACTGCTCCCACCAGCTTCTGGCAAGATTTTTAACAACTTATTCGTCCCTTTATTACCTTAAAATGCCACCCTAAAACGAGTCTCTCCCCAGCAGAGCCTTCCTCTGCAGCACAGACCCAGCCCCTCAGCAGCAGTGTGCCCTTCCCAAGCCTGCACGCAGGCTCTTCCAGCACTCCCCTCATGCAGTCTCGCAGGAAATGGATGCAAATACCAGAGGTATCACAGCACAAAGTCTGAGTTTCAAAACCCCCCCAAGATCTCTGTGGGAGAGCTGCTCCAGGCTGAACACAGCAGCTGCTGTTCTGCACCTCTCTCCTACTGTGAATCATGCAGCCAGCCCTTGGCTCTTAAAGCTTGTCTGAACATCCCACCTTCCACCTGAGCATCCAACAGTAATGGGAAATATTCACTGTGTTGCTTCCTCCCAGACTCAGGGGGACTCCTCTTTCAAAAGCAATGATGTTCTGGCTGAGGTCTGCTTCAGGGGAGGTGCAAATCATTCTCTTTGGTGCGATTCCTACTTGCAAAACAGTCCCTCAGTTGATGAAGCAAGTCCCTGCTTCTAAAGGCTGGCACTGAACAAGGCTCCAAAGGGCAGCAGACGTCTCCCCTGCTTGGGCTGGATCGTGTGGAAAGCATCGTGGGAAATTCTGCAACTAGCTATGCTTTGGATCATTCTAAAACCCAAAACACAAACAGTCCCTGCTGGGTGCAGGATGGGCAGGTCTGCGGCTGCTGGGGTAGGTAGGCAGATGCAGAGCAAAGCCTCTCACTCTCCACACTTGCTCAATTTAACACTGAAACCAGAATGAGCTGTGCTGAATGTCTCCACCGCTAACAAGAAACAAATGTGGCCTCATGTTCTAGTTGCTGTGATCTAACAAAACAGACCATGGTAAACACTATAAAAATGTACTGGAGGGAACCACCCTGTGTTTGCTGGGAGAGGGACTGGATAATCTAATAGGGCTTTATCCATCTCTAATGTCTCTGAAAAAAAGAAGGGAAAATTGGGCCCCGTCCATGACATTCGTCATGTGCTAGCTATTCTGATGTCTTAATGCTGCAGAAATCAAATTGGAGTGAGGCTACCTATCTGCTTCCCAATCAGGATCCAGGCCCAAGTGCTGCTTTTTATGGCCATGCAGCGTGAAGATCTGCTGATGTCAGTGGTGTCACGGGCAAGGCCAGTTTTTCCATCCTTATCCCCACATTATCTGGGGAAATAGTCCCTTTGTGGCTACGTCACTCTCCTTGTGACATGAATAATTACTCACTTCATGGACCTGGGGATCCACCAGCAGGACCTGACTCTGGCTGGAGGCATTCATGGGGATAAGGCATCTGGCCAAAAGGTTAGCACTGATCTGTGTTCCTGGGTATCATGGTATCAGCAGCAAAACTGCCAAGGTCATGTCTAGATTTGTATCTTGGCCACAGTAATGGTAAGGGTTGACTCAGTCACCTGCCCCCAGGCACCTTCTGGTGCCCTGGTATCTGCTCTGCTCTTGAACAAAGGGTTAAGGGTCTCCGCTAGCTTCAGTGCCAAATCTGCCAGCCCCACAGGAGACCCCCACGGGGATCCTGGACACCCTTTGGCACTTCAGATGGATTTGTATGCTTCTGCTCAGGTGTCACCAGAAGTCACTTCCACCCAAGTCATTCTTCTCCCATACCTTTTCCTATAGGAAGAGCCTTGGGCAGGCTCTGCAAAGCAGGAGCCCCACCCAGCTCCCAGGAGCTCAGTCACCATTGGCAGCTCAGCTGCCATCTCCAGAGAGAGAGACACAGACCCCACCTGGTTCTTGCACACAGCCCAGGCTGCATGGGCAACCCCATGCTACTGACACACAGCCAGGTTTTCCACAGTCACTCCATCCCCTTTTTTTAAGCATCTTGGATTTGTTTGGTTTTTTTTAAAGACACTGTGACCTCGGCATGGGGATGGACAAACACCAAGTGCCATTAATAAACAGCATGGTCTGAAAAGCTACGCAGAGCACAACCACAGCCCCATCACAGCCTGCAAGCAAGATCTCCATGTGGGAAGGGGGGAAAAGCAGCATTTGGGGGGCTCAGAGAAAGTGCTGCAGCTCCTTGCTCAGCCTGAGGGATGACGCTTCCACGCGCTCCTCCAGCTCTTACCTGGCTCTTCCCGCGCCGCCGGTAATTCCTTCTTACAAGGTTCTTGTAATTCTCATTCTTCTTGGTCAGGTAGTAATAGAGGACACAGTCAGCCACCGTCTGCAATGACACGGGCAAGTCAGGGAACAGAAGGTCCTGTCCTCGTGTGCTGTTGGGGCACAGACTTCCAGCAGCAGCGTTCAGAACTGGTCATCACCAGGTCTCCTGCTGCTCCTGAAGACCTGCAGCCCAACAGCTTCCCCACACCTCCCTCCCTAAGGCTTCCAATGGAACTGGAAGAGGGGCACAATGCACGGTGTCCTGGTAAAGCAGGCTCAGCTCTTCCAAAGGACAGACCAGGGCGGTCCTGCGGGCGTGCGGAGATGGAGATGGGGTGCTGAGCAGAGATCACCCCGTGTTAGAAGCAAAGCAGGGGGAAGGGCTGACCCCAGATGACCATGGCAACCAGAGGCAGATGAAGGAGCCGCCTGTCAGCCCCTGTTGCAGTTACACGAGGCACAACCTGCCAAGCGACTGTCAGCTGGTGTTACTTCCAGCCGCTCAGCTCGCGCGCGCACGACTTTGTCGTGGGCAAACTGAGATCCCAGCGCTCAGAAGCTGCCATCCCAACTCCACTGGTTGGCTCCATAAGCACCATCACAGATTGGACACGTTAGGAAAACAAGGAGCCACGGCCAGGACATACCCTGCTCCTGAGCAGCACAGAGTGTGCCACGCTGGGAGAAGTCCTCTGCTGAACAGGATGGGCACCTGAACACTGCCTTGGGCTACACCTTCACATACAGGATCAGTGGCTTCATGAAGAGAAATTATCCCACAGACCCATCATGCCGCAAGTCCTCAGGAGCTTGGGGCAGCTGTGTGTGCCCGGGGGTGCCCGGGGGCTGCGCTCACTCCATCCCTCTGCGAGGAGCGGAACCATTTGCAAAAACAGATTGCAACTTTTAAAGTGTTAATTGGATCTCTTTCTAATCTAGCCCTGATTATACACACACACACACGCGAACACAAAAACTTACAGTCATCTGTTCCAAGGGCTAAGATCACTATTTTTTTATAATGCAATTTAAAAATCTATTAATTCATTACATTGAGCCATACTTTGCAGCTCTCTCCAACAGGATAATGGATGTGTTCTGTATCATAATTACAGCCTGATTTACAAACGAGTACAAATAAAATTAGAAGACATTTTACAGCTTGGAACACAGACTGGATTGTGAGCATCATCCAAGTCCCACCACTTTCGGCTTTATCGAGCGCGAAAGGATGAGGAAGGAGCCTGGGATCTTACAGCAACAGCAGCAGCACGAGGTGGCTGCTGGCCTTCCTTGCTGCTTCGGACAGGAAGGTCAAGGTCTTATAAATTATTTCCCCAGCCTGAGTTATGAGGAATCAGCGTATAATTTAGGCTGGAAGTGACCTCTGCAGGCCACCCCTGGAGAGCAGAGTGGTTCCCCCAGAGCGAGTGGACACTGTGTGTATGAAACTCTGCATGAGGCAGGCAGAGGATGCAAGTAACTAAAAGGACCAGAGAAGCAACAGCTTTCAAATGTTTCTTGTTCAGGAGAGAATCCAAGTGATGGACAGCTGTCTTTTCAGGCTGGGTCTGTCCAGGACCTGCTCATATGGCCTGTCCCATGGAAGGTACCTGGCCTTGCTCAGAATGGGACCACAGACTCACTCCTCCATCAGGTCTTTTTCTCAAACCTTTCTTCCCTCAGCCCAATTAACAGCAAAACCAAAAAGTCCAAGCAGCACAACACAGACGTCTGGGAAAGGTCAGGCAGTTCCTGTGAGCAACTATTCCTAAACACCAAGGGGGCGTGTGTGTGCTTCTAGTACATCCACCCGAACTGTTGGATGAAATGGGACTCAGTCCACCCTCAAAAACCTCTTCCTCCCTGAGCAAAGAGATCCCTCCACTTCGTGCTGGGCAGCTGGGTGCCCACCCTCTGTGCGACAGCCTGGCTGGTGCAAAATGCCTCCGGGAGGTGCTGGGAAGCAGCTCCCCCGGCAGATCACGGGGTGGGCTGCGCCGCCCACGCGCCAGGCTGGCTGCGTTCACACCTCTCGCGCTCCCAGCTCCCGTCTCTCCGCGGCTGACTCAGTCCCTGTCTCTGCAGGGAGCCGGGAGGCGTCTGGACCCTGCCCGGGGCTTGGAGCCACCGCCGCCCACAGGTGCCCAGCATCTGCTGGCAGCTCCAGCACCAAGAGCCAAGTGAAGGAGGAGAGGCAGCACAATTCAGGTTAGAGCCAGGCAGGGAGGCTTACCTTCCTGTCCAGAAAGGATGCGATCAGGCCGAAGTTCTTGGGATGCTGCATGAACCTGCAGAGCGAGAGGGAGAGGGTTACTGTGGGTGCTGGCTCTGACCCCCTCACAGCTGGGCTGCCATGCCCTGTGTGCCCAGAGCAGCAAGGCCAGCTCCCCGAGGGACTTCAGGCTTTGAGAAAATATTTGTCTGCTGCTCAGCTTCCCAGAAAGACAGGAACTTTAAATTTAGCCCAGTGGAGCAGGGCTGGTTGGGAGCTTCAATGTGCAAATGCTCATCATGGGTGGGAGAGGGAAGGAGGGCCGGCAATGCCTGACAGCTGATCATCACTCTGCTCCATGCCATGGCCACCCAAGCCTGTACCAACAGCAGGACAGGGCAAGCACAGAGGGCAGCTGCACACCTGGCCAATGCCTCAGGATCTGGCAAGGAAAGGGCGAGGAATTGCCACCACATCCCACATCATGGCTGTGGGTGGCCCCGGTGCTGAGCAGGACTCCAAGCCCTGCTGGGCTGTTGGGAGCAGCTGCAAAAGACAGGAAGGGAAACCCAAACCTCGGGAGGAAGCACAGAGCTGCCACATTGCTGAGTTGCTCAAGAGATCCCCAGTGGCACAGCAGCTCTGAGGAACGCTGCCTCATGCCCAGCAAGCGGAGGAGCTGCCAGCAAGCTCATCCCTGGCTCTGGCAGCCTGGGAGGGTACATTGCCCACTCAGGGGAAGCTGTCCCCACTAGCAGAGATGCCTCCTCCAACAAATCCCGGTGCTCAGCTGGTGGGGAAGCACCAAGGGCCAGCAAGCCCTTGGTAGGAGGTGCTGCTGCTGGCAGCACAGTTAACCAGCGCACTGCCAAAGCACAGGGAGCCCACTGAGTGGTGACTTTGTGCCAGGAGAGGTGGCCACCAGCACAGGCTCTGGCCCGGGGAGCTGAGCAGCCAGGGCGAGCCACGTTCAGCAAGTGCAGCTCTGCCAGCTCCCAGGAGCTGACAGCTCTGTGCCCAGGGGAAATGGATCGGAGGCAAAAGGTGGGAGAGCTGCGGTATGGGCAGGATATGGTGAGGAGCTCTGTGTCTCCAGCCCTGCCAGTGATTCTCTGGGACAACTGGCTGCTCTCTCTCCTGCTTTTGCTGCTCTGTCCCAGTGTCAAACTCGGAGTCAAGGCACTGAGCTGAACTCAGTGAGGGCCTGACCAACTCCAGCCACGGCAGCAGGACGTGGGTGCTGTCACCCCGTGTTGATGCTGTTCTTGAGGCAGAACTCCCATACAGTTTGGGTGGCACTGCAAGATCCCTGTCACTGTAACTGGTCACCAGAACAAAAAAGAAACCATAAATGCTGGGGGGGGAGGAAAAAAGCAAAGCAGACAGGCTGCTCAGACAACCTGGGATGAGGACACAGAGCCAGAGCTGGCTCCTCACTCTGTACACAGCACAAACACAGGGCTGACCACAGGACAGGGTTTTCAAGGCCATGCTATCAAGGATGCTAACACACTGCCGGGGGCAATGCAGATAACAATCCACTCTTTTTCATGGGCCAGGCCATCTCCCCGTAACGAGAGATGGATGCTGCACTCTAACACTGCCCAGCACGACACAGCCTCGATGCCTGAGCAGCACCCGGCTCCTTCACCAGCAAACCACAGCTTCCCTGGGAGCAGGCCAGCGATGGGCTCTCAACAGAGACCTGAAATGCTGCCCAGAAGCAAATCAAATCAGGTTCTTCCTCGTGGTTATGTTCTGACAGCTAAAATAGTTCAGACCTGGAGCTTGTCAGCCTTGCAGTGCCTGCCTGTTTACTCCAAGAGTCCCCGCCAACTGGGCTGAACAAAAGGTTGAACCAGGTTTTCCTGGTCTCAGGAGGAGGCCAGCTCTAGGTCACGATCATGGATGACACAACTCCAGTTCACCTTAAAAACCCAGGCTAGAAGCTGCAGCACAGCAGGCAGCTCGGCTACCAGCACACCAGGATGGGGGAGAGCCAGAGCAGGACTCCCTACACCCTCCTCACAGCTCCTGAGCACCAATCTCTCAAAATGAGCTTTGTGAGAGCCCTGAAACCCTGCTGTATTTATGCCTCAAGCTCTGCATCACCCACAGTGATGACACAGAATCCACCGTGCACTGCAGGATGCACACACTGGGTGTGGATTCTTCCAGCCCCATTAGCCAGGCACAGCCCTGCCATTAAAGACCGAGTAATTAGCCTTTGCGTCATTTGTGGCAAGCCTCGCTGTTTGGAGTGGCACATTTTAAGGCTAATTAGCAATGAGGATTCTCCTCTATCAAAGGCTTGGAGCTGGTTTGCTTGTTTTGTTCTTTTTCGGTCCATCTTGGCAATTAATTATTTCAGCTGCAAACAGGAGTCCTGATGAGCAGGGGGAGGAGGAGGGATCCTGGACACAGAGAGGCTTCCAGCATGGCTGGCCATAGGCATGCTGGTAATCCATGGAGCCATCCCCTGCTTGTCTGGAAGCCAGACTGAGTGGTGCTGCTGCTCAGGACACCCGACCCTCAGGTCCACAGCAGAGAGCAATACTAGAGCTCATCCTGCTGAAAGCTGAACTCCAGCTCTGCTTTTACAGACACTCACAGCACACTGGGGGCACCAAGGATACTCCAGTCCTCCATGCAAACACACCTGGGTCCCTGCTGGGCTCTGGGCTACAAGGGAGTCTGGATGTGAGACCAAGTTGAGCACCCACATCTTGGCTGACAGCGCAGTGGTACCCAGGGAAGGGATCAGCCACTCCCTAAGTGATCTCACTTGATAGAGCAAAGCTGTTCTCAAGCACTGCTTGCAAACAGGAGAAAGCACCACAGCCAGAGTCTGCACGTGTCTGATGTGGGAACGCATCCATGGAAACAGCAGCCGGTGGCAAATCCTGCAGACAGCAGGATGGAGCACTGAGGGATCGGCACCAGCTGGAAGCTGCAGCATGACGGGGTCTACATAAGGGGCTTGGATGTTGACAGCCCCAAAAATCCCCTGGACACACAGTGCCCAAAGGACAGCACGTAAATCCAGAAAGGCAATGTGTGTATGGAGTGTTGGGTTTCACCGGCGCTGTCGTTAAACTGGGAATGCTGATACAACAACGAATGCAAAAGCTGAAAAACTTCCCCTTCCCACCCTGCCACGAGCAGCAGCTTTCCACAGCCCAGCACAGGGGCAGGAATACCCCGAACATGCAGCAACGCCTGAAGTTTCTGTGCAGGAGCATCACTCTGTGCCCAGGTTCAAGATAACATAGCAACAAGATGTGTCCGTGGGGGACAAGTGGGAAATTCCTCAGTGGGCTGGGGCTCCAGCTGAAGCCCTGCACGGATCCTGCCCACACTCCCCATGGGCTGCACAGAGAGGTGTGTGGGCTGCACTCACTTTTCCCGGAAGGTCTCCTTCTCCTGTTCGCTCCACATGTTCATCACCTGCCGGTCCTTGTAGACCTTCATGGGGTCATCCATGAGGCCGTTCATGTTGATGAATTTAATGCGCTGCTGGTCAGCATCGTAGAGCATGGGCGGGATGACGGCGAGCTGGCGCATCTGCTTCTCCAGGTTCTTTGGGGAAAGCAGAGAGAACAGTTGGTCAGCACCACGGGCCCGTGGGGACTGCAGGGGACAGATGTTCGAGAGGAAAAGGACAGGCGGAGGAACAGGAGAATTCAAAAGCAAGCGCTAGACAGCTTTATTGCCAGAGTAATTGTAAATTAAACGCTAAAAGAGGCTATCGCTGTCAGCCAGGAAACAATTAATCTTTCATTTTGGTATAAAAGGCTTCAAGATCCTGTGTGGAAATGTCTGACTTAAGCAAAACAGCTCCTGACTGTGACGAGGAAAAAGTCAAAGCAGCGGTGGCGCAGGGAATGCCAACCCCTTCCCGGCCATCAAACCCACAAGCCACACCGAGGTTCAGCCCCCACCCCAATTGTGAGGGAAGCAACCAGCTTTGCAAAGCTTCCTGAAAGGGTGGGCAGAGGGAGACATCATGCTTCCCTTCCACAGGAGTCCTGAATTGTTCCAGGAGGTTTCAAATGTCACCATAAAGGGGCTGTCATTCCTTACTGCAACACCCTGGGACATAATCTGATGCCTCTACTCAATCCTACGGAGCACAAAGTTCATCCAAAGCTCCAGCTGCACACCAGGACTGGACAGACTGGGCACACTGGTTTCCTTAAGTATTTGCAACAGAGAGGCCAACATGATGTCTCATTTGTGCTGTCTTCTGCTCAAATGCCAGGACTGTCCCTTCAGCTGAGTTGCTGGTGATCCCCTGGCACAGGTCCACTCTGGGGATGAAGAGATGCTCTGGCCAGCCCCTTTCAATACCACCATCACTCTGAGTCCTCCCTGTCACCTGGGATGTCACTGCTCAGACAAACTCCAACCCTTGCCCAGGAAGGGCAGGGCTCAAGTGCTGCTGTTTTAATTTACAGCCAGATGCTGGTCTGGTTCCTGGGAGAACAGTAGTGGCCAACCCTTCCAGGAAGCTGCTGACTCTGGCCTTCCCAGTGCTGATCTGCTTCCCTGCTACGCCTGACCAGACCCAACCTCCTCCTCTTCCTAAAACACAGCTCTCTGCACAGACATGGACATTTCAACACATGTGAGCACCTTCCCCATCCTCACTAGGACACCTCCTGTTTAGAAACTGGCTGCTCCAGATGTCTCCTCATGGTGGGAGGTGAGGGACAGCTCAAACCTGGGTAACTGCAGACTGCCCCTGGTGACAGGAGAAGCCCCTGTGCAGAGCAGAGAGGATGCTGATGGAAGCAATGCCCACAGCTGAGGACACAGGGCCTCTCAGGGTGCCAAGCAGTGCCACTTCACCCCACCAGCCAGACCTCCCTCCTCTCCAGCAACATGCTGGGGCGGAGAGCTGGCCCTGCTGCCAGAGATGCTCCCCAGCTCTCACCTCCCTGCTCCTTCCAACCCTGTGGAAGAGCTGGAAGCTCTTAAGGTCTGCTCTCAGACAAGCAAAGCAGAGGTTTGGGGCTCAGCAGGCAGCTGTCAGGGTGGAGTTTAGCAGCACAGGGTGCAGGAGCATGGAGGTGATCAGCTAACGCTCCACGTGGCCAGGACCTCTGCAGAGTCTGAAATTTCCCTTTGCTTCCAAGATCCATGTCCTCCATGTTATCACCTTAACTGGCTAAGAGCAAAGTGCCTGGGATCCCAGACAGGGATCAGCTGTGGTGCGCAGGCAGCAAACATCCCAGCTATTGCTGGGCAATGGCTGCTCTCCCCTCCCAAACTGCAGCTCGCCTCCGTGCCAAGAGAGCAGAACCCTTGTGAAACCAGATCCAAACGAAGCCGAGGTCACGGGGACATTTCAAGATGAATGGAGCACTCCCAGAAGATGTGGGCCAACTGGCTCACGTACAAACCATTCATTCCATAGGATTCCCCTGTGTCAAGCCACACAGCCCATTCAAAACAAAATGAAACAGAAAAACCCCTCCACCCAGCAGTCTGGGCGCTGGCTCCCTTCCCTTCCCATCTTCACTTCCAGTATAAACCACAGCCAGGAGGTGTTTGTGGGGTGCTACCCAGGATGAGCAGCACGCTGGGGTTTCAGGTCCCTTAGAGACAGCCAAATGCTGATAAACTGGCCACCAGCTCCATGTTTTGCTCTGGCAGAAATTTGCTCCATTACATCTCTCACATGGCTGGGAAGATGCCGATGCGAATTAAATAAACCCCTAACTTTGGATCCTGTCCAGAAAGTGTGTTAGGCATCATGGTAACCTCCCCAACCTCAGTGGGACCTAAAGTTAGTGGGATTTGGCATAGGGTTTCACTGTGTGACCTGGCAGTCCTGTCTTGGCTTCCTTGGAGAAGACAGAGTGAGGGGTCAAGAGGAGGAGAAAGGAGAAGCTGGTCTCACCTCTTGCTCCGAGAGCCCGTCGATGATTTCTGACACCTCGTGCTCACTGCGTGCAGCTGACATGGAGAGCCCGCCACTGCCCCTCTGTCCTACCCTGCTGGGAAAGGGCAGCGACACACTCAGGCACTGATGCTCCATTTCATAAGCAGCAAACCACATTCAAGACCATCTGGACCTCTATAACAGCCACATCCCAATGTTCCACCCAGGCCACCCCCTCCCACACTGCGGGCATGGCGCCTGCACTTAAGGCTAGCAGATTGAGAGCCTCAAACCCCCTTCCTTACCTGTACCAGCTGCCTGGATTGCTAGAACACAAGGACAATTCATGCCCAACCACACTCTCCCCCACATTTTCTCCTGCTCACCCCACCACAGCAATGGCACAAAGGTGTTGGTGTTAGCACCGAGCCCTTAGCACTGTGCCACCACATCTGGTTTGCAAACGCTGTGGGAAGTTTTAAATCAAACCCATCCATTGACATCTTTCCCTTCCACAGCCACACGTCCCAAGGAATTACAACTTTTCTCATTAAGCAGGTAAAAAATTAGAACATTTCTCAGTACCATTTCTCCCTTTCTCTTTCAGACAAATTAAAGCCATCAGTGAGGGAGTTTGGACTCACCCAGTTGTTAGTGGGGCACAAGGATGGGATGCTGGGCAGAAGGGTTTAGGTTTTGTGCATATCAGGTGACCCCAGGCAAGATGCCAGGGCTGAAATGGGAAGGACAGGGAGTTTTCAGCAAAAAGGGTGGAGATCATGAAATCGTGTCTCCTCCTGGCAGAAAACAACATGACCTCAACTGCACTTCCAATGAGGAGAGGAAAATGGACAGGGGATGGGAGAGACAGGGGACATCCCTTCCAGCGAGACTGTGGTCATTCCAAATAACCTCTGCAGATGTTTCTGCTCCCATCAAAGCATGTGTGTGTATTAAATCATCAACATGACCAAATGCACCTGCAAGTCTTGTACATCTTAATTTGGGCACACCAATAAGGCAGGAATTAGTGCTATCCCAGCCAGCTGGCCGGCACAAGGGAGCTACCCCTGGCTCTGATGTGGCCAGCTGGGAGATCAGCAGGAGAGGTGAGACAGGCAGTCACATTCCTGACATTTTTCCTCCTTTTGGCTCTGTGCTGAGCCACCCTGGGGAAAAAGCAGCAAGACTCATGTCTGCTGGCTTCTGCCTTTGACTAGAGAGGGAGAAAAGGGACCGAGAGCCATCCCAGCCTGCTCCTCCCGCAAACAAATCCCACACCCATTCCCAAAGAAAAAAGAAAGGCTGTCTGATACCAGCTCAGCCCCTTCCTACCGCTTCTCCTCTAACCTCTGCATGCGCTCTTGCAGTTCGCGCTGCTTCCGGATCTCCGGGAATTGCTTCTCATAGTATTCCCGCACTTTGCTCTCCTTGGCACGGCGCCGGGGGTTGTTTTCGATGCGCTCCACTTTTTTTTCCCAGGCCTCCATCAGCTGGTCATAGCGCTGGCAAAACTTCTGTTCCTGAAAGGGCAGAGGGAGAGAGGGAGCTCAGAGACGTGCCTGGGAAGGGCAACTCCTCCAGGCCTGGCCCTCGATGGCTGCTCAGGCTGAGCATGAGTCATGTTGCTTAAAGAAATACAATTTATTAGGATGTGGACATGCTCCAGGGCCTGGGACCAACCCAAGGGTGAATTCTCAAAACAGGCCATCAGGTACCCTCAGGCTCTCCTCTTCCAGGCCCAACATGTTTGGTGGAATCAGGACTCTTGCCCAGCATGGCTCTGCCCACCCCTCACATCTGCTTGAGCATCCTCTGGCCCACCAGCTGCTTGATTTGGCAGCCAAAGGCCCTGTGCTGGGGAGGGAGCCCCTGCTCCACACCCCAGGAGAGAGCAAGGTGCCTGCCTGAGGCCACTGAGCAAGGAGGGACCGAAACATGGCCCTGGGAGGAGGCACAGGGGGTGGGAGAGCTGGTCCCCACTGTGTGAGCAGGGTGTGCAGGGCTGTAATTTTGGAGCCACCAGCTCACCATGCTGAGGAGGGCTTGCCATGGTGCCCAAGGCCAGGCACCCCTTCCTACCCACACACGCCAGCTCCAGCATTCATGGCTCTGTGCTGGCAATGACAATGGGACTGGGGCCATGGGGCAGCTCCCTGCAAGGGCCTGACTCCCCAAAATCTAGAGCCAGGCACCCAGCCCCTGCCCACAGCCATACAGCATGGCAGCCTGGCCACACACTCAGCTCCTTCACCATCCTAGAAAGCAAAAGCACTTTTGCAGCTGTTGCTCCTCCTTTTTGGCCCATGTGACAAGACAAGCACATCTGACAGCAAACCCAGGCCATGCCAAAACGCAGGGCTGCAAAGGGTTTCCACACCATGTCCTCCCGGGTGACATTCTCATGGCACACCCACCCAGCCACCCACCAGGTCCAGCCCTGCACTTCTGACTGGTATTTATGGGACAAGCCTGGTAACACTGATATGATTTGCAGCACAAATGAATCTCCTCCCATTACGCCCCAAATCTCTTCTCCCTCCTCCAGCCACACACTTGCTGGAGGAGAACGCCCACAGAAGGGAAAGGTCCATGGTGGGAAGAGACCCAACAGCCACTGCAGTGGCAGCAGCGATGGTGCCCAGCCTCAGCTGAGAGCAGCTGGGGGACCAGAGGGGTTTCAAGGTTTCAGTTTGAGTCAGACAAACACCTTCCAAGCCCCAAATCAGGAAATGAAAGCAGATGCTGCTCTAATGGCAAACCCCAGGTCAACTCCTGACCCTGACACTGCTTTCCAGAATGGGCGGCTCAGCACCAGCACACTCAGCGCCACTCTGCACTGCAGCAGAGACACAGGGAATCCGGACCTCAAAGAAATAAACCCATCTCGTGCCACCACTCCCCTATGACGGGAAGTCTGAGGCTGCAGGATTTCCCAGATGCACTTTGTTCTCGTCCCGTTTGCTCTTGGCCACGAAGAAAAATTGGGAGAGGTAAAAAACCCCAAACCAATGGAAATACACAGCAACCTGCAGCTTGTGTCACACCAATCCTGGCACATGGGTTTGGTTTGGCCATCCTGGACCTGGCAACAACCCAAGAACAGCAACACATCTTTGATTTCCTTGGCCTTTTGGAGACACTTCAACAATAATGTGGGGCAGACAAAGCACCTCAAGCCCTCGAGCTGAGCCAGATTAACACTCTCCCCTGAAAATAAATCAATTCCCATTTGCATGCCTGGAGCCAGAGACTGTCCTGCCCTGCATGGATGCAGGGGAGCTGCTTGGGTTTCACCAGGAGCTGAAGGAAACAGCCACAAGATAAAAGCAATGAAGGAGGACAGAAATTAAAATGCCCTGAAAGTCCACATGGGGAATCTCACGCTTTGGGCGAGGAGCTACAGGTAACACCAACAGCCTGCGGCAGCTTGGCAAAATCACAGCTGCTGCGTTTTCACCTCTCCCAAAGCAATGCCATCAGCCCCCTGAAAATGAGAGCTCCCACCCTGCCAGCAAATCTGCTACATCCTCCTGCTTTCAGAGCATCACATTTGGGAAGAAGCTAAAAATACCCCATGAAGTTTATGAAGTCTCAGCACCAGGAGGCAGCCGGTGCCCGGTGCTGCCAGCCTGAGGCACGGCTGGGGGAGAGCCCAGCACGAGGGCTCGGTCTGGTGAGAAGCCTTGAGGCTTTGAAAGGTTCGTCATTCCCTGTGGGAATGAGCCAGTGCTGGGTCCCGCAGAGCCACCGCCCCAGCAGAGCCACCTGGCACAGCCCTGGCTGCTTCACAGCCAGCAGGGCGGCTCTTTTTCCTCCTTTTCTTCCACTCCTTGGAGCAACTTGACAAAAGCTTTATCCAGAATTCCTCTTTTAAGGAAGTGGCATTTGAAGACGGAAAAAGCAACATCAACGTCACGCTGCTGATTCCCCAGCAGCTCGCAACCTGGCAGCAGGGCAGCAGCACCAAAGCTTCCCCCTCACACAGCTCTGCCCTCCAGAGCACAGCTTCATGATGGACTGGCTGAGCACTTCCTTAATGCCCTTCCCACCACACAAACTTCAAACCCCACTGCAGCGGGGCTGGGCTGCGGCATCCCCATCCAGTGCTTGTTGCTCCAGCTGGGACACACGCTCCCTGCCATCTCCTGCATCCTTCCAAAGCCAAGATTACAGGCACCTTACATCACCGTGAACTCCTCAGATCGTCACAGCTCCACCACCAGGAGAAGCTCCTGGTCAGGCACTTCAGGAACAGAAGCATCTATTCCTTCTCCAGGCATCCTCTGAGCAGCCCTAAGCAAGCCATGTCCATTCCTGAGCAACCATCTGTGCTGGCTTTTAGCATCGGTGCCCCCTCTGCTGTCCTCCCCGGCTGGGCTCAGCAGCCCATCAGCCTCTCAATCACACCCGTAAGTGACAGGGAGCCAAATCGGACCTGACATGCGTATCTAAAAATGGATGGATAGTAACGCTGCCGTAGCAGCTGAAGGCAGCTCGTGGGCTGTGCCAAGCCCGAGCCCTCCTGCAGCCCACGCTCTCGCAGCTCCAGGGAATGGAGCAGCTCTCTGGAGGGGAGGAGGAGAGCGAAGGTGACAGGAGGAACCAGTCCAATTCCTATGCAAGCCCCGTGGTTTTCTTCCCTTGGCTGGTGGAGACAAACCTCTCACACCCAGAACAGCTCCCTTCACCATTCCCTCTCTGCATCATCACCCCGATGGCAATTAAGTGTCTTCTGCTGTTCCCCTCAGTGGAGGCAGGAGGAAGCCCTGCAGATCCTCTGGGATGGGGCTCTCAGAGCTGGACTCTGTGGCGACCGAGCTCTGACCCTGCTCCAGCCAGCCCCGGGCAGCAACAATACCTCAGAAAGTAAAAGAGCCAGAAAGAAACGCTGGCACGTAGATGGGCTTTGCTAAAAATAGGGTCTGCTACAAAATAGGCAGAAAAATAGCTAAGCGTACCCATTTTGCAAACAGAATCAGCAAATGTATTCACTTTGCAAATTCAGCAACCGTATGTTGCCTATTTTGTAGAATAGGCAAAATGCTTCCCTAAACTGAAAAATCCCCTTTCAAGGACACTGAATAAACTGCCTGGCAGAAATTCACCTATTTTGCATGACAGGCGACTTTACTGCAAGTCGTATTTTAGGAACTGTGCTCTTGCAGCCTAATTAAACCTTTTCCCCCAGCTCCTTGATATTCACACAGAGCAACTCACTCTAGGTTTAGCACAGTAACCAGCCATTTCCACCAGAAAGCAGTTCCCAGGCGCTTCCCTCCTGCTTCCAACAAAACCACGTGATGCTTTGCAATCCCTTTTTTGAGGAAGGGAATATTGACCCACTTCCCACCATGCAGAGGACCTCAGCTGCAGCAGGGGAGGTGCCCAGAGCAGCACCCAGCTGCCATGCTACATCCTGATGGAGGTGTAAGCCCTGCAGCCCCTCGCCCTGGGAGAAGCTTTATCATGGAGAAGTCTAAATGAACATGTATTTGGACACAAATGGGAGGCACAACCATTCCTCTGGAATGCAAGGTCTGTGGCTTTTGGAATACTGGTAGGGAACAGGGGCAAAAAACAAAGCATGAGAGAGAAAAGGAACATGCTTTTATTCAAAATAAATAAGAAAATAATGTGGTATCTGCCTATGCACTGGAAGTTACTTTTAAAGGTACGGCCTTCAAACCACTTCCCAGGCTTGTTATTTTGAATTTTTCCAACAATTCCTCCCAGTTTTGACACTTCTGTCCAAAAGCAGCCCCAAAGACACTGAGATCACCTGCACCATTGCCAATTCAAGACACCACCACTGGCTCCTGAGCCTGCCCTAAGACAGAGACAACGAGTCAGGAGACAGTATTTACATCTTCCCAATGAAACATGAAGCCCTGTGAGCTGAATCACCCATCAGTGAAAGACACTGCAAAATTCACCTTCCTGGTGGGAGCCACTGGTTGCTCTGGCATTTTCTCTTCTGTGCTGGCTTTGCCTCCCAGCTCCTGCCAGGAGCGACTGCAACTGTCAGCACCAAAAGTGCACAAATTCTGTGAAATCCACTTAACTTTCTCCTCTGTTTACTGGGACTTCCCAACACCTTTGAAGCCTCATAATCAGCCCTGCCTTGCCCCTTACCCAACCAAGACCTGTCTCCTTAAAGATCACTGAAACTCCCTCGCAAGCAACACTGCCTAGAAACAAACTGGCACAGAGCTTGAATTTTGTTTTAAACCACAAATTCCTACAACATTGCTGTGTGGTCAGCTGGAAGGAATCGGAGCAGCCTCCAGACCATTTACCGGAAGCAGAGTCAGCTTGTTTCACACCTCTCCTAGGGTTCAATTACTCACAAAATAGACATTTATGCTGTGAATAGGCTTTCTGGGATCAGTGATGGGCTCTGCTGTGATTAAGCCAACCCCACGTGTTTGCTCTGTGGGAAGCACTTGTGGAGGGAGGTGCTGCCTGCAGCAGGAATGGGGACCTCTCCTTCACATGTTATTTTAAGCAGGAGAGATTCCACAGTAATACAACAGGCAAAGTACAGAGTACCAGCACCTCTCTGCTGGAAATCATCTTTTTCTTTCTCACATAATAAATTATGCTGGTTTTTACATATAAAGTAAGGTCTGAGGGAATCACTTACCCACTGTTTGCGCGCATGATTTCTCCTCTTAAAGTATAAAATTAACTTTTTCCGCATTGCCTGGTTTCTGTAAAGAGAGGAAAAAAAAGATGAGATCTGATTGACGAGGCGGCTAAAATACACAGCCTGGCTTTCCCCACTCCCAAAGGAGTGTGCAGCACAGTTTCCACCTTAACTTGGAATTGCATCAACTTCGGAACAACAAATGCTCTTATCTGGGACCTCGAGCCAGCCTACAGAAAAACCAGGAACTTCACCCACATCTGTCGGTAAACCAGGACTAAAGTTGAGAACTAAATTAATAAAGTGCCACTGCAAACCTTCCCCATGTTGTCAGCACCGCACGTGGGCAGACGCTCAGCTCTGCATCTATCAGTGGGCCAGGCTGTTCCTTCATTGATTTCACATATTGATCTGCAAAACCACAGTGGGTTCCCAAGAGCTGGGGGGCTCAGGCCAAGCTCTGCACAGCAGGAGGTGGTGGCACCCCCCGAGCAGAGACCACCCCGGGCACCCCGGTGCCCAGGTCAGCAGCGATGGGGATGTCGGCGAACACACGTTCACCCCTGGGCTCTGAGGCCCTGATAAGGAGGCAGGATCACAGCAGGGCTTGCAGCACTTATCTCCTGACCTCTTGCTTCCTTGGAGTCGTGCCCAACAAAGCTGCAAACAACCAGCCAGGAGCATTCAGCCACTTGCAGAATTAGGACCTCAAGGGGGAAATTGGCCACCACAACCCCAACCACCCAGAAAGCCCCCCACTTTCTTCTTCTTTCTACTTTCTAAAGGCAACGTGAAATAACTGCTCAAAGAGAAGCAGCACAGGAGCAGAACGGAGCTGAAAAGGCTGCAGGAGCTCCCAGAGCCTGCACGAGCCCCAGAGCTGAGCTCCTGTTGCTAATATTCACAGCAATAAAATCTCTAGGTAAAAGGTAGAGACCAGGGGCAAAGGAGTTTCCTTAAGTCTTTTATCCCGATTAAAGGCAGAGCTGCAGTGTGTAATTACTGATCAGGAGCTTAGCAGTCTCATGCAGGCATGTTCTATGGGATTTAGCTGAATGAAGAGACACCCTTGCTGCTTCCTCATTCCCCTCCTGCGTGGCTAGCAGGAAGGGAAAAACCGCCCTCCTCCCCCCTGTAAATCCCTCAGCACAATTAGTGGCAAACGGGACTGTTTGGGAAGGAGCAGAGGGCCCAGCTCACTTAGAGAGACAACTGGGGGCAGTCCTGGCTAAGTTTAGGAATGGAGAACATTGCAGAAAGCATCAACATTTTCCCCTTTCTAAACTCTCCTCTTGCTACACCACTGAACCATGCACCGGCACTCACAGGAACGATGGCGATCCCACAGCAAGCGCTGCCTTGGGAACCACAGGTCCCTCTCCAGCACCTGTTTGCCAGCCCCAGCTCCTCACATGCTCCTGCATCCCTTCTCATCACACACGGTGAGCTTTCCTCAAAGGCCCCAGCACCTTGTGGCGCCTCAGTGGGCAGCAAACCCTCCTGCAGGGACCCCGCCAGACATATTTCCTTCCAAGACTTCAGCTCTGTTCGAGCAAGCTCAACGGGTCACTGTGCCAAGCACACACATTCCCACTGCTTGTTTGTTTATTCCAATTCTAATGGAAGCTCTAACACAAGGAAACCTTTGGGGCGGCGCTAATGACGAGCATGTGTGGGATGGTCCCCAACAAGGGGTCATGGACTGTCCCCTGGGGCCAGCCCAGCTAATTGAACCCCTGCCCTCCCCATGTCAGCCTGTGTGACATCCAGGAGCAACCCGGGCTTTGACACGCTGCTGCTGCTGATCTGCTGCACAAGTTCTTAGAAAACAGGAGAGTAAATGAAGGAAATTAGCAGCTCTTACGCAGCTGATGGGTTGCCTAGAGTTGTGCATCACGGCTGACCTTGAAAGTGCGAACACAGGCAAAGGCTTAATGGCTCTGCAGCTGCAAAAATCAGGAATGCCTTGAAAGCCGATGTATGTTTACCACCACCAAGGCTGAAGTAATCAAAGAGTGAAAGGATTAAAACAACAACAAACCCCCTCATGCCCTGAATGTTTTTGCCACTTTATCTTTTTTGTTTTGTTTTGTTTTTGCATAAGGTCAACCTTTCAAAGGTTAATACAATCTTGGTAAATATAAATAGGCTTCACAGTTTATCTTGCTACACGTACTGCTGTTACTTAGAAACCGTTTGCAGCGAGGTTAATTCGGGCCACATGTCTCCCAAGCACACGCTGTGCTCCCTGGGCAAATCACCGAGCCGAGCACAACCGCTGTGCACAGGCGGGGAAGGTGACGGCTGTCTGCTGGGAGCCGGGCACGGAAATAACCACTGCGGAGTGGCACATGGCAAAGGCTGCTCCTGCAAGGTGCCAACCCTCCTCCCTTCTCCTCTTCCCTTGCCTGAGTCCTGCGGTTTTCTAGGGCACAAGAAAAGCGTCATGGATGGAGACCTGAACCGCAAAGGGGTGAAGAAATCAGGCAGCTCCCAGGCAGGAGGAATGGGCGCTCCTTAGATAAAGCAACAGTGACTCTTGTGGGCAGTTTAAAGTATTGCTGGGCTGGCACGTCACACCATGCCGGGTGGGGAGGACATGGGAGCTCCCTGCCTTATCCTTGGAGGTGTCCCTAAGGATGGGGCAGGCTGGGATGGACATAGAGCCCCGCCAGCTTCTGGCGAGCTGGTGTTCGGAGGCTGCCAGGTGGCACATCCCCATCCTTGTGGTCAATGATTCATCTACTGGATGAAGCCCATCTCCATCCCTGTGTTGCATAACTCATCCTCTTCCCCCTGCCCCGCTGCCCTGGCTGGTGAGCCCCACACAGGAGCACAGTTCTCAGAGCCAGTCTGCAAACCGCTGAGTGAAACCCATCTCCCACTCTGAGCAAAGCAAGGCGAGACCTGCGGGAGCAGCTGCTTCCACCTTCACTGGCTTGGCCCAAGGTTGCTTTTGTTTCATGGCTTTCACAATGGAGCCAGTCAAGGAGAGAACCTGTAACTCTGACTTTTGAGTTACTTGGCCCAGGTCCACAGGAATGACTTGGCCGTGATCCTTCCGGAGGCTGCGATATTAAAAGGATGTGGGTGCACGCATGCGTGTCGGTGCTGCTGTGTACCCACGTGTGGACGCTGCCAAAGCCCTGGGATAGGGCTCCCAAAGGACACAAAGAGCTGATGCACTGCGGCACACCTGGCCAAGCCTGTGGAGACCTTCAACCGGTGCAAGACGAGATGAAAGGAAGTTTGCTATTTGAGCAAAACTAATCAGGGGTATTTAATTACACAGGAACGTCTTTCATCAGCCAGAGCAAACAAAGCTGGGACCAAACTGCAAAGAGCGATGGGAAGGAGGCAGCGAGCAGCTGGCAAAGACATTGTACAGCAAGATGGATCACACAGGCAAGGGTAGGAAACCGAGGAAGCTCCTGGCAGCTCCAGCCAAACAAAGCACAGGGAGACAAGAGATCGGCAAACCAGGAGACCCGAGGAGCCCAGCAAGAACACTCCAAGGTGAAACCAGCCTAGAGGCAACGGAGACCAAAACAGTTCTGTCCTCCCCGCTGCTGCGCCTGCTCCCGTGCATGGCTGGTGCCAGGATCCCAAGCCGCAGCTCAGGGCAGTCACTGATTCCCTCCAGCCACAGGACTCCCTGCAGCGAGGGCAGGGAGCAGCTCACCCTGGTCACGGGTCACTGCACTCATTCCCTTGCTTGCTCTGAAATGGCTGGAGCACACAGCTCCAGCTGCTAACACACTGTAACCTACTAACCCCAAGGCAGGGCATGCTTCTGGAAAGCCAGCTGTTCAGAGCAGTTCCTTGCAATATTTAGAAACACTTTCTGGGGAAGAAAAGCAAAGCACATCTTTCATTATTTACCCCAGCGCCCTTGGGCATCGGGATGGACTAAACCCCCAGCACCATCAGTGCCTCTGAGGGTGAAGTGGCAGAGGTTCACAACTCTGGATGTACAGTCAGGCAGGCTGCTGGTGCCCAGAAACACCTCTGCCTTGCCCTGAAGCCCAAGCTGACAGCACAAGCCCAAGTGTTGCCAGATAGCCCCCAAATGAGTATTGGCTTTTTACTGGCAAGAGGAAGAAGCAGAAGGTAGCAGTGTGTGTCTCCATCCTTTAGTAATTCATCACTAGGTAATCTGCTGCCTTGGTGCATGCCAATAGAGAATAAAAGAGATGAGAAACCTTGAATGGGATGAGCAGGGAGCTGCTAGGTGAATTTCTAATGAGGAAAATGTCTACAAGCACTAATAAAAAGACCTGAAAGAGAGTGCATTAGTAATGACAGGGTTTGAAAGAACATTTGTGTTACATGTCAGGCTTCAACTATGATTTCAGAGGCAATCCAGTGCTACTAAATCCCCTGAACAGCAAGTAATGAAAAGATGACTTAAATTTCCCAATGTGACAAGTGATTTGGAAAGCTGCAGTTGTGAGATTTTCAGAAGAAAGCTGTTCTGCTTTTTTTTTTTTTTTTGGGCGGGGGGCACTTAGAAAACAAAAAGAGATTCTGAAGTCTTGAAACCTCTCAGAAAATCCTGACTTTAGATTTTGATTCTGCAGAGGCAGATTTCCTGCCCTCTCCCTGAGAAGCTCTCAGCTGCAGACAGCAACCCAGATGTGCAAATATTAACAGTGCACTCAGCTCTGCTGCTGGATCTGGACACGTGAGAAAACCCAAATCACACCAAACTCTCCATCTGTTTTAACTGTACATTCTGAGAGGTTCTCCAACACCTCTCTAAGCATCTTGAAGGGATGCAGCCTGGTTTCACCCCTACATTCCTGAATTTCAGTGTAAAGCAAGGAGAAGTTCTGGAAGGGGAGGCTTAAGGCAAACCCTGTGAACAACACCTTGCATGTACTTACCCTGGGCTATTCACTTGGCTTTTTGTCTGCTTTTTCAAGGCTCAGGGAAGCTCGCATCTTGCTTTCAAATACAGGTCTCACAGAATATGATTGCAAGACGACTGCTTTGGGAAAGGGGGGAGGAGAGTCCTGCCAGGCTGTTTTTCATGGCTGACCGGGCAGGAATCTCCCACCGTAGACACGAAGGCCCCCTTGGAGAATATCTCTTCAGACAGACAGCAGGTAATTGATCCTGCTCATGTGAACAACATCTTGTCATTTTTCAAACACTTGGAGGAAAGAAGGTTAATATCTTTGGAGCCAGAGTCTGGGGAATATGCAAAGTCACTACTGTGACAGGGTGGGAAGGGCAGCTCTCATCCTTGTACAACCAGCTGGCAAAGCACTGAAATAAAGACCTTGACCAGAGGCATTGGTGCTTCACTGGTGCACCAGCGTCTTCTGCATTTGCTGTATTTCATCAAAATGTAGAAGAAGGGTCTCTGTAGCCTCCTCAACTGATGCAGAATCACTTGAGTGGTCTCCAGTTGTGCTCAGGGCTGTGATGCATCTTGAAGGAACTTTCAGTCTGTTGCAAAGCCAAGAAATTCTCACCTTGAAAAACAGCAAGGGCCAAGCCAGCTATAGGGGCAAAGCTCACCTCATCCCTATGAAATGAGGGCACTAAATGCCACCTTGCCCTCCTCTTTTATGATGGGCGAGTGGCAGAGCCCTTCTCTCCAACAAAGCAGATATTTCAAACAGAAAGGACACGGTCCCAGCAAAGGTAGGTCAGCTCTTCGGAACAAACCACTCAAGGGTGCCTTGGATCCCGTGGCAGATGTAGCATACAAAATTAACCATGTTTGCTCGAAGCCTGCACTCACAGGTGAACCGAAGGGACCACGCAGACAAGGAACAGAGCACAGCCAGGCAGCTAAATAGGACTTAAAAGCTTTTGAAGCTGCAAACACTGGAATGAACTGGGGCATGAAATTAATTTTAACTGTACTGAATAGGAGACAGGCCATAAAACTCCATGAAAATAAGAGACCGGTAGGTAACATTTCAGTAAGAGTAGAAATTCTCCCAGTAACTCCCCAGTCAACTCTATATTAGCATACGTGACTCATCCCAGCTGAAAAGCAAAGCAAACAAGAAGGGAGAATTAAATGAGTGTTGCAAGGCAGAGAGTATGGCTGTGGAGAAATCGAGGAATCCTGGCTTTCTGATATTCAAATGCCTTCCCACTGACACTTGCAAACATTCAACTGAGAAAAAAAAATTCACACTAGGAAACGTTTTTTTTAAAAAAAATAAAAAGCTGTAAAAGGTATTTGTAACAATAACAGCCTGGCCATCTTGTGCCCAGGTATGAGGCTCCAAACCAGCTTCACATGGGGGCAGTTTCCATTTGCACAACACAGCCAGGATGCAGTGAGGATTTGTGGACAGAATCACAACCCAGATGATTTTCCAGCAATCTGCCAAAAGGCTTTTTCATCATGGCTAAATCTGCATAGGGCGAAGCTGTTCTGGAGAATCTGCATCCAATTACACCTTGGCAAAATATAACCTCTGGTGTCCTGGCAGCTGTCCTGATGCTCTAATGCATCTGGCTGGTGTCTCCCTGCACCCTGAGGATTTACTCCATCTTCTATGGAAACAGCCACCTCCAGGCTACAAAGCAGAAGCTGCTCTTCTGGAGCAGAAAGGCACAAACATATTAAGAACAAGGAGAAGACAAAAAGTATCTTCAATTTCAGCTTGTGGAAAAGTTGTAGATCAGATGTGAACATCCAAGCATAACTTGGTCAAAACAGAGAAGTCTAATATCTTTTGCTCTTGGTTAAAGGACCCCAAATCATTTGCTTGGAAGAATCACCAAAATCTTGATTTCCTATCTGCCTCCCAGCCATCAAAATGTTCTTTAATGTGCAGCAGGGACACAGAGATGTGAGAAAAGACACCAATTTCTCTGCATGTCCACCAACAAGTAGCAAAGTGCAGACCAGACCCAAGGACCTCCAAGACAGACCCACGGCCAAAAGCAGCCAACATCTGGAGCCCAGATTGCTCAGGGGCCTTTCACTGACCTAGATCTGTAGCTGTGCTTGGCTGGCATCAATAACCAGTTGAAGGCAGCTAATTGCCAGGTTTCTGGAAGGAGGAGATGGAGGCTTTTCATTAAAATGTGTGGTTTCCTTCCCGTATTTTTGCAGCATTAATCACACTGAACATTAACCCCAAGCCTGCCTGTTCCAGCCTCTCCTTGGTCTGTCACTGCCACCGCTACAGCCACGTGGGGACTGTCACTGTCTGGGTGGGGATAAGCCTGCAGATGCCTACAGAGGCAGGGATGGAGGGGAACACCTGCTCTGATGGTTGGTTTGATGGGGCTTCACCTCTTATCAAGAGTTTTACTCCTGACCTGCGCAGTCAGTTCCCTCTTGTTTGCACCCGTCTTTCAGGCAGCAACCCAGGACAGGAAATCGTTTAAATCACAGGAAAATGTGATCACAAACCCACAAATATTGGCAGGGCAATGGAGAGTGGGTGAAATACTTGAATCTACTTTTAACTCGTTCCTTCAAGGACAGCACTAGTGATCAGCACCTGCATTGGGATGGCTGTGGGGCCCTTCAAGGCAAGAGAGGGTCCCCGAGAGCTCGTGACTTCCACACCCCATCAGAGCCGGGGGAAAAACACAACCAGCAATGCAGAGAGCACGTCCTTGGGCTAGCACCTGACACCGCTCAAGATAGTTTATCAGTCATCAGCCCCCTGAACTGACAGGGACCTCCTGAGCCCTGTGGGAGCTGAGGGGCTGGGGGCGATCTGGGTTTGGATGTTTTGCAGTGAGTGCATTGCTGGGATGACACAGGAAGCTCTGGGTGGAGCAGGAACGGAGCAGGGCCTGGCAGCGAGCAGTGGGGTCACGTCAGCAAACACTCCTCCCTGCAGCCCTTGGGGACAGAGAGCCCCTAAGCACTGCCAGCTCCTACCATGCTCCCCTAGAGCAAAGGTACGGGAACTCCTCCCTTATAAACCCCCGGGATCAATTAACATACCGCTGAAAAGCAAGAGATTATTAACTTTTGTTAATAGATTATTAAAGATGATTATCACCAGCTGACCGAGCTGGTACCAAAATAGACATGCTACAGGCAGCTCAGAGCAATCATCAGTTCATTCAAGGCAGATAAAAAGTTTCAGATCTGGTTTGACTATTTAAATTTCCAACAATAATCACAATTATCGCTATTCTCATTATCTGTTATAGTTCTTCTATGTTCAGGAAGTCACTGTGGTTATTAAACACATGCTGATGATTAAATCATGTATTGAGGTGATAAGTCAAATTAGATGATTGCTAAGTCTCGGTAAGTATCTTTGAAATAACCAGTTGTTATTAGACATTCAAGAGGTCCTTCATGAAAATCTAATTGTAATTGCAACTTTTCATTTTACCTCATCTTTCTTGCATGCAAACACACACACACACACACACACACACACACTCTGGCAGCCGATTTCGTATTTCGGTACGGGTGAAGCACAGAAGAAAGCACTTAAGGTAAGTGTTCTCTGGGAAAATAACAAGGGACCAGCCAGGATCCACATCCACCCCACCCCCAAGAAAATCAAACAGCACCTTCAGCATCCACCTTAAGCTACAGCTCCTGACTGCTGGGCACCCGGAGCAGCTCTAACAGGATGCTCACAATTCCTCGGCAGCTTTAATCGGGTCTGGGAGCACGCTGGCACCCCTCCTGCTCCAGTCCACTGCCCAACCTGACATTTAAAATAGCTTTATTGCCACATACTTACATTTTAATGTTTTCATGGTACTGCCTGGTGTCTGAAGGCTGGTTGTATAACGGCTGAAATAAATAAGAGAAATGAAGGCATAAATGGTACGGTCTGACATTTAGAAACTTAAACCCATCAGAAGCGCTGCCGCCTCGGTGCCGATCGCAGCCCAGGCGCCCGTCCCTGTGCCCAGCCCCGCTCCCGGCCGTACTGGAGGGTGCTGGCTCCCGGCAGCGCCGCTCGAGTCCCGGTGCATCCCGGCTCAGCCCGGGGGAGGGCAGGCAGCGCTCAGCGAGCTGGCTCGGAACAGGCGATTCGCGACGTCGTCCAGATCAACACGGCACGGCGAGTACGTGGCTGTTATTCACCGATCGAAAAACGCACTGCGCCTCGGAACATATGACACGGGGGAGGCGAGGGGAAAGCGGGGCTTGGGGAGCGGGAAGAGACAGTCTGTGAGCTGCAAGTTGTTATGTCTACGCGGCAAAAGCCTGCCCGAGCCCTCCCGGCGACCCGAGCGCAGGCAACTGCAGGCAGGACGAGGGTTTGCCCTGGGGTTTCCAGCGTTGCCAAGGGTGGGTTGGCCCCCAGGCAGGGCACTGCACTCCCCCAGCACCCCTGAGTACAGCGATGCTCATCTGTTCCTCAGCAGGGGCAACTGGGCTCCGGCAGACACGTGTTTTCCCCAGGGTTGCTCTATCCCCCACACCCTCAGTGGGGATATGGCAGGGAGTCAGGAGAGTTGGATCCATCCCTGGTCACTGCCCCTGCTACCTTTCCCTTCCCAGGGATTTACCCTTGGGAGCCTGGAGGGTGCCACTTCTGCAAGGAAGAGATGCCAGAGAGACCAGGCTCAATCCCACCCATTGTAATTAACAGCTCAGCACACACTCCAGGGACTGCCACCATTTGTGTCCACATCAGCAGGCCGACAGGGTGCTCAGGATTAAGCACAGGATTCAACACTTCTATTCACTGTCTTAAGATGCTGCGAACATGTCCAATACCGGGATAACCAAAAGCTTGCCATAGCCCAACCATCACAAGCAACCAGGCACCTAAAGAGCACAGCTCAGGTCTGACCACAAAAACATCACCAAGTACTCAGGCAGTTTATCCACAGACCTTCCCCAAACCAGCTGTGAGCATCTAACACTTGTGGCCACAGGCAGAGGGACATGTGACGGCCTGGTTGAAGGTAGCATCCTGACCATGGATACACACACCAGCTCACCCTCCTACTGTGGTCACAGGGCTCAGACTGTGCTCTGGGTCTACCCGATTTCATCTCAGATTAAGCACAGGAAAAGGGCAGAACATCTGCTGAGCATCTGCTCAACCAGGTGAGCAGCACTGGAGGCAACAGGACCTGTAAACAAAGATGGGTCCTTTTCCTTTTCCCCTCCAGTCTGCAGAAGGTGCTACTCCCACCTCCTCTGCGGTATCTCCCTGTCACCACCACAGGTGCTTGGCACAGCAGCTTGTTTTTTCACACAGCCTGTCTCCACACAGCCTATCTATCTACACAGATACTGCCTCACCACTCTGCTGCCACACAGGACAGCCACATCAATCCACACAGAACAGGGACTGCGTGTAGCTCTCCCCACGCCATCACTGCAGCCCCAGCAGGTCATCAGCTTCTCTTTCTGGCTGCCCTTGGCCGTGTCCCTCTTCACTGTGAAAGCACACGTAATCCCCAGGCAGAAGGGCCACGCAGAGGCACGTAATCCCCAGGCAGACAGGCAGGGGAGATGAAGCCCGTGTTCCAGGAGGGATGCAGGGCCGACAGCAGTGACCGGGCGTCCATTACCTGGCGAGGGGGTGATGGGCTGCAAGTCTGCCAGGAGACACCTGGCCACCCTGTGCTGGCAGAGCCAGGGCAGATGAGAGGAACGAGCAGGTCCTCACAAAGAAGACCTTCTCAGTGGTATCCCTTCCCCAGGGGTGTTTCTATCATGAATCCTCTCAGATCTGCTGGTTCGACTCCAGGCTCAGAGCTGGCTGTGCGCTTCACGCTTGGAAAGCTCAGAGGAACACAGACATCCGTCTCATCACGTAGCTCGAGAGAAGCAGGTCTGCACCACAGAGAGAAGAAATAGAGCCGCAGCTCCAGAGCATCATGTCCACAGTCACCCTGGAAAGCTCAACTGCAGCATCCGCTGGGAGGCCTTGACCAGTGACTGTCTTTTGGAAGAGGACTGCAGGAACTGGAAATACTGAGAAATAAGCGTCTCTCTTCCCTCCTTGCTCATAAAAATCAAAGCAAAGAAGCTCACACCTGGCAGGTCACAGAGACCTTCCTCCTGGGAGAAGCAGTGGAATTAACGATTTGGTTTGGACCTGGGTTAGAAAATGCTCATGTGCACATGGACATCACAGATGCCCTGATGCCAACCAGCTGACCAAAAGCTAATGATTCCTCTCCACTATATATGATATGAACACTTCAAGTCTTAGCTAGCAAACCTAAGTGTTAGCAGACAAGCACTGGAACGCATCACTTTAAAAGAAATGCCTGAACATTCAGAAATAAGAAATTCTGGGACCCAAACCAAGATCCACATGACACCAGCACCTCAAAGAGATTTCTATCGGCACAATAGCCTCAGCACTGTAACTCAGCCCATGCAGTGGAAGAAGCCCAGGGGACAAGTTCTACTTACCCACAGAGAACTTACAGACTAAATACTTAAAGATTTATTCTCAACAGGTCAGAGACTGAGAAACAGCATCTTCCCTCAGAGCCATCCACAATGGCTCTGAATTCCACCTTTCTCAGAAAGTTAAGCAGAAGCAAAGCTCACAGGTCAGATAGGTAAGGTGATGCTCAAACATCCTCATTGCTTCTCCAAGGTTAGGAACAAGTAATGCGTTTCTCTGGGGGATGACATTTTAGAAAAACACAATTGCAACGCAAAGCTATTACTGGAAAAGCCCTGGATTTACTGAAAGCTTTTTAGAAATAAAACAGAATGAAAGGTCTCAATTGCTTTCTGGACACTGCAGGGTTCAGACTATGCATCTCAAAAACATTTCTCCCTGGGGAAAACATGGGGATATTTTTAAAATGGTACCACTACACTGCAGGGATGAACCAGAGTCCTGGTGTACTGAGTCACAAGCTCCTCCTGACCCAGAGGGGAGCACCAGCTTCCCAGGACCTGAACTGGATCCCTGCTTCCTGGGATTCCCTGGGCCTCCTGCTGCAATCTGCCAGCAGCACGCAGTTCTGGTGCCACGGCTGACCGATTTCCACTGCAACCTCTCACCTCACCCATGAACCCTGGCACGCTGCGTGCCACTGAGCCAGTGTGCATCCAGCACCATCACTGCTCCAAAGGCACCACCCAGAGCTCTCTGAACAGCCAGAACAGGACATCTGAGCAGAGCTGACAGCAACGCACAGCCCTGCTGGTGACAGCCACACCTCTCCTTACAGACACTGGATTGGCACCAGGATGCTCAGCCTCCCTGTAGGAGGCTCGTGGGCTGTGGCAGGCACAGGGCTGGAGCGTGTGGTGTGTGACATGGTGGAGCAGGCACGAGCATGGGGCAGAGCACGCAGAGCTGCTCTTCTTCCTGGAGCTGCTTCCTTTCCAGCTCAGAAGAAGCTGTGACGATTCATCTCGTCTCTCGTAGGCCACTGGCAGGTCCTGGGCGCTGCTGTGCCCGACATGGTGTGGGGGCTGGGCCATAGGAAGTGCCTCTCCCATGGCAGATGGAGCAGACAGTCTGCAGGATGCACACAGAGCCCAGCTGGGTTTTCTCAGTGAGGTTTCCCCTTTTCCCCTGCCTTCCGATGAGTAAGGCACAGAGACAGAGGAAAGGTTTGCACTGGGCTCTGTTACAGCCTCCATCGTGCAGTGTCAACACCCAGGGACAAAACATCAACAAACTGAAACAAGGAAAAAAAAAACAAACAAGGGAGGAGGAAGGAAAGGAAAGGAAAGGCAACATCTTTCGGATGAGAAAGCACCAACCCTGGGCACTGCCAACCTTCGCAGCAGAAAGAGGAAAAGGGTTTGACCCTGGTGACTCAGAGGAATAATGATGAGTGTTACCTTCCCAACAAGGAAGTGGGCTTTGTCACGTGTGACCTCTCCCTTATGCACAGGGGAAGACAGCAATTAGTGCCACCTCCACAAGGCAAGCGCAAATTACAGCTGTCGAAGCCTGTGAGCTGCCTGCTCCCATCTCATACAGACGGCTCCCTCCACTGCATCCCACGGCTGGTGCAAAGCAGGAGATTCTCTGTCAGACTGGGTCCAATCCTTCCAGCAGCACCACTGCCAACGCACCTTTTCCAGGCACCCTTCTCCAGGACTCAGCCCCCAGGGGGTTGTTTCCAGCTGCCCTTCCAGCAATCAGTCCTTTAACTTACAGATGGATTTTTCCAGATGAGGGAGCAGCCCAAAATTGACAATTTGTTCTAAGTTGTTTTCTCAGCTTCCCTGTGCGTAAGAGAGACCGAAATAGGAAGTGTGCGAGTCCTGATACCTGCAGGTTGTGGCAGCTGCAGTCGGGCTGTGCTCACGGAGCACCCTCCAGCACCCCCCTCCTTTTCCAGTGGGTGGGACAGAGGAGAGTCCAAGCACCCATCCCTCCACACAGCACCTCGAGGCTGGCTGACCAGGCAGCAGCCCCACAGTGCTGGCGCTGTGTCTGCCACCAGCAGACGAAGCCATCAGCATCCCAAGCAGAGGCAGACTGTGCCAGAGCCCCTTCCACGCTCCAGCTCCACTGCAGCGTGTGAGGAAGGAAACAAAGGGTTAACCCTCTCCGAGGAGGGCTCTGAGTATGTGTCTGCCTGCGTTTCAGTACTCATCTCAGTCACTTTGCTTCCTGCCTTGGTGCTGTGCCAGCAAGAGGTCTGGGCCAGCAGCACACTTCCTTCTGACAGACACACACACAGGGTGCCGCGGTCGCTCACCACCCAGGAACCTCTCCAAACCTGGCCCGGCTCCCGCTCCCCACAGCCAGAGGTGACACTCACCAGCTCCACCTGGGGACCCAGTCCTTCCAGGATCCGGTGGGCAGCCTCTGCCTTCTTCTGCAGGGAGGAAAGGGGAGAGGAAGAAAAAAAGTTATTCGTGCCATCAGTTACAAGTCGCAGCTCTCTGCTCCAGCTCTCCCCTCTGCTAAAACCCCTTCTCAGGCCTCCACAGAGCCATCACAAGTCCCACCCCTGCCTGAGAGTGGGTGGAAAGGTTCAGCTCAGCCTCTGGACCCGCAGGAAAAACCCGTGGGCGAAGGGCTCCGGCACTCGGGTTATCCTGACTTTAACGCATCCGAGCTCTGCCCAGGAAGTGACCCAGATCCACGAGCCCTCTGGGTGCCAGGCAGGGGGACTGTGCCCGTTACCTCTGCGCGGCTGCCCTGCGAACAGCAGGGCGGGCAGAGCGGCACTCGCGCAGAGATGCCCTTTCTAGGATTCATCGCTTCACCAGCATGTGATCATTAGAGTTGAGCTGCCCTTGGCTCCTCATCGTGCTCTCGCTTCCTTCCCCTCCCTGCCGCAGAGGAGCCCTTCCCCGTCCCCTCTCGCCCCCGGCCAGGCTACCTAGTGCTTATTAAAGGCAAAAAGCCACCCAGGAACACGTGTCAGGGGCTGTGCAGTGGTTACTAATTAAACATGCCTGAAAAAAAAGACATGGGTTGGCTGTAGCAGGAGTCTAAATAAAAGATGACATTTTCAGTAAACAGCACTTCCTCGCAAAGCCAGGCTGTTCAGGGGAGTTACTGACAGTCCAATAAATCCAGATCACTGCACGCTGCCGACACCACGGGCTGAGCCACTAAAGCCAAATACCTGGCAGTGATGGGGATGAGGAGATGGATTTTCTGAGGTTCAGATAAAATAGCTAGTTTTAGCTATTTTGGGGTAAGGGAGACAGAAAATCCCCAGCTGCCTAAAACAGGGAGCTGAGCCCCAGGCCTGGGGAGCAGGGGTGGGCTGGGGTCTGGGCTCCTGGCAGAATCAGTGGGGCTTGGCAAATCCTGGGCAAAGTTCCCCCAGGGCAGGGAAGGGATTTCAGCTGCAGGGGTCCGGCTTACAAAGCCCTCCAGCATCAGGCACCTCTCATACTGGCTCATACTTCCCAAGGACTCGGCACAGGGATGTCTCGCCAAAGGCTGGCACACGGCCCTGTCACTTGCCCCCACATCCACGCCCGTGGAGAGTTTCCAAAAGTTTCATCTATCCCCCCACTGCTGGCAGGTCCTCAAAAGCACTGATGCAGCTGTAGGTGTGCAGACTCCTCGCTGGGGCCTTGTGCACCCACACAGAGTCTGATTTGCCAGCGTGCGCTTTGAAAGAGTCACCCCAAGCAGCTGCGTGAGTCACCCTGCCCACCGTGGGGCTCAGGCCCTGACAAATGGCCCTGGCCAAAACCAGACCCATCCCAGCTGCAAAGCCTGCCCCAGGTGCCTCACCACAGCATGACCAGGAAGGTTTCCAGTTCCTGTATTTACTGTATGCTCAGGAGGACACAAAGCCTCTGTGCAACTTAAAAGCGACTTCAAGGATGCTGAGAGAGATGTAACCAATGTCACCACGCAGGGAGCCTGCCCTGGCACCATCCCCACACAAGAGCAGCCCTGCTCTCAGTGCATCCCTGCCTGGTTATCCACACACAAAAGACCCCGGGGTTCACAGATGTCCTGATCACTGCCTACCTGACTCTGTTAATGGGAATGAGCCAAGTGTGCCCAGGGACCTGCCCCTTGGAAAAATTCATCACACAATGGATGAATTTCTCTGAGCCAGAGATCAATAGCTTGGTCTCCACGAGCTATAAAACCTGCTGACCTTGGAGAACAACAACACTGTGGCATTAAGAAGTCTTACAGAATTAAAACCAGGGGTAAGATTTTCAGGGGAGGCAGGATCATTAAAACTGCTAAAAACACTCTACACATCAGTGGCCAAGAGGATGAATTGGCCAATGCCCTCCTGCCTGCCATTGGCTGCTGGTGAGCAGGAGGCATCAGCTTACCTAAATTTTTTTGATGCATATCCGGGACAAAAAGCAGCAAACCAATTAATTGCAGTCTGCATAATTATGGGTAGAAGACTGCAGCCTCACTTAGGGCAGACAGTCCCACCATGGGCCTGTTCTCCTGGGCACCAGCGCTGGTGGAAGATGCCCGCAGCAGGGATGGCACAGCAAAGGACCAGTGATGCTGCAGGTCTGTGTGTACAATGAGATTTACTTCGAGAAAAAGCTGAGTATGTTCAGCTTGCTGCATTTGCCATGTTTAGACAACTTAATGAGACAAGCCAGAGGCAAACCACCATAGGCAGAACATGTGGCGAATCAAGAAGAATGACATAATTTGTCTTGCATTAACCAACTGCAATATACACGTCTCCAGAACGAAAGATCAGGAGCAGAAGCTATTCCGAGCACGTCATATCTTTGTACGTACACAAAGAAATGCCTCTATCTTGAAAGCTGCCCAATTAACACTTGACACCCACTGCAATTGCTAATGCTCCTTGCTGCCTTTATCAGATCATAGCAGAACCATAACGAGCTGTCTGAAAGGCCTGGCAGACCGAGGTGAGAGCTGGTGGCAGAATTGGGAAGAACACACAACACCCAGCAGAAGGTTCCCACCCCACACTGGGGCTCACCTGTAAGGACAGACAGACACAGAGAGGTGTGTTCCTGCCTAGGGACCCAGCAAGCCCGAAGCCTCACTGGAGAATTTATGCAAACCTCAAACTGTTCAGGGGCAAAGGCAGCCCCCCCAGGCCCTCCTGCAGCAGCGGGACCTTTGCTGAAGACCACCAACAGTCCTGGTAAACCCTTTCCCTTCCAAAGGCATGGCCACCTAGGACTTGGTTCCAATACTAATTTTGTTAGGAGTATGCTTAGTGATGGACCCTGCAGCAGAAAACCACGGGGTTCATCCTACATCTGCTGAATGACCCCACCCGTGCCTGCATTCCTGTTATTTAATAGAAAGAGAAATGTATCAAGAAGCAAACCCAAGCCTTTACCTCTAGTGAGACACATGAAGATCCCCACCAGCTGAACAGTCCCTCTGCAGCTCCACAGTGAGCAGGCAAAGACCCCTTTTCTTGATCTGGTACAGAATCCTGAAATACTGCTCCAGCAGAGGAGCAGTGGTGCTCATTGTGGGACCTCCAAGTGCATTTCTGGAGGGATCAAGAAGCACGTCCAAACCAACAACACGGTCACTGCAGGCCACGGATTCACAAGGGAACCCACAGATGTGGCAGGCAGCAGCATTTGCCCCTACAGAACCTCTCTCCCCCTGGGCAGGGGCACAGGCAGGGACACAGGCAGGCAGATCGCGCTCTTACCCCGGCTCATGCTCCTCCAAGGGGCCTGGAACTAAAGAGATCTTCACCAACAGCAAAAACCTCCCTGGAGACTACAAAAAATCTTCACTCTCGCCTAAAGAGCATTTGGCTTCCAAAGCAAACTCCAGCCCCTTGCTTTTCCTTTGAAGAAACTTAAAATAGGCTTGGGAGGGGAAAGTAGGCAGGAGAGCAACTTTCCGGCCATGTGAGCTCCCGTGGGGATGACGAGCCAACCCCACGAGGCAGCAGAGCAACCGAAACCAGAGGAGGGAGAGTCTGGGATTTTGCGTGGGCTCTTCTTAAAGCAAAGTTTAAAAATGGAAGAGAAGGAAACACAGGAGTTATTTTGAGAAAGCGGATCTGAAATTAGGAGGCGGCACTTTCTTGGACCGACTCCAGCCATGGTTCCATGCAGCACAAAGCTGCTGCAGCTGAACCGTGCTCCCAGGGTTATTTATAGCATCCCGTAGGCAGCAGTGCTGGGGAATGGGAGGGTTTCTGTTTGGGACCAGGCATGTCCTGCACAGAGATACGCAAAGCCCTTCCAGAGGCAGGAGACTGCGCTGGAAAAAGTTCCCGTCCTGGCACCACAACATCCCTGGGACAGGCAGGGCTGGGGGAGCAGCATGGCAAAGAGGCAGGCTGGAGCAGGATTTTGTTTAAAACAAAGTTCAGGAGAGGTGTGGCTGAAGTCAGCAGAAATCATGGAAACCCTCAGGCGAGACACCTCTCTGCATGCAGCAGAAAGCAAACAGTACAGCCAAAATGTGCTGGGACCAAACCACGACCTGGCAATGCCCGTTCCACAGGGAAAGATTTTCACTCCTACAACCACAAGTACCATTTTTTTCTCTCCTTTAAACCTCAGCATGCTCCCTCTGAGAGCCAAACCACCCCAACAATTTGCTGCCTTCCACACAAAGCAAGTGGGATGAGCCCCAGTGTTGTGGAAGGGAAAGCAACACTCCTCCCGCTCCAGGCTCCTGCAGGGATGGCCATCACAGAGCTCTCAGCAGACCGAGAATGAGCACCCTTCCCTGGGCTCTCCTTGAACCCAAATACCCTGAGCACCAGGGAACATTGGTCAGCCTCAATGGTGTGAGCCTGGCCCCTCTCACCTGGCCCAGGGGCTGATGCTCTCCAGGGGTGCCCACGGGATGCAGCTGCCCTGCACGCTCCCCCACCTCCCTGTGCTCAGCTGGAGCCATCTCCCTGCCACACCAGCAGCGACTGAGCCACATCCCCAAGGCTGGGGCCAGCAGATGATGCAGTGGGGGTTACAAGTGACTCATCACAATCAGTAAGAAAACAGAGGAAAGAGGTGACGTTGGAGCTGTGTGTCCACACCAGTCCCCACCTACTCCACACAGAGTGTGACAAGCCGACTCATTTCAGCGACTTGCTGCTCTCTGGCTTTGGCTCATCACTGCCAGACAGTTTCAGTCCTTGGTTTGCTCCTACCCCATCCATGGCCAGTGGGGGAACCCCCAGACACAGCTGGGTTTCCACTCACACACTCACCCCGCTCTGTTGTCTGCAGGGCTGTGGTGCCCTTCACAGGCACACTAAGGTTCAAGTGATGTGCCAGCAAGGCTTTGCCACTGCAAACCACGGCTGAACGTTCCACCGCTGCAAAACTGCTGGAAGTGTTGGCACTGCACAGAAAACTTCCATAAATCCACATTTTAGCACTGCAGCAGTTACAGAAAAGCTCCAGTCACTCAACCCAAGGAGCCAGGGCTGTGTTGCAGGGTCTGCCTTCCTTCCTCCCTCCAGCAGATTTGGGATCTCTGCAATTCTCATCACTACTTCCAAGCCCTGAAAATGCAGGACATGGCCTTATCTGGTCTGGGTTAATCACAAACAAATCTTTTAAGTCAATACAGCTATTGGGAACTCCAGATCCTGAAACAGACACCAGGACCATTAAAACGCCAAAACAAACAAAAGTTTCCTTAAAATCCAATAAAAAATTTAAAAGATTCTCAATGACTCCAGGATAATTGTTTAAATTTTATCTTTTTGGAAATCTTGCTATCATGGAGAAATGTCAACAGCATCTGAATTCTGGCCTTTCCAGTTTTCCTCCGGACTATCCAAAAGCCCATTTTGCATCACCAAGCCCAGATGAGGCAGAATAAAAGTTATTAGAAACAAAAGCAAAACAAACAAGGCCCTTTCATCAGCCAAATACGAAACACCCCCATCCCAACTACCACATAAACTGGAATTTGAAAAAAGCCCCGTAGATTAAATGCTCAAAAGCACTTCCACTGATAAGGTCTTATTTACTGCACCAGCTCCGTGCTGACGAGGCAGGCCCGATTCTTCCCTTTCTCATGTAAATCAGGAGTTCATAGAAAATCAGAGTTCTACAGACATCAAATCCCTGTAGGATCTGAGTCACACTCAGTGTCTGTGAGTAGTTAAAGGCAAGATTATACTTTGCAATGCTAAAAGCCTTCATTTATTTATTCTCTTATTTATGGATGGGGCATTAATGCTTTATGAAGGTATTTGAGGGTAAACCGATAGCTGGGAACACGCTCTGCACAGACACAACAGCAGCAGGGGGTGGAAAAAGTTCCAAACAATCCTTTGAATTCCAATTTTATGGCATAATGCTGAATTTATAGATAGATAGCTGTGCCCTTTTGAAGGAACAAGCACCAAGACAGAAAACGAATTAAAATTTAATCTTATTGATTTCCACCAGCTCAATCTCAAGAGCAAGACAGACGCTGCTGCTGCTTCCACTGCCTGCACTGCATCAAACCCAGTTTTTCGGAGGGCTGACAGCAGAGCAGGGATGGGCTCGCGGGGCTGTTGGCACCCACAGGGGCCACATGGGGGGACTGGTCCTAGCCCTGGCCACTCTGTGGTGGGTCACAGCACGAGGTGTCCCCTCCCTGGCACAGCACGGAGGGCGAAGTCACGCCACGTCCTGACGCGACCTCTCCCTCTCCGATAAATGAGCGCAACGTTTCAGAGGAAGCTGCCGTGTGCTGGTTTGCAGGGACACGAGCACGCGAGCTGCTTTCTGTCTGCTGGCCTCTGAGCAGGAGTCCTGCTGGCTGTGGTGCACGGCAGGGCCGCAGGGAGCCTCCAGCCACCCGCATCTGGCTCGCAGAGAGCTGGACACGGCCACCTGTGGGCTCCACATCACCACAATGGTCACGGGCGCCTCTGCGTGCACATCAGCCCAGGAGCGGATGGGGACTTCGGACACACAGGTGACCTGGAGGAGAATGCACCCAGCTAAGCCACGGTGGGATGCTGGGTGGCAGCTTCCTCCAGGACACACTGCCAAGGAGAGTTTGGCCAGCCCTGCATCCCAGGAAAGGCACAGAGCATTGCTGCTCTCCTCCCTGTGCCTAGCAAGGGCCTTGGAAATTTCCGTTTAAAGCACAAAAACATCTTCAAGCCCAGGTATGTTCAATCGATTTCAAGGGAAGGCGGATGCAAGGAATCCCGTGAATGGCCCAGTGGAATACAGCTACAGCTAAAAATACACACAGATGATCTGTCTTGGTTGTGGGGATTTGAGGTGGAAGAAAGCTAAGTTCTGTCAATACAATAAAACATCCCAGAGGTGCAAATTAAAGCCCTCGAGGAGGCTGTGTCACACAGCCACCACCTCTGAGGTGCCAGACCCAGCAGAGACCAGCTTTCCTCCACAGGGGAGACACTAAAATCGCTCACAGGGCTTAATTTAGGAAATCCCAGACGCCTCCATCGCTGTCAGCCTCAGGATCAACTGAAGCATCCATCCCAACCTGATTTCTCCAGGTAGCTCTGCGCCACCCTGCCAGCAACCAGCTCCTGGAGAGGAGCCCTGAGCACCCTGCAGCCAGAACTGTCCGTTGAGCTTCCCACGGCACTTTTCAAACGCTCTCGGCAATTCTGGCCCCCGTAACTGTTTTCAAACATCACTTTGTTTCTTTGAGGACTGAGCACACTTTTGAAAATAGGACTCAAATGCTTCTGACAATGCTGCCCACTGTCTGTTCTCAGGTTAGTCCACAGACAGTACCAAAAACGTTAACTCCCATTCTCAAAAATCCTTCCAGAAATGGTACAGTTGGCACTCACAGTGGAAATTTTGGCTCAGATCCACAAATGTATGTTTTTCTCTGTTATACTGCAAAGGTTTCCCAAAAAGTATCTTTTTGGGTGCAACTTCACAGCTCATCTTTGGAAACAAGATAAAATGGCTCTGGTCAGCACACAGCAGGGGAGGAGGCACCTGGACCTTGAATATAAACTGTTCCTCTACAATCCAAGTCCCCTAAAAGCTTCCCAAATGCAACCAAACAGACTCGTAGCCCAGGATTTGACTGCAGTCAAGAGCAGCTTCTCTCCGCTCTTCTCCAGCACAATCTGTACAGTCACCCTTTTTTTTCTGGAAATCAATTACATGTCCAGCAGAGTGTAGCAAGAGGGGATTACAGGTCACATTTCCCATAATTATCCTCTCTGACACCGAGGAACTTCTAAAATCATACACGTTAAGTAGGTCACAAGAGGGAACAGCAGCGTGATGGGCATTCAGCATCAGCAAACCTGAATTCGGAGAAAATCGGATACAGCCCAGCGCTGCCCTCATCCCAACCCCTCATCCATACACAGCGCGGTGGTGAGAAAAATATATAGACTTCCCTGATGAACCATAAGCTAAAATTAGAAACCATTCATGCCTGCAAAGCCACAGCTATCGCCAAAAGGAAAGTAGGTCACAGAATGGCTGGCTAACTTGATTTTCCGGCGTTTCTAGCTGCTCTGTCCTCACGTAACCTCTCCTCTCCCATGGACCGTTTTTGGCCTCGCCTTTGTTCGGGGTATAACTGCTGGCAGTGTGCGGCTGCGGCACAGCCTGGCAGCAGCGGTGGGAACGGGCACGGCAGCACCCGTGTGCTCGGTGGAGCACAGACCCCTGGTTCATGAAAAGCTAAGCCAGAGCCAGGCAGAAGCCCCTCCACGAAGCTGCCGCCTCCCACCTGCTCTGGGATTGGCACAAGGGCTGGCTTTCTGCCCCTTCCACAGCACTGCTCTTTAAAGATCGTTTCAGGCTTTGCCAGCACTTCTGGGGTGCTTTCCTTTCTCGCCTCCTCCTGAGGCCTGAATATCCTCTTTTTATTTGCATTTCTTACCGTGCACTGCCTCCCTCAAGCAAGCCACAAGCCAAGCGATGCGAGTAAATCCGGCTTTCCTTCCCTTTGTGCATGGGCTGGAGCCCTGGCTCAGCCATTACTGACGCCCTTCCCACAAGAAGACCTCAAGGCATCAACTTCACTGCTTTTCCATGGCACAGAAGAGGCAGAAAGGCTTAAAATTTGGCTCAGTGACCTTCCCCACTCTAGATCAATACATCTCTATCTGGCTTGCTGCCCTCTGCTCCTACCAACTCACCTTGCAATTAAGCGTAAAGCCACAGGTCAGCACAGGAGTGTCTGGGGCTCTCCCACATTCACAGACAGCTGGATACACCTGGAGGATCTGCTGCCATCAAAGCCACCCCACAGCCGACCACCAGCCACTGCTTTCCACCACAATCTCAACTGACTCTAATCCCAAGACCCTTCCTCTTCGAGCTTTCCTCCTCCTGGCCGCAAAGGAAGAGCAGTCACCACTAAAATGCACCCCAAACATTCAGTACACGAGAGTCTGAAAGCTGAGCCCGTGAATGTTCTTTAGAAGGGCAATTACATCCTGATTCCCACTCTTGTTACTGGAGCCTCCACAAAGACAACACTCAGCACTCCCTTCCCCTCGCAGCCCCAGCTCAGCCTCTCCCTCCTGTGGTACTGGAAAGGGTCCTTCCAATCCCCCAGCCTCAGCCATCACAACTGGCCAGTGATTCTGTCAGCTCTGTTGCCCATAGACAGATCCAAAGGAGGAACCTCCCTGCAACCTGCTCTGGTTTCTGTCAAGCCAAAGGGAAAGTTGTTGGTTGGAGCCTCCAGCCCACAGGCGGGCTCCTTACACGCGACACCCAAGGGGATTTTACAAGAATAGGGAAGAATCATCCCTGGGATAATTCAGACACGAACACAGAGCCAGGTTCGAAATTGTACCAACATTTGGTGTCCAACGTGACCTTTGCTTGCTGAGCACCCACCTGGAATGAGTGCACCTATCACAAAGGTTAATGGTGGTAAAATTTCCTGGCACCAAGCTGGCTGAGCTCAGCCTAATGCTGACAAAGGGATGCCACCAGCCCTGAGCACTGTGTGTGACAGTGTCCCAGCTGCTATGGCCGTGGACTTTCCAGGAAAAATGTAGAACTCCGTGCTTGCCCTCCACCATCTCTGCCATCACCCATGGGACAGGGCAGCAGTGCCAAGGGACCTGAGTGGTGGTGAGGCTTGGAGAGCAGATCCTGTCTGCTCTGGAGAAGGCGGTGCGAGGGAATGTGTGACCCTTCTGCTGGCATGGCCAGAGACAAGAGGTGACAAAGCAGGACAGGGGGTTGGCAGGACACCCAGCCCTGAGCAAACTCCAGCTAACGGGGACTGCTATGACGCAGGCTGTTGGGGATGCGGCGGCTGAAGATCACCCTTCCCTCCTGCCTCACCCCCACCCCCCATTTCCTCCCCTTGTAATGTGGTTCAGCTACACAAGAGTGTCCAAGGAGGATGGGGCTCAAGGGAACAGAAATAAAAACCTTTGAGAGCTCATTTTTTTTGAGCCTCCTTGCTTGCACAGGAGGACAAGCCATCTATCCCAAGACCCCCAGAGAGGGCACTTGGTGATGAGAATGGCTGTGAGGAACACTTGGTGCCTGCCCCCAAAGCCCAGTGCTGTAAAGCCATCACCAGCTGGTACTTGCTAATGCTTCAAACACTTCGACCTCAGCCTTCACCCACTCACACAACAGACCGTGCCAGCGCTGGGTTTCCTACTGCTCAGGGAGAGAAGCAGATGGAAAAAGGAGAACCAGGAAAATTGCACTGCCTGGGAGCGCAGGGTAGGCGATTTTTTTTCTTTTTAGGAGTCAGGCACCTGGATTTCTGCAGCTCCAAGTGAAATCGCAGGCCTCGCAATTCAAAATAATTAGCGACTGGTAGTTTTCCTTTTATGCAAAATCATCCTTTTTATCCAACACCTAAATGAAAATGAATATGCTTGATTATCTACCAAAGGGCCCAATTTCTGAGCATCGCTCCGATGCACACAGCAAAATTCGTCTCTCCTCGGGCTGCTATTACAGGCAACGACTGATAAATGAGCGGTCAAGGCAGAGATCCAGAGCCAGGGATGCCAGCCTGACCTTTGTTAATGCTATTTACAGCATCAAATGTCCACAAATCCAGCCATGGCTGCGTCCACATCCTTTCTGCTCCAGCCTGGGGGGCTCAGGAGCAGCCAGGAGAGCTCGTAGCTGGCCTGCCAGTATTAGAGCACCACAGATGTCACCCTCCATCCATGCAGCCCACCCACCACACCAAAGCCCAAGCTTTGAGGCAGCTTTCGAACAGGTTCACTCCCGGGGAAGAAGATAAAGCAAACTGTTTAACAGAGAGGAGTCTGAATCATCTCTTGAACACTTCATCTCTAAGGCTGATCACAGGAAACCCCCCAGGCAGGTTCTTCAGAAGACATTAGTGCTCATCCGCCAGGCAGCGCAAGGTACTCATGGCTCAGCCCTCTGCAGTCACCATCCTGACAGGGCTCCATCTATCCCACTCCCACAGCCTCCACCCCAGAGGTAACACCCAGGAAAATCTCCCACCTGGTGCTTACCAACCTCCCCATCCCTGGCCAGGGTGACACGGCACGATCGCACATTTGTGCTTCCATCATTTCCAGACTCACCCTGTTCTCGTCGTAGATGATCTGCACCAAGCTGCGATGTTTGGACTCGATAGGAGGGGGAGAGATGGGTTTCTCAGGCTCTGGCGGTTTGGCTGCTTCTTCCTCCAACTGTTGCTGTGGAAGGAGAGGGGGGAGGAGGAGGGTGAGTCACAGCAAGAAACGCAGCCGTCCCTGTCCACACGAGACTCTCTGTGGTGCCGTGACCGAGGCAGAAACCGCCATGGTAGGAGACTTCCTGTGAGACACGGGCAGGCTGGGGCTGGGGAGGGACGGGGAGAGGGAGGAGAGCTCACAGCAGCCCTGCCACGCAAGCGCAGCGCTGGCCTGCCCCAGGCACCGGCCCTGTGCTCGTGGGTCGGTGTGTTTTAGGCATGGAGGATGAGGACCTGCCTCAAAGGAGCCTCCTGGAACGGGCCTGAGGCTAGAAATAACGATTTTACTGGGAACACTTAAATCCAGCCCGGCTCCCTGCTGCTACCTGCCTGTGGAGCTGCTGCTGCGTGCAGGGAGAGGTGCAGGAGCCAGGGGTGATGAGCAAGGCTGCTCTCCACCCTCAGCTTCACCTTTCATTGGAGTGGTTAGAGGACATGCCTTGGGATGACTGTTCTCGATTAAATGACTCGTGCACCAGCCACCCCTGCACTTTGGAATATCACTGTGGTCAGCAGGTAAACCTGGCATTCCACCTGCACCTCCGACTCTCCCAACACTGTGAGGTAGGAGGAGACATCCCAGCCCTTCCTGTAAGTTTGAGGAACTGCTCAGCTGAAAGAGGAAATCACAGATTCCTCCAGGCTCCTCCTGGGGCCAGCCTGCGAGGAGGGAGAGCGCAGCCGTGCGCGGCAGCTGCGGGGCAGCACAGGCACGGGAGAGGGAGCGGCTGTTGAAAAATGCTGAGGATTTTTTCCCTGATTGGTCCTGAATCTCCAAATCTTTGTAGTTTTTTCCTGCAGCTAAAGCATCCCCTGTTGAAGCATGAGGAAAATCGAAGGAGTCTTGTACTAGGAAGAAAATGCACCTGGGACTTGGCTTGCACCAGAGGCGAGCACACCACTGACTTCCCACAGGCAGTGACAGCTGCTGGCCTGAGAAGAAGGTGGGCACCTGTTCCTCCTCCCCGTCATCTCTGCTCCTGCTGATGACACCTTTAGCACACCAGGGCAGGAGGATGCAGCCCAAGAAAGCACTTAAGCACCCAGACAGGTCTAATGGCTTGGCCAGGAAAACTCACACTCCTAAAATTGTGTTTCAGTGGATGAAGCACCCCATGCTGTGGACTCCACCTCCCCACAGGTGGATACCCTTCCCCCCAGAGGGAAAAGCAGCAGTATAGGGAACACCAAGATACAGCCAGAAAAGCTGCTGTTGATGGCCAGGGTGGGTGGGGAGCAGGCTCTGGCAGAGGCAGGAGAGTCCGTGTCCCATAAATTGGCATGGCCAATAGCCTTAGAGGTACTCCAGCCACGAGTGAGAACAGCCAGGAAATGCCCATCTTGAACCATCTGCACCCTGGAAGGGGATGAACCTTCCCCAGCACTGCAGGGATCCGTCCCTTCCTGCCTGCACACAGCCACACCATGGTGGCACACCGAAGGCTCCAACCACGGGAACAGCCACGAGCCCTGTGCTGTTCTCAGGTGGCCCAAACCACAGGACAGGGGACAAGAGCTCAAACCATGGGCTGCAAAGCCATGTTTGGCATCAGCCCTGGCACAGAAGCAGCAATTCCAGCTGCCAGCTCCTCCCTGGTGTCCTCCTAAGGCACCCTATCACACATCCTCACTCCCATGGGATAAACTCCAAGAACTCCAAAGAACGAGCCAGCAGAAAGGATCAGACACATCTTCTACTTCTCTTGGGGAAAATATTTGTGTTTTAAAAAAAGTCTGTGTATCCAAAACTTGGCTGCATTGTTCTGGAAACCCACAAAAATTCTGCCAAGTGGTGGGGTGTGTAGCAAGGGATTTCAGACAAGAGGGTTTGATGGCCTATCAGGAAACGAAAGTTTGCCACTAAGTGGAGGCTCTTTAAAAACATCTCATTAGAAGAAAAAATACAAATCTAATTATAGCTGAAATACAGTAGAGAATTAAACTCTGCTTGTTGTGGCGTAGCACTGTATGGGTATTAAAGGGCCAGATGCTGGGATAAGGATGTGAGGAGGGGCTGGAGGCAGCACACCTGACTGCAGCCCACGACAGCTACTCCTGGGAGCCGTGGGAAATGGCAAAGCAAAATAGGTCAGGGTTCCCAGACAGGAACAAAATGGATTTCTTAAAGGTCTGCCATGAAAGCCAGGCTGGGACTGTGACCTTTACAGGGAGAGAGCAGGATGAGAGATGAGTCTTGACGGCTCCACACTCCCTCCCTCCTCCCAGCAGTGGCTGCCCAAGACCTCCCTACTCTCCCCAAATGCAAGACAGGGCAGCAGTGTTGAAGGGACTCAAGATGCCATCATTAGCCATAGCCTGGGCTCCTACAGCACCCACAGGCCAACCCATTTCCAAGTGGAAGAGGTGCCCCCTCCAGGAAAGAGACCCTTTGGCTGGACCATGTGCTACAGAGGGACCACTGCAGCCTGCAGCACTGGTGGGAAGGTGGGTGATATTTCAGGAAGGCCCCATCCCATGCTGGAGACACCTGCCTGATGAAGCCAAGGATGTTACACACGCACCCAGCTGCCATCACCTGGGTACTGGGATGCTCCACCAGCCACCCGGCATCCCTGAAAACCACTTTCAAAGGGACAAGGGGAGAACACAGGAAACTCAGCCTGATGGAAGGGGAAACCCTGGAGCTCTTCCACCCAGCCGGCTCCACCTCCATCACCAGGTGGGAGTGTTGTACTCCCGGAGAGCCCTTCGCTGAGCTCAGCGCCCAGGGAGGCTCCGGCGCCACTGCGGAGAACAGCCCAGCAGTTTATTTCTCCTTCAGATCCCCGGTACCGCTGCCAGGAATAAATGCATAAGGATTATCCTTCCCTGTCAGGAAGAGCGGGAGAGAGGACTCAGCGAGAGATTTAAGCGCATATGGCGCATGAATGAGCGGGGGATGGCTGACGGAGGTGGCCTCCTGCCAGGGGTGTGCAGGGTTTGGGGAAGGTTTCTCAGCTTGCTGAAGACGTTTGCTTCTTGCAAAGTCCAGGCAGAGCCTTCCCTGCCATTTTTGGAACAATCAGAAAGAGAGAGATGGTGGATTGTGGTTGGTTGGTTGGGATTTTTTTTTTTTGCACAGCCTTTCCATACAAATGTATTTAATTACCCTGAGAAGGCCTCCCAAAGACAGAGGGGAAAAGCATTAGGATATTCCGGCTGCATACAATTTCTCCCCTGCTCCACTGACATTCCTGCAGGAGCAGTATCTGTTCCAGGCTCATTGCTTTCCCTCACTCGTCCTCCTGCACTGACAGCTCGGATGCACAGATGCACAAAACGTTCCTGGAGCATCTCAGACAGGACCCCCTGCTCCAAAAACACTTCTTCCCAGATGTGCTAGCTCTGCTGGAGGACCGGGAGGGGGACGGCTCCAGCCAGAGGGGAAGGAGGCCATACTGGGGGGGTCAGTTTTGCTACCATGACTTTGCCACCATGTGCCAAAAAAGAAAAAAAAAATTAAATAAAAGGAAGGGAGGGGACACTTTACTGCCAACAGCCACTTTTACCTTCTTCCCCATTTAACAGAGCATTTTTGTGGGCAGGAAGAATCATAAAATTTGTTCATAGGGAAGAAATAAAGCAACTGAACAGCCAACAATAGAAACCCCATTTCCTTACGGAAGGACAGTTTGATTTGAACAGCAAGGAGCGTATGCTGCTCCTGTCAGCATCAGCAGCAGCTCCTCAGCGTCCCTGAAAAGTCAGGCAGTGGATTGCTGGAGTTGTCAGTGTTTAGTAAGGGAAAATATAGATGGGGAAGATCAAGTGCATGCTCATTCTCGAGGAGCTTCAACAAACTGCCCAAGTAGAGGTTTCGCTCCATTCCCAAATTCCTACTGCAGCTACAACCCCTTTGGAAAGGTCACTCCTCTTGGGCAGTTTGGGATTAGCAGCCATCAGGGAGTTCAGAAACTCACCCCAAGCAAAGGAAATAAAACAACCAGAAAGAAAGAGGCAGAGAAGTGGTTTGCTTTAAGAAGTGAAAGCCCTTAAGTCTGTGGGTTTTTTCACAGACATCCCTGAAGGTTTTGTCATATTAATCTCTTAACGGGTTTATGGTAATTATGTACAGGCCAACACCGAGTGGGCCATCCTTCTACTGGGGAGCGCTCCTGTGCAGGGTAAAGCTGCAACCAGGAAGATCAGATTCAAATCCCTGCTCAAGCACAGCCCTGACTGGAGCCAGACCAGATGCTGCTCATGGCTGCAGAGCAGGAAAGCCCCAGAGAAAGGGAACTGGATGCACTGGAAGGGCCATTTGGTCGTTGCAGCAATGTTTTAAACAGGCCAGTACTGAATACCGGCAGCAAGAGCACTGGGGAGAGACAATTGCTGGAAGGGAAAAAGAAAAGACCTTGTGCTACGCTGGGCTGTACAGACGACTCGGATGACCCAGGCTGTGCTTCCAGCTCTGCTGCTTACCTGTACATATCCACTGCCAAGTCAGCGAGGACACATTTTTCTCCCTTTTGGGTTCTCTGACATGCAAAGAGCCTACAAGCTGGGTTTCCAAAGCTCCCTCCCTCATCTTGCAACTACCAGCTCCAGACTGCCGGCAGAGCAGACACCGCCCATGTCACGACAGGGAGCAGGGACACAGATGATCCTGGGGCACTGGCACTGCTACTTCCCCCCCTCTGTGGCCATGCAGAGGCAAGGACAGGGCCTGTGGCACCATGCAGAAGCAAGGACACATGTCCCCCTCCAGACCACAGCCTCTCACCTGCTTCTTCTTCAGCTTGGAGATCTGCTGCTCCACCATGGTGATCTCGCGGTCCACGCGGTCCATGTTCTGAATGAGCTCCTCCTTGGAGAGCCGGGCGGGCAGCAGGTCCAGCTCGGCGTCAGGGTGAGCAGGGCTCACGGGCGACACGGGCTCCAGTTTGCCAGGCAGGCCACGATCCTGGGAAGTGTAAAACAGCCAGATCATCTCTCTCCCAGGAGACTCTGGATCCTTCTCTCATCCTCCCACAGCTCCCTGGCCCATTCCCAGCCTTCTGAAATACACAAAACCCTCAAAAAAACCTGCTAGACTAGGGAGTACCAGCTGTCAGATCACATCACCACAGCGCTCCACAACCTCCAGCATCTCCAGAGAGAACCAGGTTATTCTCCCAGGGACATGACAGCAGCTCTTCCTCCTGACAAAGCCTCAGAGGCTCCCACCACCTTGAGTGCTGCTCATGTTCTTACAGGATCAATAAACCCATCCATATTCAGCAGCTCCCAGCACCACTGTCCCTTCAGAGGGCTCAAGGCTACATCTTCTCTGCAAAAATGAGACACCACAGTCACGTCCCCCTCAGACACAGGCACAGACACAAGCAGCATTAACCATGCGGAAGGAGAAGGGGCTATGAGGGCAGCCCCTGGGAGGAAAGAGGGCTCCCAGCTCCTTCGTGGAGGTCTTCCTCCATCTCTTCCGAAACTCTGGGGATACTCCTGAGTGTTGGATGTTGAATGCATCCATCCATATATGGAGAGAAATGGAATAGGTGAGTCAAGATAAAAATAGACTGATGTTTTTCAAACTCTCGGTGAAGAGGCTCTCAGCTCAACAAAACCCTTCAAGTCAGAGACTGGAGAAATCACCAAAACCTCCGTGGCTGTGACAGGGAGCAGCTCTAATGGCCCAGGGCTAAGGGCAGAGGGAAAACACATGGAAACGCTCAGTTTTGCCGCCAGCAGTGCAACAACTTTGCTGAGCCCAACTAGCTGGCATCCCAGGAGCATCCTGCAGCCACGCTGCCTCTCCTGCACACCACCCTTCCCCTCTCCAGCTCCAAGAAAAGGAGCCCATTTTCTGCCAACACAAGCTGCGTGCCTGGATGAGCCTGCCCACCACGGATGAGCGCACCTGGGATGAAGCAGCTGTTTAACAGCCACCGGCCACACAGACGGGGATCACGGCACACCACCAGCTACCCTGACCCAGGACACTCCTCTCTGGCAGCCACCCAACGCCTTAATTAAAAGTTTATCTATTCATTTGCTTAGTGAGTGGATGGATTTCTCTTCCTGGAGGGGGAGAAGGGGAGCGGTGGCTCCGTTTGTAACCCTAAACCGCTGCCAGGCTGGGCAGCCAGCACACTGCAGCTGCTGTGGAGGGGAGGGAACGGGAGGGATGGGGGGAGGCAAACAAGGGAAGAAGTTCACACAACTTTGTTACCTTCATTACAGCAGCCCTGTACAAAGACAACACTGTTCTGCACCAGCTGGTGCTGAGCACCCTCCCCTCTGTGCTGACACAGCCACGGGTGAAAGGCCAGGGCTGACCCTCAGCCCAGGCTGGTCCTCCTGCCATGATGGAGCTGGATGGTGGCTTGGGAACCCCTCTGTGCTCCCCCATCTAACCAGGCACTGGATGATGGCTCTGGGTTACTCACCAGCCGTGCTGCAGCTCATGCTGAACGTGGTGAGTGTGCAGATACTGCCCTGGCACTGCTCGGCACCTGTCCCCACTGGGTGCAGCCTGGAGGCACCAGTGCCCTTCCCACTGCTGCCATCAAGGGACAGAAAGCAAAGGAGCACCCCAAAACCCCGCTCTCACTGTCCTGCCTCGGGCCCATCCAGCCCCAGGAACACAAAGGCACCAGAAAGGCTAAGCTGGTTGTATCCAGCATCCATTCAGAAGAGAAACCAGAAGAACATGAAAGCTTTCTGGAGAATCCTCAAGAGAAGATCCCATCTTGTTTTATTTTCCCAGCATTAGGCATCAAAAATGGTCAGTCTGCTGCAGTGGGAAGGCTTTGTGTTCTCCACAACTGGGGTTTTTTTGTGGTTTTGGTTTTTTTTTTTTCAAGTCACAAGGAGCAGGACAACCACAAGAAGCCAAAAGATAAATTAGGTGTTCATAAAATCTCGTTCAGATTAAGGTACAGGAAAGGGAAGTGGCAGTGGCTTGTAGGTGGGTAGGTTTTTCTGAAGGAAAGGAAGTTACCTGCCAAAAATGCAGGAGAGAAAGGCTCCTCTCTGTGCACATGAAACAAATGACACTTTCTCACATCTGCCAATATGCAAGACAGGGCATCTTTAAACTTCTGCTTGGCACAAAACCCCTTGGAAACCTGGTTCCTGATACATTTTTATCTTTTCACCTTGCGGAATCTGAAGCAAAAGGGCAGCAAAGCTGAGTAAGGGAAATAGCTGCAAGTCACAGCACAAACATCACCATCATCTGGTATTAGGAGATGATTACAGCAATAGAGAGAGGCAATGTCCTTGGACCTCACATACTGGGCACTGTCGTGTCACAAGCACCTCTCTAAATCAACAAAATGACAAGCAGCAAAAAGAAGGAAAAACCAAAACTAAAGGCAAAAAAAAAATAATCTTGTCTGTGCAGTGGTGACATCCAAAAAGCAGAGCTCATGGATTTATGCAAGGTATAAAGAAGCCCTTCTAAATCACAAAAGTGGGTTGGAAAGTGGTTTGCAAAGACCAGAATCCACCCAGAGCGTGGGGAAGACCCCAATGGTCAGAGATATTTCAACTAGTGCTCTGCTTCCTACAGCTCTCAAGAAACCCTCAACATATATTCCCCTGCTTTAGACAGTGTCATATCCTGAAAAAGTGCAGTGTGAAATGTGAAATTCTTCTCATCAACATGAAGTCACAGACTTCCAAAGCAGCAAGAGCTGCGAGAGGTGGAATAAATCCGCTGGAGGGAAGAAAACAATTACTGCATTACTCAAGTTGATTTTTTTCTCAGTAATTATGCTGTTTCCATGTGATTTGTTTTTACACATGGCTAACAGCTACTGCAGGTCCTGTTTATCCCTGGCCTTGTTTTGTGATTTATATGATAACAAGGGTGGGTGTGTGGGGGGCAGAGGCTGCACAAACCTCCCTGCAGCAAGAGGAGGTGCTGGCACTGAAGAAAACAATTATCACTGAGGAGGTTGTCAAAGAGCAAGGCCAGGCTTTGGGGTGGGTTTCCTCTACACACTTAGGAATAAAAATCCCCAACACAGATAATGGAGCAAGCCTGCTATTTGCTATTAGGCAGTGACTTTAAAAACATGTGAGAAAGAGAGGTAGGAAACGGATAAGCCAGCTGCCTGTTGATGCCTTGAAGAGCAAGTAAGTCTCCAGGTAAATCTGATGTCCCTGCCTTCAGACACACCGACATCTGGTCCACAAGAAAAAATTACACTGGGAACACCAACCGTGGTGCCAGGACACACTGGAACCTGCACCAGCCCATCTTTACCTGCTTATCTGCATTACTGACCCAGCTTGTGATACTCACAGGGAAGTCATGTGCGTTGGAGGGATAGAAGAGGGCGTCTGTGCCACGCCTCAGCTCAGCACCTACAGCTGGATGCAGCCCAGCCTCCCTGAAGGGTCATTTTTCTCGGCTGCTTCCCACCCTCAGGAGGCAGCAGATCAGTAGCTCTGCTCCATCTGCACCTAACTCTCGCTGCAAAGCGCATTTTAACCTTGCTGATCCCTTGACTGCATCAGCTGCCTCTTCAGAATTCCACAGTGGAGCTTCCAAATCTCCATACCCCATCAGTGTGTCCCAGGTGAAGAGAGCCACTTGCCTGGGACAACCCTCGGGATCTCCAGCACAGCACACGGGGTTTGCCCTACTTATCATCTTCGGTAAGCCTGGGTCTCTCTCTGCCTTTCTAATCCAGATCATTAGTGATGTTCCCCCAAGTCCAGGACAGAGATTTAGGGATGCCAACATCATCTCTTCCTCAGTCTGTTCACTTTCTAATTATCAGCCAGCAGCAGCATTTCCTGCTGGAGCACCAGGAGGGATTAAGAGGTGTTATCTTCAACTCCTGCCCACTCGCACATCTCGTGTCCTCATGGGCTGGAGAAGATTGCCAAAGCAGGCAGGATAGGCTGGGGCCACTCAATTTGTGCTCAAATTAACTCCCAAAAAACCTCATATGAACTTGTGAGATCAGAGGATCTCCTTGTGGGGATGCCTCCACCACCCAAGCCTCTCGCAGCAGCACTGAGCCAGTGAACATTCCAGCACTCCACCAGCTACCACCCCTCCCACACCCCCATGCAGGTGGGGCTGTGCACCACAGGGCAGAGCCAGCAGCTCGTCCTGCCTGTCCAGGAGCCCAGGGATGAGCAGCATCACACTCTGAGCAGACACTGAGCCTACAGGGCTTCCCACACTCCCCGGGACGGGAACAGAGCAGGAAAACCAACACCCCACTCCTCTATCCGTCAGGTTTCCAGGTAAAAACATGCATATAAAACTCCTAAGTGAGCCAAATGCAGACTAAAGGAATTTATTTTTTAATTGGAAAACTGTCCAACACATTCTGAACTATCTTAAGCCCCAGCATGACACCACTGACAGAGGGAAAACGTTATGGAGCTGAAAACTAATGTCTCATTTCCCCAGGGAGATGCACGAGTACAAAAAGTCAGGGAGCCCGAGCAGTGAAAAGTACATCGAGTTACTGCAATTCTTTTGTTCATGGCCATCTGCTGTGCTAACGGCTCTTTCTGCAGCCTGGCCTGTCAAACGAGGGTTTAATTCTTAAATACTGCTGGGCTCTCGCTGGGCTGCGTCCCCGCGTGCTCGGAGGGCTGCCGAAGCACGAGGGAGACGCGTGTGTGCTCCAGGGAGCACCCGTGGTGCTGTTCAGCAGCCAGGAGCACATGGGTGTTCCCCTGCAAGGCCAGCCAGTGCTCCCTTGGGATGCCAGGTGTGGGACCAAGGCATCACCCACCTCCTTCCTCCGTCCCCACGCTCCATGGCATGTGCAGAACAGGGATCGCTTTCACTGGATGCAGCCCAGTACGTGCTCTCATGGGAATTCATGAAGCTGGAGACCAAGGAGCTGTCTGAAGACAAAGCCAGGTTTTCTTAAACTTAATTTCTTTTTTTAAAATAAATCTGACTTTACGAGAAGGCCCACGAAATTCCTTTCCTCCGTAATCCAGCTGAATTCCACGCAGACAGAGCAGAAAACATCCCAACAATTTCTAAGCTTGCACGAAAGTAGGTCAAAAAACTTCCCCAGTGTTTCAACAGCTTGAAGCAATTTAATTGCAAAACCAGTACCAAATGCTGACCCCTCCCTCCCCACACTCCCCCCATCCCCGGCAGATTTACGAGGGTGGTAAAACCTCGCCAGCCAGAGCCTCAGTTAAATGCAGTAACCAAAGCCTTGTATCTGGTCTTGCAAAACTTGCTTGTGCTCAAAAGAGCCTCTCCAGGGTGTTACAGTGAACAGACGCTGCTTCTGGATCTCAGGACTGCAGAATTCCACAGAAGCACCACGAACACGGCTTATGGACTCAGAGGCAGCCCAAAATAACGGGTCAAATCCGGAAAACCTTACTCAGGCAAACTCCCACAGCCGCCGAAGGCATTACCCCGACAAATGGATGCTGTGCCTTCCATTCCCTTCCTGCGTTTCCCCATTAGTGGATAATAATTGCACTGAATGCCAACGCTCCCCACTGACTTGGAGGAGTGATGAATCCTCACCTACCCATCTCCTCATTACAACGAGGAGCTAATTGCTCCACCTCTCATTAAGAATTCCCCAACACTGCCTATTCTGCATCCCTGGATTTTCAGCTGACCTTAAGTTTGTTCAAACAGTGACTGTCTGGACTGAAATTTTCCATGCTGAATATCGGCTTCAGGCATTTCTAGTCTTTTTTCTTTTTCTTTTTTTTTTTTCCTAAACAGTGAATTTCAGCCAAAACAACTCTGTCACTTCCAAGAACAAGTTTACAAGAAAATATGCCTTTCTGCAACATTCAGAAAGATTCTGGGAACTTTTTCTTTGAGCATCTTCAGTACAGTTGATACATCTGGTAAGACTCTCTGCCAGCGATTTGCCTTTTGTTAACACTGAAAAAGTGTCCAAGTCAAAGAAAAAAAAATTAATAAAAATCTCATCTTGATGCTTGCCCTAAGGGAATGACTTGGAACTGAGCAGGCAAGTGGAATGGGGTCCTGGTTCTGGGAAGCTCCAGGAGAGGTATTGCACTCTGCCTGCAGTTCTGCAAAGGGAGGGAAAGGGCTGAGCTGGAAGGACCATACTGGCGTGTGTGGAGCATTCCAGGCAAGTGCCCTAAAAGAGCTGTGAATAAATGCATGGTCTGGGCAGGTAAAGCCTGAGACCACCCACCAGGTGATAAGGATGGAGCAATGCAGCCAGTGACCTGCTCAGCACAGGACAGAGCCTGTGCCAGGCACTGAACAGAGGGGCAGGCACAGCAAGACAGGGTCCTGCTGCTTCCAGCAAACAAGGGGAGGACAAGGTAAGGTTGTCAGAGAAGCCCACAGAGCAGCAAGCTCTTCCACTCCTCCATCTGCAACTTTAATGCTCTTTCAGTAATTTGTTCACCCAGCAGCCACCAGTGCTGACACTGCACACGCAAGCACATGTTTGAAGTTTCTTAAAAAGGACCAAACTGTGAAAAACGCCTCCGAGTACATGAAATGCCAAAGCAGGGAGGGAGATTTTTAATTGCCCAGTTTGGCACTCAGCCAGGCAGCAGGGTCACCCCCGGCTGCAGAACCACATTTTAAGGTAATGGGGAGCTCATGGCAGAGCCTGGCTCCTCCTTGCTGGGGCTCAAACCTCCCTCGCATTCCCTGGGGCTCGCTGACTTCGGGCAGCTTTCACAGGAACCTCTAAATAATCACCAGGGCCTGTTTTTGCATTTCTGCATGTGCCTGCTGCTCAGGGAGTTTCTTTAGGGAGGCAGGGAGGGTCCCTGCCTGGGGAGTACAGGTACAATCCCCAAACCTCCTGCAGCAGCCTAGGAAGCACCTTGTCACCTAACCCAACAAACCTCAGGGGAATGGAACACTCTCTGCATGCCTTTGAAAGCTTTAGCCTCTTTTTTTTTTTTTTTTTTGGCCATACCACCCATCCTCTTTTAATTACCACATGCAGTAAAGCAAGTTCTGAGTCTTTCCAGCACGTCAACCAGGCAGGGACGAAGCATCAAGGTCCATGTTAATCCCAGAAGGCAAGTTCCCTCTGACAGAGGATGCTGGAATAGCCCCTGCCAAATCACAGCTGTCCCTCAAGCAGGTAGAAAGCCCTCCAGCCCTAGATGCCACGTGAAAAGCAAGCTCGAGTTTTGTAAAAGAGGCTTCTGCAGAAAGAAGTCCCTTTTTACACCAGTGCAATACTCCAGTGAACAGCACAAATGCCACTGCCCTGGTGGGACAGTGCCTACATCCACACCCATCAGTCCTGCACAAGTGGGAGCCGGGCACAACATCCGCTTACATCTGCTCTCCACTGAGCATCCCGTCAAAAATATATAATTTCACGCCAACTGGAAGAGCTACATGAGCCAAAAAAGCAGGCGGGCAACCAGTCAGCGGGACTGGAGCCATTGCAGCGTCATGTGTTGGAAACACGGGGCCGGATCCTGAGCCAGGCTCAGCACCAGCACACCCAACACTGTCCTGGGGTGCTGGGACGTGAGAGCCCCAAGAAGGGCAGCACAGAGCTCCACAGCACGGACAGGGCAGCAAACCTCCTCCTCTGCTTCCAGACAGGGTGCTCCCAGGTGGGGCTTGCTCGGCTCCGGCTGTGCCCCAGGAAGCTCCAGCTCATTCACTGGGTGATGCCAGGTGCATCCTCCAGCACATGGACAAACACGGGGGAGGGAAAATCCACCACGGCAGCTTCTCCAAACCTCACTGATTTAAAAATAAAAAATTGAGGGGAAATGAAAAGACAAAAGCCCTTCTCAGCCTGGTGTTATCAAGCAGAGGAAATGAGACTTCTAAAGCTCCCATTCAGAGAGGAGTGCGGGAGAGAAATCCCACTCCAGACGCACTTGAACGAACAGCTTTTGAAATGGAAATGTTGCTCTTCAGAAACATTTAAATTTCCTCCTATTGCCAGGGAGGAGGCAGGAGGCCGAGGAGGAGCAGGGACTCCTCAGCCACACACATCCCAGCGGGATACACACAGGGCAGCACTCAGCAGCCCTGTGAAGCAGGGATTTGTCTGGGAGTTAATCAGGATGGCATACAACATCAATATTGGGAAGTTGGCTTGAAGGGGAATCAAATTTAGAGGGGAGGGAAGGGAATGATTGAAGACAGCTCTATTTAACCACTAATGCTGCAAGTGAGATACACTTAAAGGCAGTTCACACTCCCTCCCTCCCTCCCAGCCATCATCCAAAATTATTTTCCCCAAATCCTGGAGATTGAGCTGCCCACTGAGGTAGAGATTGACTGATGGAGAAAGGAAATGTAAGTAAGATCTAAAATGGTTTGAGCAGTGGCTGACGTGTGTTGTGGGACAACCCAGACCTTCTCTTGCATGCAAAAGCCATTGCACCAAGCCAAGGTTACCAACAACTCCCCTGGCACTCACAACACATCCAGCACAGGATGATGAGTCCCAGCACCACACCCCTGTTCAACCCCAGCGACTCCTGTTCCAACTGTGTCAGCTCACAAAACTGAGATTACTGCTCCTACAGGAACCCACTGAGCTCTGCTTGCCAGCTCCGTGTCACCACCTCCTCACTCCAATGCCTTCAGGGTCACCCAGTGTACAGGCTCCTCCTGGCTGTGCTCTCAGGTACATAAAGCAGGACATCAAATACCTCTCGGCTGTAAAAACCATGAGGGACACAGCGGGGACAACACCTCCTGAGGAATCCAGCAGCACCCTGACATCCCCCAAGGCCGCACACAGCGCATCCACTGACTGTCCCAAACACCCCACGGGCAGCGGTGCTCCGGTGGCACCTGGGGACACGCACGGGTGGGGATGTGGGCCACAGCCTCAGCTGCTGGCAGCGGCTCCCATGGCGGTGCCTCGGCAGAGGCGGCACAGCACGGCCAGCAGCCCGGCAGGATCCGTGCTGACAGGAGCACGGGTGGTGCACAGCAGCCGTCAGCTGCACCATCCATCAGAGCCGGCCGCCGGCTGCGCTCAATGCTTTATTGTTCTAATAATTGTGCAGACACGTGGAAGGGGCTGCCTCGACATTCGCCGCTTGTTTGAGGAGCCATTTCCTTCTCTGCTCCGCCTGGTTTTCCATCAGGAAGAATGCATCCTGCAGCAGCAGGCGGGGGGCAGTGCCGGCCATGCCCAGCGCCATTCCCAGCTGGAGGGGCAGGAAGGTGCGAGCAAACAGCATCCCCCAGCACCAGGAAACACAGGCGGGTGCTGGTCCAGACCCCAGCTGGCAGCCAAGCCCTCCACCTCAACAAGCCCAGGAAAGCATGTAAAATAAACCTTTCATGAGAGTTTTGGGTTTACACGGAGAATTTTTTTGCCATAATAGCCCTCCCCCCACATGCAGCAGGTAGAGATGGTCACAGGGTGCAGGGACCATCAGGGTGTCTCATACATGTTACACCTTCAGCATCACCCAGCTCTGTGATCAGAGCAAGACTGACCATGAAAAAACCAAATACCAACCAAGAGCACGGGACAGAGCAGCTCCCGAAGGCTCAGAGCAGGAACACCATTTCTAACTGTGAATGGCTGTAGGAGTTGCTCAAACCACAAACCTCTGCCCAGCCTGTTCCTGCAAAAACCATGAAGCACCTCTGCTTCCCCAGACCAGGGCATTACAGAAAAACCTGAACATCTCAGCTCCCATAGCACGAATAAGCCCACAGTGAATTTGTTATTATCTGTTAGCAAAGCAGCAGCTTCCCACCAAGGCTGGAATTTCCATCTTGGTTTGGCAGGCACAGGGCTGTGAAATGATTACTGTGTTTACTTTTCCTTTGCTAACTATAAAATCCCATTCCGCTGCCCTGCCAAGAATGACTGAAGCTAATAAAATTCAGGCATTTGGAAGAAAGCAATAATAAACCTCCCTTTTGGGGCCTTTATGATGAAATTTCCCCACTCCAATCAGCGATTATGCTGCATTCATGAACACTAGCGATGTCTCCAAGTGCACCCAGATTGACTCAAATCAATATTTAGCTTTGCTCGAGACTGGGAGTCTTTCTCCTTGTGGCAGCTGAAGGCAGAATCACAGAACAAGGCTAGAAGAAGCCTTTGAAAAAAAAGCTTACAAGAATAGGAGGCAGCATATATAAATATATATATGTATTGGTGTGTGTATTAAAAAATGTAGGCTTTTAAATTACTTAAAAACCTTTAAGAAGTATACACACATGAATTCATAAATTCACAAATCTCCCTCCAAATACATTAAAAGCAGCCTTTCATATAATGCACTGTATATATTTATACACACATACCTGCCTGTTCTTTAGTTTTTAGTGTTTGAAAGCCTGCAATGTTCCTGTGTTTACATCTGCCACTCTGCTGCTGAGGCAGAAATACATTAGCTGCTGGGGGCAATCTGTTCTACATCATACCTGAGCTGAGATAAAATAACACAGACCCGAAAATTAGCTTGAAATAAAAGCCTGTGCTCGGCTTGGTCACGTAACCACGTGGGACAGCTTGATCTGCACTGGGCAATGGTTTTTTCTTCAGCAGCCACCAGAATGACAGCATCCAAAGTGGAGATCAGAAGGCAGAAATGATCACTGCTGCTCCTCAGGGAACAGCACAGGAGGAGAGAAATCAGACCCTGCCAGGGCAGTGACCAGAGCAGATTGCTCAGAGTCAAGCCCAGGAAGCATTACAGTGCAGGCAGAGGAGGGGATACAGTGCCATGGCAGCAGGATGCCAGGGGCTCTGCAGCCCTGGGAGAGCCCCTCAGGATACAGCAGAGGACTGGGAAACACCACAGCCACCGCCCACCTCCTCTCCTGCTTGGCACTGCCAGAGGACAGCGTGCCGCTGCTTCCTCTCGGGAGAGGGCACTGCATGCAGGATTAAGGCTGGATGAAGGTGAGCAGAACCTGGGCAGAACACTGGCACCTGCAGAAAATGCTCTGTCAGAGCACTGAGATGACCAAAGAGTAACTAGACAGAGGTCAAGACTGCAAGGAGGTGCTTCAGGTCATTTCATCCCACACTGCTTCCCTCCCACTAATTTCTACTTTTGTTCTACCAAACCTGGGGTAGGACAAGAGCACACTGCTCCCACCCTGAGCCAGCTCTGCTGCTGGGTAAAAGCCCATTTCCAAGGGCAGAGGGAACAGACTCCACTGTGCTCTCGCTCCCTATCCTCCTGGATAAAGGTGCCAAGAATTAGAATTACATTTTTCGAGAGCAGCAGAACAAGCCAAGGGCCTGTCAGCTTGTCCTAAAACAACCCCTCTCCGCTTGCCGAGCGCGCAGCCAGCATTCCTGACACACACCAGCGTCCATCGCCCCCCGGCCCCCCCATGCAGCGCGAGGCTGCGGAGCCAAAAAAACCCTCTGAATGTGCTCTGCCTTAAACACAGCCAAAGAGTTTTTCTGTTTAAAAAGCAAGTTTAGGTCCAAAAAGAAAGGAGGTTTTCAGCGAGTGATTTTAACTAGGCCCTTTGGCACCCGACAGCTCCTCTCTTGTTATCGATGCTAAGGGTGTTGTTAAGAGATGAGGCTCCACGAAGCACGAACGTGAAGTCACAGAGCTTTAGCAAGGGCTGTTGCCATGTTCAATATGTTATTACAGCTCCATCACCACAGGCACAAAGAGCAGCAACTCGTCTCTGCCAAATCCATCTCTGAAATCACTCCCCCACTCCATCCCCTCCAGCAGAAGCAGGCAAACACCACTGACTGCTGTTGCATCTCCTCCACAGCTTCCACCCCACGCTGGGAAGGAAGGTATTAGCATGAAATACCCTCCTCCTCAAAACACAGCACCCAGAATCAATCTGATGGGTGTCACAACTCACTGGCTTTCGTTGTGTGAGTCAGGACTGTTGATGGGCTGCATTTCCCAACCATGGAAAAGTACAGTGCCAAAAATGTGCTCGGTGCTGTATGTCCATGGACAAGTCACCCAGGGTGCTCCCAGGAAGTGCCAGGAAGACCTTTGGGTAGGAGGGGCATGCAGGGATGCTGATCTCTCAGATGTACATGCTTGCAAATTGGTAACAACCTCCTGCTGCTTGGTCACCTGCACTAACTGGGCAGATCCTACATAACCCATTCCAGAGCGTGTCTGGATCCAGAGCAATGCTCCATGCCTGACAGCACCCACACCCCCCTCCCAGAACACGAGGGGAAAATAAGAAAAACAGATCAGGCTGAGACTGCAAGGGGGGAAAAATAGCCAGGATGTCCCTCTTGGTACCAGGACTGAATTCTTTCGTTTACATTTATTCCAGGAGAGGGGTTCTTTTTTAACACAAATGAACACAACTGGTTGAGCACAGGCAAAAGTGCTCAACACCCCACACCATCCTCGTGCTCTGGAGCAATGCTGGACACCAGCACCAGTTCCTGCCATACCAACACTATTTCCTAAGTCCCACTTGAGTAGCACTCCTCTCTCCTGCATTTCCAGGACAAAACAGGCCACATTACAATTCTCGCTATCAGATAAAATAGATGCACACCACATGTACACTTCATAGATGGAGAAGAAAAGTCTCCACGGATCCACACAGCACACCCAGCTCAGCACGCTGCCTACTGCAAGCACAAAGAGCCAGCAATGTTTCTTCCAATTACAGGGGTGAGGCACACAAAGTCAAGGGACTTTCTTTGCCTCCAGCAGATCAGGTGAGATGCTGCACTACGCGAGCCTTGTAACATTGACCGAGTGGAACAGAAAAGTCCAATTATGTAAATGATGGAGCAGGTTCCCGAGAAGCAGTCAGCCTTATCACACCGTCCTTCGCCGCCGCTGTGGCTTGAAAGGCAATTTAAAAGGTTGTTTTGGATGTCGATCACCACAAACGAGCTGAAGAAGTGTGAAACAGCCTGTGCTTGAGGCACCGTCAGCTCTCCTGTTGGTTTTCCAGCTGCACTGAGCCTTGGCCCCGCTGCCCATGGCTGGGAGACTACTGCAGGCTGCAGCAGACAGGGGAGGGGAGAGCAGGGCTGCAGGCAGCTCAGGGAAAAGGTTCAAGGTTTTACATCCTGCCTCTAGAATGTTTCTGCAGCTCATGAGGGCTTTTCCCGCCATACCCGAGTCTCTCAGACCATAGTTCAGTTCTTTGGCCACAGCAACTTCAGCTGAGAAATGGAATACAACCAGTTGTCTTGCAGTCATGGTACTCCTTCCCTTCACCCCTCAGCCCAGGTCTGGATGGAGGAGCCAAACATCTCACAAGGACTACGCAACGCCCAAAAGCATCTGTTTCTCAAATGAAACCAGGTGAGCCCATGCATGGGACCGAGATTGCAGATACAGCACTCCTCAGGCTGTTCCCTTGGCTTCCTGTCCCACGCTGGTGCATGGCACGGGCTGCTGGCAACCCCTTGCAGCCACCCTGGCATGGTGGGCAATGGAATGGACCACCAGGCATGCCAGGAGAGCCACTCTGCTTGCACACCACAGGCCCACGCTCCCAAAGGCGTGTGTTCACATGCAGCTGAGCAGGGGTTGACACGCTCACACTCATCCCATCCTCCTGTGATTTGGAAATTATCGTCGGAGCAGGGAGGAAAGCAGGGGGGGAAATCCAGCCAGAAGTGTTTGTGCTGTGGCAACAAGAACAACGCAAATATTTCAGCTTTTAAATATGTTTGGAATGACAAAGAATGCCAACATGTCCCTCATCTTCCCAGAAATAGCTTTGAATCATTACTCCCCTAACGTAAATTCCCCACCCCACCGAATAATTTTTTGCAACCAGATTTTTATCAGGCACAAGTCGACAGTGTGAGCAAGCGCACAGCAGATGGGTGGGTGTCACACACGTCACAGGAGGATCCTCCTGACTCGACAACCCCATGCCACTCGCTCCTGATGGGTGCCCAGCTCCACTGGCTCAGCTTCACAGGGAGAGCCCAGCTGCAAGGAGAGTTAACAAGAACTGCTGTTCTCTGCAGGGGAAGGAGGACAAAAGCAAGAAAGACGTAGGTGTGTTTGTACCCACTAAAATTGTTTCATTTCACTGCTCAGATCTGACGTTAGAGCTACTTCCACAGAAGTCCATTCCTCCAAGAAGTGGTGTGGAGGCCACACAGCATGTGCAGGCTTTGCACGGAGCACCCCACACTCGTCAGGACAGGAAGTTCTTTTCGTGGCTGTGTGTTTGAGGAATTTCATTTCCCACAGGGCTGGTCAAGCCTGGCACTGGCACAAGTCTCTGCATCTCACTTGGGTTTTGGATAACTGGGATGGAGCAACAGGGTGCTGGCAGCATTGGTGTGTCCCCCGTCCATCAGCTCTACCACAGCTCCACAGGATCCCTCTGCCTGGGTGTTCTGCAGGGCTTGCTGGCAGCCAGCCCTTCCCCGCCAGATGTGGGCACGGCCACAGCTGGCCCAGGAAGCATCTCCCTCTCTCACGGCAGAGATGCACGGCTGGGGAAACTGGGACTTGTGCTGTCACTCGGTCCCCGCTTGCAGACATTCCCCAAAAGCCCAAGAAACAAGCCCAGAGCTCTTTTGCTCAAGTGAAAAACAACCTCCAGTGGGGAAGGGAGAGCCCAGTGTGATCCCCACTGCAGACTCAGAGGCTATGGGAGGACACGCACCCAGGGACGGCCGACGCTCGCAGCTTGTTCCATTCTCCAGCCCCTCTGCGCTATTGTTCCACAGCAATAAATCACAGGGAGGCACTGGAATTCTGGGCTGTTTTCTACAAGAGGGAGCCTGGGGTGCCGGAACCAAGATGCTGTCTCGCTGTGCCTGCTAATTCCCTCGGCGAGCGCCGTGCTGAGCCCTCCACTCCCACGCATCCCGTCGGAGCACCACGGCTCTCCCAGTTCAAAGCACTGCTTCGTGTCCACCCCCTCCGCTCCCTTCCCCCAGCCCTGGATTACTCAATTAGAGATTATGCTTTTGCCAGTTACCTCCAAGCCAACTGGGGCCTCTGCCAAGGTCAACACAAGTTCCAGCCAGTTTCATTAATAACTGCGAGACCAACCCACTGGAAACTCTGAGAGGTTAATCCCAGCAACAGATCAATGTTCCCGTAACAAAGCCATGGAGCAGAAACGCAACTGCTGATTTACCAGCCAGCCCAGCTATCTGTGCTGGGAGCTGTGGCACTGCTCCTCCACCCTGTACCAGGGCAAACCCTGCTGCAAGAGACCTGAGCCTCCCACTCCCCTCCCCTGGTGCATTCGGCAAGAGATGGAACAGGGACCAGCACTGCCAAGGCACTGGCCAGTGAAGCGAGGAAGAAGCAAAGCTCCCAAAAGGCCTTTCTCCTCTCCTCGGTGCCCCGCCAGCCTGCAGCCAGGGCAGCAGTTAGCAGGCTAGCCAAGAGCCTTTTCTATCCCATAGCCTGTCTTCCAGGAGTTCATTGTAAATTGGGCTCTGGAACGGGCAGCCAGTGTGAAATTTGGCATGTATGCTGCTGGCTTCAATGCATCATTAAAAAGGCATTTCAAATGTGTTAATTCCTCCTTTTTCAATTAATTGCTTTTAAAGCTACATTGATATGCATCAAAGCAAAGTACCTTTTGCCCTAATTTCTGTTTTGCCATACCTATTTCCTGATCTTGGTGCTGTCTTTTCCAAGACTACCCCCCCCCCCCACCACTTTTCTGATTCCATTTTTCAGTCTGTGACACAACAAAAACACTCATGCAGAAAGGGAAGAAATTAAAACCTTTGCACAATGTAAAACAGAGTCCAAGTCCTAACAACACATGGCTTCTTAACTGCCTTTTTCCATCCACAGTTGTTAATTATTTTACAAAAGAGGGAAGTGGCATTGTCCCTTGTACAGATGGGGAAATCTGAGATAGAGAAAGGGGAAGAGACTTACCGGGTGACCAGCAGCCTGCCAGGGCAGATGGCAGCAAGGTTCAGGTTTCCTAAGCCTCCACCCAGCCCCATTCCCGTGGGATTACATGGCTCCCTGTAAGTGAATTCCTGTTGGAGCCAACAGGCCACTCAGAAGTGCAGCCAGCCAGCTCTTGCCAGGCGACTAAGTGCAGATCAGAACTGACTCACATCCTATAGGAAGGAGCAGCAAACCACATAGGCGGTGGAAGAGCAGTCTTAAAAATGGGGAGAAGAACAAGTGAAAGCATAATGGGAATAAGAAGAGATGGAAGGGGAGAGGCAGGATGAAGCTCCAGCTCTGGAGAGGGGAGAGCAGGCTGACTGACCAGATGTGCCATGCTTGCCGTCCCTGTGGGGCAGGATCATGGACAGCACCAGCTGTGCACGTGTGTGCAGGGACAGGGATCGTGCACAGCATCACTGGCCTGCTCTGGGGCTGTCTGCTTTACTCCTGGCTGCTGTTACATGATGGAGGTCCGTGACTTTACTGGAAAGAAAGCAGAAGCCACCGAGGGTCCTGGGAACCAGCTCCTGCATCTCTGCCAAGAACACACCTGGCAAAGCCACATCACAGCAGCTTTTCCAGTGAATCCCACACCCAGGCACCCTGCTTAAGTTGTTCTGCTTATTGTAAGCCAGATAAAGGGAGCAACTTCCCAGGGGAAAAGCATCAACCCCAGCTGGCACAGAGGGCACGGGGAGGTTTCATTTCTCTCCAGCAGACTGAGCTCACCAGAGCCCTCCAGGCCACATCCAGCAGCAGGAGCCCAGGACCACAGCACTGCAGCAACATGACAACACACAACAGCAGGGAAAAAGATGATGAAGTGGGGTAAAGCAGGCCAGAAAACAATCTTCTGCCTCTGGCTTGAAAAGAAACACCAGTGTTTGAGGATATGAGCAATGTGAGGTTCACAAGGAAAGGTATTATCTTTTTCTTGTCCAAGTGAGATTTAGCTGAAAGCTGCTGCTTTTGAAAGGCATGCTGCCCAAAAGTGTTTCTGCTTTCTCCAGTGAGAATGCGCTGATCCAAGAGCTTCTCCTTACAAAGTAAGTCTTGGTTGGAGTGAGGCTGCAGTGATACTGAACAGGGTTTAAGGGGCCCAGCTCTCCTCCTGTTTGGGAGAGGTAGATGAGGAACAAAAGACATGAGAAATCCACTTCTCTTCAGGGGGGAAAAAAACTCTGAAGCCTGTTACCAGCAGTTGCACCATCAATTGCTCCATCTGTGTTCAGAGCATAAATTATGGCTCAAAACAAAGGCCTTGGAAAGGTGCAGGAACGGCACTGACTTCTCTCCCCTGGGCTGAAGGTTGGTAAATCCTGTTATCAATGGTTATCAGGGATGTGCTAAACTCATATCCCATCACAGACCTGATTCTGCATCTCAGCTCAACGGCTGCTCTGAAACCAGGAGAGACCAAGACATATCCACTGCCCAAGAGCAACATCCATTACAGTCACATCCCCTGGGACAGTCAGGCTGGCGCCCAGAGCGTGTAACCAAACCCCTGCCCTTTTTATTGAGGGCTTTGTGGAGCTCTTACTGTGCAAAAATGAGCTCAGTCTGCAAAATCACCATGAAAACCAGTCCTAGCAGTATTACCCCAGTGAGTAAATCGAGCTCCTCCCCACACAGTGACTGCAACAACGAGGAATGGGGTAACGGGTAAGGGAACAACTCCTGGGATACTCTGTCTAAACAACCAGCAGTGTGTTTAGCAATCCTGGGCTCACGTGGTGCATCTCACCCAAAGAGCTCACCCGGCTGGCACAGCTGCCCTAGATAAAGTATTGAGCGACTCCGTCAGACACTGAGTCAGCAGCACAGACAGAACAGCAAACACCTCTCTGCAGCTCTGGTCACTGGGACACATGTCCTGCCCCCATGTGTGTGCCACTGCTCCAGGACACAGAGCCTCTCAGGAAGGTCTTTATCACCTGTCCTAGGTGGCGAGTTCAGAGCCCAGTGCTGAATTCCACCGTGGCTGGCTTAGCGTGGGTGCAACAAAGGGTCTGTGTCCACAGCCCGGATCTGCCAGCGCCCAGAGCTGCGCCCAAAGGGCAGACTCAGCTCTTTGCATTTCCCCTGGACCCACACCCACAGGAGCTCCTCCAACAAGCTGAGGCTCAGAGCAATGCACATGCTGGCTTCAGGAGCTTCTCCACGACCTTAATGTGCACCAGCAGTTTATAGACTAGTCTGAGGACAACTACTCAGTGCCAAAACACTGCTATTAGCCCAATTTCCCAAGCTGCAGAGGCAGATATACCCTGTGTCCCAGACCTGCCTTCTGCTCCCAGCCACTTGAACAGCACTGAGATCATCCAGTCTTGCAGTGAGCTCCATCAAACCCATTCTGGAAGCTCCTGATAGCTTAGAGTGACTAATCCCAGCTCCACTCAGGCTCTCACCAGCCAGGGACACCACATTTTCTTCTTCCTTCCAGACACTAAAACTACAAATGGCTCCACTAAAAGCATAATCTTGTCTTGCTGAATTGTATCTCGGCTCTCTCTCTCTTTCATTAACAAATGTTTTAAGTCCCATAAAGCGCATGTAATTCTTGGAGACGTGTCACAGCCCGAGAAGCAAATGCAGCCCCTAAACTGATGAACTAATACCTCAAGAGCAGCTCTGCCTATTAGAAACAAATAGTTGAGACAATCCATTTTTTCTGGTGAGAGGTCGAACTGGTGGGAATAATGTGAAGACAGAAAAGCCATCCTGGTTTCCTCACATCTTTGGAGCGGTCTATTTTCTGTTTTGTGGACAACAGTGCATTTTCCCCATCAGCCACCCAACCAACATCCCCTGTGGACATTCTATGCTTCAGAGCCTTCAGGCCTCCCTTGATATCTGAGCTACTCCAGAGTTAAATACCCTTCTCGTTAAAGACAGGTCCGAGGGATCTCAGCTAAAGCCCTCCAGTACTGTACAGATACGAGATGTCTGAATATACCTAGGAAGAGCTTTCTGGTCCATGTGTTATTTCAATCAGCTCCCACAGGGACACAGCAAACCATCCCCATCACCCTGGGGACAGATGTGACTTCCCTTTCATTTCACTGAGGGCTTGGGCAATTCCCAAGCCCAGCCTGCAGCTGCACCAACCCTCAGCACTGGCATGGGAGTCAGCTGCCCCCACTGCATTTATCCAGCAAGACTTTCCTACCAACCAGGAGCATGTTCAAACTCACAGTAAAATCAAACACAATTTACCCCAAGAGAACACGAAAGTAAATCCGAACAGGCACACACACAAGGGTTTTCTCTTTGCAACATTTATTCCATGTGCAGAGGGGACAATTGTAAGTAAACGATTTGCTTTGTTAAATAAGACTGGGACAAGGGAGGCTTTCCTGGGGAAGATTATATTAAAGAACCACCAGAAACTGATTCCAGCCCTTCAAACACCAATATTAAATAAAGAGATGTGATAAATGAGAAGTGTCAAATAAAAATCAAATCAAGGCAGAGTACCCAGAAAAGCCAGACATGACCATCCTTAATTCAGCCTACAGGAGCTTCCAAATTGTTCTGGTGCATCTAATAGCCCAGTAAAAAAAGCCCACGACTGCAACAGTTATGGGAAAAGCTGATATGCTTCTGTTCCCTTGAAGTGGTCACCCCACCTCGGGGAAAACCATCCAGTACCACCAAGCACTGCTCGACGCATTGGGAACCACGATCCCTGCTGAATCCAGCAGCGGCTCAGAACCTCAAAGGCAGCTCTACACAAGCCCAAAATGCAGACCCCGCACCCAGCTGGCAGCACAGGCCATCAGCCCCTTACCTTTGAGAGATCCTCGGTGCCTCCCTGCTGGCTCTGGTTCAGGAGAGGCGAGTGCCGCATCAGCGGGTCCTGCAGCAGGTCCAGGCGCGGCCTCTTGGTTTCAATGAACTCCAAGTCCGATGGCTTGGTCAGGTCAGAGAGATAGGAATGCCCCTCGGTTCTCAGGTGCAGCTCCTGAGATCTGGGGACAAAGGGAAAGGAGCCTTTAGGAAAGAAACTACCTCCGCTCTCCCCTGCTCCACAATTGCAAACCACTCGAGGAGGACAGGGCTCAACATCTGCCCATTTTCCAGAAGGATCCATGGGGGAAGGCCAGGTGGTCCTGCACTCAAACATCTCAGGTCTCTGCAGACCCAAATGCACAGCCCCATAGCTCAGCTGCTGGGCACGGTGCATGTCCTGGAGCAGGACCAAGGGGCCACCCTGCTGTGCCCCTCCTCAGCACCGCTGCCGTGTCACCTGGAAAGCCCCGCTGTCATCTCCTGTCCCACCAGTGCAGTGGGTGGCTGTCCCTACACTGGAACAAACTGAATAAGGCTGCAGGTCTGAGCCTTCCCCATCATGACACATAGGTTGGGCTGGTCAGAAAGAGGCAAAGCTTGGAAAATCCTCAAATCTGCCCCATAAATCCTCCTGTGCCTCCAAGACCGGGCAGAACACGCCCTTCCGTCACGTCTGTCTTATTTAGTCAAAGGTAGCTGCCCCAGTGTTTATATTTAGTGTCTTCTATAGGAATACCAAAGATTATATGTTGGGGAAAAAATGCCTACTCCTCCATGGCTAGACAGTAGGGATTTATTTTTCCAGGATCAGGGAGGAAAGAAACCAGCCACATGTAGTTGCATGTCTCTGACACAGACCTGGCAGGCTGTAAAGGCACATTATCCAGTGATAGCAACTGCACCAACGAGTCACATCGAGCTCAAACATCTTTTACCTGTTAAATATGATGCAGTTGGTAGTACCCAGAGAGTGGGCTTGGTTTTGCTTTTTTAAAACAAATGTTGAACTTTTTTTTTTTGTAGCTCTGTTTTCCTTAGCAGGATTCTCTTGTGGGAATTGTAAAGGGATCCTACAAAAATACATTAAACCTTTTACTATGCCCTAGAATCAGCTTTGCTGCAGCAGCTCCAAGGGTGTGTTTTTAACACTTCATGCAGAAGTGCGTCTTAAAAAAAAATAAAAATAAAATGAAGCACAGGAGATTCAAAGCTTGTGAAAAAACATGGTTTTTTTTCTTTTCCCCTTAAACAAGACTTGCAATTCTCCTGAGCTGGTGGTAAAGTGTCCTCCCCAGTTACCAAAAACTAACAAACTTAACACACCCTTTGGAGCTGCTTGAAGGGGAGGGAGAAAGGGGATATATTTTGTCAAGAGCAAACATAGAAGACAGGGGGTCTTATGCATCATTTGCCCCACAACCACAAACTGCAACTGCTGACATTAAACATCTCAGAAGAGATGGCAAAAAGGGAAGGATCCAGAGTGCTCTGAAGCCGGTAGCTATAACCAGGGAGAGGATCTTGTAGAAACCCACCCTCTCAGGGGCACCACCCTGAGCACTGCCCTATGCCCTCCCCTGCAGCAGTGTGGCCAACTTAACCCAGCTCCAGGGAATCAAGATAAAATTGGGGGTGTTATTTTTTAAACATCAACAGCAGGCACAAAGCACACGCATGCCAAGCTCTGCTGCTGTGGGTTTGGCGTTGGGATCGGGCAGCAGCTTTGCTGCTGACACACAGAAACAGAATCTGGCTCATCCTCTTCCTCCTCCCCAGCAAAAACAGGACAGGAGAATGGGGAGGCTCCAGCACTGCCTTTGGTGCTCCAACGTCCGAGACAGAATGCACAGCTCGCACAGCAAACCCTTCAGAGCTCAACAGCCCTGAAATCTGGCACTGAAGCACAGCTCGCTTCACCTGCAAACACTTTCATGCTGAATGATCCCCAACTTTTCTCAGCAAGCCCAGAAATCTCTCCTGGCACCTCTCAGGTTTCCTGCTGCCTGGTCCCAGCCCTTCACGCAATCCCTGCCTGCCCACAGCTGCACGTCGGCATTTCAGGCTGTGCTGTAAAACCCAGGAACAATAAGCAACTGTTGAGCTGGGCAGGTGCTAAAATATTCCAACACCCAAGGCCCTGCTGTACTGAGGCAATTAAAAATCAGATGTATTTATTTTCACTTCTTCCCTTCTTTTAAGGCCGTATTACCAAGAAGCTGCTAATTGACAAAGGATGGCTCCAAGACCTCTGCAGTTGTCAGGAACCCGACACAACTGCTCCACTCGGAAAGAAAACCCTGGATTCTGAAGATAAGAGCACCACTCAGCTTTACAAAGGAGGTTACTCACAGCGAGGCAGGGGCCACGCCAGGGAAAGTGGCTGCAATGTTATAAGGTGCTATTTTATTTCCATTTCCACATCCACTGGAACAGCTATTAACTTTATCCACTGGAATTTCCAGCCGCTCCCGAGATTACTTTGCCCAACACAACCCGCTCAGCCTGTCCTGGCTGCAAACACAAATGCTTTTGCTTGAAGCCTTCACACCTTTCACTCTTCACATCCACACCTGCAGCAAGCTCTTTACAACAGACTTTCATACAGCGACGACGCTGCTGTCAGCGCAAAAATGACTCTGCCTGAAAAACCCTCCCGCTACACCGAGGTTGGGGCTTGCTGCATTTTCCAAACAGCTCCCACCCGTCTGGTTTATTCCAGAGATTCCTACTTTGCTGAAGGGAAAGAGTGTTTTTAATTGCATGCGAGTTGTGCATAATTAAATGAAGCAAAGCAAATGCCAGCGTTAATTACAAAGTGGGGCAGGTTAGTCTTCACCTGAGTCCCTCACCACAAACACTGTGCTACTTCAGGGAAGCGGAGCAGCGTGAGATGTGCTGACACACAAGGCTGGGCGCCCAGGGTTTGCCCAACTCCCAACCACCCCCACACAGCTCTGCTCGGGGCAGGTGCAGGTTCAGAAGACCAAGATAACCCAAGATGAGACCTTTGGTTTATTACTAATCCAACAAATGAATTGTGCCCTCCCAGCTGCAGAGCTGCGTTACTCATTCACCAGGGCCAATTCCTCAGCAGACTCAGAGGGTGTAAGGAAGGTATGAGCAGGTAAAACCCTACAGCAATGTGGGGTATCTGCAGCTCACTCCAGCAAGTGTGGATGACCAGGACCCAGGGAAAAAAACACCCTCTGCTGCGTTATGCCTACACCAGAGCCAGCTAAGCACAAGATGGGCTGAAAACAGCGGCTGTCCGCTAGCTGGGTATCAGGGAATCAAAGAATCCTTATGGTTGGGAAAGACCTCTAAAATCATTGAGTCCAGTCATTAAGCTGAGAGCTTGGGAGAGAGGATCAAATGAGATATCCTGAGCTGTCCTTGGGACCTGTAAGAGCAGTCGTGATGAGATCTTACCCTGAGGGATCTTACTTTTACTTTCCTGAAGCCAAATCACTGGGAAATGAGCAAGTACAAACTTTTCAGGAGGCCAAAGACTCTCCCTCCCCACTAATCCACTGTCCGGCTCCTCAGAGCAGCACAACCCTCCCCTGCTCTTCAGAGCTTCCCGTTTCTCCCTCAGCTGAGCAGCAGAAGGCGGCTGCAGGAGCAGTGATGGCTGTTCTGCAACATCCAGCAAACCCAGCTTGACTTCCCACAGCCTCCTGCACCGAGGGCTCAAAGCACTGGCAGCGATTCGGAGCCAGCTCCCACCAACTTCCCAGCAAGAGCACACTTTAAGAGTTGCTCCCATCTGCAAATGCTGTTCTCTACACCATAGGGCCAAACAACATAACCAGGCTGGAAAACTGATTCTCAGTGTCTCCTGGAACCAGAACCAAGACAAACGACGGCCTTGCTGAGGCTGCTTATTTCCTCCAGCTGAGATGGTTTGGTGGGAAATTGTCTCCAAAAGTAAGTTCTAAAAAGAGTATCCAAGCCCCACAGGTACAGACAGATGATAAATGCTTTTGAAAGACAGTCATATAGAAAACCACTGGCGTTGACCTGAATTATTTATAGCCAATGCTAAGATTTGTCAGAGGTTTCAACAACCCCTTTACAGCTAATGAGAGCCAGAGTGTGAGACTGGGCAAATTGGGACCTGTTAGAGAGAGAAACTGGAGGCTTTGTAGGAGCAAACCTGCCACCAGGCCGCTAGAAAAACATGTCCAGGACCAGCCAATATATTCCCTTTGTCATGTAGGTGGAGAGGGAGATAAACCATCGTGACTTGACGGGAAGAGCTGCGTGTCTGGGCGGGAAGATGGAGCTCCCACGCCCTCAGCAAAGTCTGCCAGCAGCAGGACTGAGTCTTCCCAAGCCAAAGGTGTGGGACAGCCTCGAGCAGGATGCTTAGCTCACCATGTGGCCCAGCTCAAGGACTCCCAGATCCTCAGGAGCTCTGACCAAGCACCCACACGCATCCTCGGGATGCTCGGGCTGTGCATTCCCACACAAGGGCAGGGAGCAGTGTCTTGGCTGCCCTGCACAACCCCTCAGCCACCTTCTTCCAAGCCAACTGCAGTTTAGATAAGAGCAGGTGCTCTATTTAAGACTTGCGTATTGAAGATCCCCATACCCAGAGCCTGAATTATTCATGGACAGGACCAGCAGAAGCTTTAACACAATGGCACTGCCTCACTCAAGAGGAGGAGAAGGAATATCTGTCTCTCTCCAGAAGCTCCCCCGCATGCTTTCTTCTTCAGGCATCCAAAACTGCAGCCTGCCAGGCAAGCCCTCTTAGCAGTCCTGGGTGGCTGAACACTCCTGGGCTTCAGAGACATCCCATGCCCTTGATCACCCTCCATGTCCATCCATGGACATGCCAGGCAGCCCACACCAGAGCTTGCAAGGTAAGCCTTGTCCCCAGGTGCCTACACACCAGCATCTGCCCTCTCCAGATGTTGTTTTCCTGCGTTCAATTACGGGGAGGAAAAAAACCACAGCTCCTGGTAACACACTGCTCATCACTCGCAGTGTGAAAGACACAGATATATGGTTGTGGGGATTTCAGCTGCACTGCCACTCACTCCTGAGAAAAGGATCACCTTTAAAAATGGAAACTTAATTAAAAACCATAAATAAAATCAAATTGGTCGTGCTGTTACCTTGGGAGCAGCTGGTGCCATTTGGCCCAGCACAGATGAAGACTGAGAGCCGCGTGTGATTTCCAGCGCACTGCCCCAGCTTCCCACCACTCCCTGGGCTCCCTGGCCAGCAGGATTAATCCCATGCAAGAGGCACAGTGATCTGGCATGCTCTCTGTGTGCCACACTGCACATGGCTATCTCAGATGGCTGCAGAAACGCAGCAGCTGTTTGATGTATCCTAAATGTCATCCTGCAGATCGACACCGGGCAAACTCTTCAGACTCCTTGTGCCTGCTAAGCAGAACGGCTCCGAAAGAGGAGCATGGTCTCCTGAACTGGGAAAATAATCTTCTGTGAAAATAGTGACTCATCTTATTCTGGATAAAGGTGGAATATACTGTGTTAACACACATACCATTTATTTACAGCCACATTTTCTGCCAGAGAAGCAGAGAGAAGTATCCACCCCAGCATTTCTGCATTAATATGGAAGCTTGCTGTAAAATCCTAACACATATGAAAAGTCAGAAAAATCCAGTTCCTTGATTTTTCAGACCCCTCACCCACTGGAACCTGCCATTTAACACTCAACCCAGTTTTTCTCACTTCTTTTGAGGACCAAAATATATATAGAAGAGGGAAAAAAGCCCTAATCCTTGTCACCTTGCCAGGACATTCCACTGCAAGTATTCATGGTACGACTTGTACCAACAGCAGATCCTGAAATACCTCTCTTCGCTCCTGCAGACCAGTTGGCACAGCCAACTTAACAAGCTAAGGGGAAGTCTGTGGATCCTTCCAAGAAAAAGCCTGCCACCAAAAAACCATCGCAGAAAGCAGCGCATCCCTGCAAAGACAGGCAGAGCCAGTTTTCCCTACAGCAAGAGATTCAGAGTGGTTCAGGTTTTCCTTCCTTCTTCCAGCCAAAATTGCTGCACAGGGAGTTCAAGTCTTTGCCCAACCATGAAGGGGTGGTGACAACTCTTGATTCTGACATTCGTGGAGAAGGGCAGTCTGCAACTTCCCAACAAGCTTCTTGCTCAGGAAGCCCCAAAATGCGGGACCATCTCAGCATTCCACTCCTTTTGGCAAGTTATCACTCAACACCTTTCTGCCAACAACACTTGATTCATGCTTAACACATTGTGCCCATGGTGAAATGCTTCACCTCTTGCTCCCTTTCCACTGAATCACAACTAACCACCATCCTGGTGGCGACAGCAAAACTGCAGCCAGGAGAGACCGAAAACATGCACAGCTGGAGGAGGAAGACCATCCAAGCAAGCCCAAATGATTTCTGTGGGATTTCAAGCATCCCCAAGGTCAAGCCTCCAATACCACGTGCAAAGACAGCCTGAAGAGGCTTCAGAGACCTGTCCAAAGTGAAGGCAAAGCCAAAATAGGGGAAAACCTCCCAAAACCAGCACACGGAATAAAGTGAATCCCTGCGGTTTCCAGGACAGGAAGGCAAACAGCAGCCACCCACCAGGCAGGTGGGCTCACAGGGACCAAGTGGCACGAGGGCTGAACCACTCTCCAGCTGTAGGCAGTGCCCTGGATGAGTGCAAGGCATGGTGATGGCAGGGCAGTGATGCCCAGGAATGCACGCAGGACTCGATCTCCAGCGCTGTCAGCCTGCCACATCCCACTTGCACCAGACTTGCAAGCTGATATCCTTAAGGAGCAGAGTGATCCTGGAAGCGCATCAGCCACCACAACCAAGAGCAGACAGGCTGCTTCCTCTGGACTCCTGAAGCAACGGGGGATTGGAAGGGTTCCCCTCTCTGACACTTGCTGCAAGGGGAGGATTGTCATATGCCCACCACCACTGACTAGCCAGGTGGGCTGTCAGGCAGGGAAGCACAGCGAGGGTCTTTCTTTCAGTCACAGCACACCCTTGTGCTTCCCTCTACTCACCCCCTGTGCCATGTTGAGGATGTTGTTTGCCTTGGTCTCCCTCCTCCCAGCCCCTCATGCCGAGAGCCAGCTGCCTCTGCTCGAAGCCATCAATCCCAGCCCAGGAACAAAGCCAAGGCGCTGAGCCTGCCAAGGGGACTCAGCTGCAGAGATGGCTGCCATCGCCACCCTCCCTCATCCAGGCTCTGCTCTACACCAGGAAGAGCCACAGCTATCTTTTGGGGAGGGCACCAATGACCAATCACCCCTGCTCCAGGAGCTCCAGGGTTCTGGCCCTGGAACCCTCAGGTGAGCAACCACCACCCAAAGGGCTCCTCTCACAACACAGCAGGCCCTGTGTTACAGCAGCTCCTCAGACCACAGAGGTGAGCTAGCAAAGCCCCCGGAGGATGGATTTTTAAGTGTAGGGCTTAAAAATGCAGAGAAACAGCAGTTGGCTTTGCAAAACAGACTGACACCTCTGCAACAGCACCCAAATTGAATCACCTCAATCACTAATTACATCGGATGGATAATTTCTTTACAGTTTCTTCAAAGACCACCCCCCCTTCTGCATCCCCAGATGCCCCCAAAAATTTTCAGTGAGTCTCTGTCCCAGTATTCTGCCACAAGATGTCAACTGAACTGAAGCAATATTTTTAGCTTTACTACACAGTATAAGTTTTGCAAAAGTACAATTTTTTGGACGTTAAGGGGAACAGGGATGAAATATAAGTTATTAAAAGAGTTTCTTTTTATAGCATGCCAAAACATCACCATGCAAGCTGAAAATGAGGTCCCATGATAAGCAAGTGGATGTCTAACATCCCCTGGCAACTTTGATTAACATTTACCCACATTCATGTGACTGTCAACATAAAAATAAGTTTGGTGACTTTGAAATATTTGTAAGCCAAAGGGAGATGCCTGGGTGACCACACCAGATCAGGCACAGCAGACACCAAAGTTTGTAGTTGGGCTTTTTTGTGATATGGAAGAACCCAGATACATTTTTTTAAACAGCGCATTACTGGAGAGCAGAACTGCTTCTCCACTTTGCAAACCATCAGAAGTGTGAAAAACAAAACCAGGCAGGAGCATGTTGCTAGGTCCTCTTTACCCATCTCCCCCAAATTTAGCTAAATCTGACCCAATTCCAACTTAACCGTGTTACTCTGTGCTAAGAAATCAAAGCACTGAGAAATCAAAGCGAGCCAAGGCAGCGCAACATGCTGCAATAAATTATGGGTTATCAAGAGTGACACGACCCTCTGTAATTGCAGGTGCCACAGGCATAACCCAGAAGGGCAAGTCCAGATGCAAAATGAACTTTGGAAGCCACTTTTTGCCTCCAAATTCTCACGGGTTTGCTTCTGCTGAGCACCAAGCCGAACCCAACCTACTAGAAAAAGAGGATCCTGTCTGTGTTTGTTACGCATCCAACACCTTGAGTTCTTGCTCCTCTCCCCCTAACAATGATTTTAGAGAAACACATTCATCTCTGACTCTGCACTGGTTTTGCTCTTAGCCTAAGGAGTAAGCATTAAAAAAATTGCTTTGCATAAATCTACTGTAGCCAGGCTCTTATTTCACTTCCAGGCCAGTTTTTTTCCCAAACCACTAAACATCAAATGCAGAAGAGAAACTGTGTGAGAGAGCAGAGTTTTGCATTGAAACAGAGAGTGAGAGTGATGTCCTTCAAACAAATCAGCTCCTGTACAGCATTCCCAGCCACAGCATTTGCCTGACTTGCACCTAAAAACACTGCTAGCCTCCCATGAGGCTACAACAGGAAACAGGAACACAGGGAGAGGCATGAGGGGAGCAGATAGGAAAAAGGCAGCTCGGAGAAAGTTGTAAGGGGAATGCAGAAAGAGAAACAAAAACAATGAAAGCGGGGAGGAAGAGCAGCAGCAGAGGAAGCGGAGATGGGGGAGGAAATGAGCTCTTCTCACTCCTCCCTGCAGCCTCGGGAGCCACAGACCAAACCCGACCACACGGCTTCATTTCCTATGCTGAAGAAGCCAACACAACCAGTCACAGCAACGTGAAGCTTCACAGAAGTGAGGGGGTGGTTCTTTTGTTGTTTGTTGTTTTCAGGACTTCTTTAAAATGCGTGACAGTCAAAGGTAAGAAACCGGAAGGCAAAGATGCCACTTGATTAGCACAAGGAAGCTGAACTGGCGCTGAGCCTGAGCACGGTCAGCGCCCAGACACAGCATCCCACTGCCCGGGTCCCTCCCAATCCTGCTCCCACCAGAGCCCTGCACAAAGCCCTGGCTGATGCAGGCAGGGAGCCAGTACCTTTCATTGCCCGGCTGGAACTCGGAGAGCAGCGACGGCCTCCGCCGCTGCGGCTGCATGATAGACCCCGGCGGGAGGTGGGAAGCGAAATCCCTGGAATGATGCTGGTACTCCAACAGCGCCACGTCCTGCAGACACAAACACAGAAGAGCTTGTCAGGCTGGTGGGAACTTTCAAACGAGCACACAACAACTCCAAAAATCCCACTAAGATATGCCTCCTTTGAAGCACTGGGCCACACAGCTCAGTGCTTTGCCCTTCCCAGAAGGTTCCCAGTAATTCCCAGTCCTACATTGCATTGGAATGGTAGCTCAGCCCCTTGTTGAACCTGCCTCCAGCCTTCTCCTGGGGCTGCAGGCAGGGCTGGCTCCTGGGAAAGGACCCCAGCAAGCCCAACCCAGCCACTGAGCACGCACACAGGGATTTCTGGCATCCAAGCAGTCCTGATGACAACTGTGAATCCAAGAGTAAGAACAAAATTAAGTCACAGGACACTTTCAGCTTCAATAAGCTACACAGCAGCGTGGAGAAAGAAAAAAAGGGGGGAAAGAAAGACAGAAGAAAAATCACAAATGTTATCTTGAAAACGTCCCTTTAAACACAGCTCCCCTGGGCTGAGCTACTTATTATGTGTATGTCCCTTTTGTTCCTTGACCCTTAGAGAGTACAGAACAGTATGTTCCTGATTTTAATTAAATAAGAAGCCCTCCTGCTCTGTGCCACAGACTGATTCCAGCAGCAGTATTTTAGGCAGCTACATTCAACTGCTATTTTTTATTTGCAGATAGATACTTAACCAGCAGACTGATCATCTAATTAACTAAGACCTTCAGCAATGGCATAGAAAGCCCTGTCACAGAATAACCCTGGTAACACTGACACACATTTACCTTAGAAGAACCAATTCCACCTGGGAGACTATTTTTGAACAGTTCCCAACTGGAACAAGAAAGCTTTAACTTCCTCAAAAAGAAAAACGGAATTTCTGGGTCTACAAAAAAAAAAATTTAAAAAAATCAATAAATAAACCACCACGTGCATGCAGCTGACCAATGCTGGGAACAAGAGACCTCTGCCAACCCCACTCCTGGCTGGCCCCTCCAGCCTGGCCATCCCAGACCTCAGCCTCTGGGACAAGGGGTGTCTGCAGACAGGTTCTTGCAACATTAAGAAGGGCATGACTAGGACAGCATCCACTTATCCTCACGGGGATGTTCTGCTGTAAATCCAGGTGTTTAGGGAGGATGCAACCCCACAACGCTGCTTCTCCCTCAGCTCCAGAGTCCATCCATGCAGGATGCCATGGGGGGCTGCAGGACAGAATGTGCCATCAGTCCAACCACAGATGGGACAAACACAGACATCTGAAGTGAGGGAGCCCATCAGCTCTCACAGCCCCAGCCAAAGCAGAATCCCTGCCCACGACAAACTTCCCCACGTTCACACTTGTCCTGGTTTTAAATTAAAAATAAATATTTAAATAGAAGAGTGATGCAGCTCCTGACATCCACCTACAAAACAAACACATCGTGTCTGGGAAGACACACCAATAGGCCCAAAACCAGGACCGTCACCTTCTGTGGGCGTATAAACAAGAATTACCCGTCTGGGAGGCTCAAAGGCTGTGCCCTTGAGAAAAAAAAAAGGCTCTTGCATGTCCCAAGAACCATCTGTTTTTCCTTCTCCCCCTGCCCACACTCAGCTGAGCTTTTGCCTCCTCTAACCCTGTCAGAAAATGGCTGGTGGAGCTCAGAACCTGGTGGCACGGCCTGAAGTGACTCTGACCTGCTCTGCATTGCTTACATCCACAGTGGGTTTTACAAGAAGAAAACAGAACCTAAAAATTAGTGAGGAGGATTAAAATTGACAAATTTCTGTGCCCTGTGATGAACTGTTAAGAGGCACTGTGGAAGCCCTGGCAAGGATGTAGGTGGATTAATTGCTCAGAAAGTCACTCCAGTAAATTGCACTGTGAGCTGTGACTGTGTTTTTCAAATGTGAACACCAGAAAGGTTTATGAGCTGCCTTCAAACTGGTGGACTTGGCAGTGCTGGGCTAACAGCTCAACTTGGTGATTCTATAGGTATTTTCCAACCTAAATGTTTCTACGGTTCAGAAGAGGCTTCAATTTTCTCTAGCAGAGTTTTAAAGATACCTGCTGGGAGGCACCTTGCTGCCACAGCACCACTGCACCTTCCACACAGACACAGGAGCAGCACCCACTGGGTGCCACCTGAATTCCCCACCGAGGCAGACAAATGTGATTTAGCCCTCATCCTGACCTCAGAATTCTAGTACCTGCTCACAGGCAACTCCAAGACACATGAAACAGAACAACTAAAGAACCCTGCAGCCCCAAACTACATGTTGCTCCTTTTCCTCTCCATTTTTTTGCTGGGTTTTGCTCAATTCTATCTTTTGCTCATCCTCTGCCTCTCTTTGCATCTCTTCCTGCTCTCTGCAAACCTTCCTCCCACCCCACAAATCTGCTGATTGGCCAGAGCAGCCTCTCCAGAGCTTTCAAATCTCCAACTGCCTCCAGTAAGGACTTTCTTCCTTTTACACCAACTTTCCTGATGTTCCTTGTGGTTCAGGTGCTCCCGCAAGGACGTACTTTGGGAAGCTTTGCAAATTTCATGAATTCAGTGAATGTCATGACAGAAATCAAGGAAGCAGAAAGACCATGGATAGTCAGGGGCTCTGGCAAATCAGATTTGGGGGGAGGAAGCCAGCACTAGCAGCATTGCCAAGGCCAGACAGACACCGAGGGTGCCACGGCACCGCCATAAGCCACCCCGGCAGGGCAGCACCAGGCAAATCTTCAGATAAATGTAACATTAAAGACCCAAAAGTGGCCTCATTAAAACACACTTTCCATGCAGCAGACTGAAGAGGTACTTAGGCCCAGCCTAAGGGACCGAAAGTACCCTTTGCTGCCCACCAGGAGGGTTGGACACGTCCATGCTGCTCCTGCATGGGGTGCTGGGAGGGAGAGCCAGGGAAAGCGCCCTGAGTCTCAAGGCTTCTGTGTTATCACTTGATTTGGGAGTGCCAAGAACGCTATTTCCATCCCTTTCCTGGTAAATTCTCTGACCCCAAATAACCTGAGTCTACCAGGCTCATTTAGATTTGCTAATCAAACTGTTTAAAGCCAGGCTCCTGAACACAACATTACAGAAAAGTTCTCGGCAGCATACAGAGAAAGCCCAATGGAAGGAAAAAGGTAGAAGCTTCCTCCCCACCCCCCCCTTTAAAATTATTTTAAAGTTTCCAGCCTGCTGCCTTACCTATCATAAAGTCTCCAGCAAACTCTTCAGTGTTGTTCCCGACCTCAGGATAACCCCCACACTAAGCCAACAACTGCAGGCAGCCGTGCAGCCGTTCTGCCTCTCTCGCTTTCTGTTTTGGACACGTGCACTTGCTGGTGTGCTTCATTTCTCCTTCCCCTGCCTGCAGCTGCTGGGTCCTGGCTGCCTGATCACCAACCAGGAGGAAGAAGGGGAGGTCTGAGAGTGATGCTGGAAGCACCCCCAGGCGCTGACCCGCAGCACACGGCACCAGAAAACGCCGCGCCACGGCCAACAGCACCTCTGACCCTGAGCTCCCAGCTCCAGCATCAAGCACAGCCACAGAGCCAAGGCATCTACCAACTGCTCCATCCACATGGCCTTCCCACGGCTCCAAGAATCAGCCTCTGAGGAGAAGACCTCAGAGACAGGAGGCCTGCAGGAAGGAAACCTGGAGCTGGTCTTGCAACAGAAAGGCGAACTGCTCCTCCTCTCTTCCTCCCACCAGCAGAAAAACAAGTACAAACACCCCGTGCTTCTGGCTTCCTTGGAAAACAGCTCTGGAGCAAACCCACAGAGACCTAGAGTGCAGCCAGATGAGAACCTGCAGCACAGCTCGAGCAGCCCAAAGCGTGAGATCTGTCCTCGTCGCTTACCACGTCCTCAACCGAGAAAGCAACCGGGAGCTCCCCGCCGAGTTTCAGTGTAAGACAGCTTTGCTTAAAAACCACGGGTGCTTGTTTTGCCGTGACGCCGAGGAGGAGCAGCCTGGGGTCAGCCACCACATCCGCCAGCTGAGCCGGCTCCCCGGCGGAGAGCGGCACTGGCACCGCAGCCACCTCCAATCACAGCATCGGCTGCAGGCACCTGAGGAGCTCCCCGGCACAGGAGAGCTCACCCAGGGACAAGCCACTGCCCCACACTGTCCTCGTCACCTTTCGGAGGCAGACAAACAGGCCTGGGCACTGCACACGCTCCTCAAGTAGCAAATCCCAGTTCCTCACCACCTCCACCAAGGATTAGGGCTGCTCGTTCCAAGCTCACCCAGCGCTGTTCTGCAAATAATTTTTATTTTCTAACAATGTGCTGCTTCTGCTGCAACACTCAATGAGGCTAGTTAATAATGGTGTGGTACAAATAGTGAGAAAAAACAATACCAAAACATCCCTACTTATTTCACTTCTCATGAACTGTCCCTTATCTAATCTCACAATGGATGCCTGGTCTGTCCCTGCCGCTCATGAGCAGCTCGTGTGCCGTTCTGGGAACTGTTAACCACAGGGGAAGCGATGGGTGATGGCAGAGGGCTGGTGCCCCCCAGACTGTGGCACTGGTGGCACACAGAGCCACAGCTGAACACTTCACAGCTGCTGCTCTGGCATGTCCACGTGGCCCAGAGCAGCCCCACATGGTGTCCAAGACATGACCATGCAGCTTGGGACGGCAAAGCCACCCCATCCCCTGGGAAGCACGGGGCTTGTTGAGCTTCTTGCACCCCCAGAACCACACAGCCAGCATGAAGCAGCGTATCCCAACTTGGAACATGCCAGGCCCTCAGATCATCCAGCAATTAATTTGTGGGGTGGATAAAGCAGCATGGCCACCGCTCTGGTGGCTTTGCCAGAGACAGGGGATGTCCCGCACCCCTGCTCTGCACACCCTCAACTTTGGAAAAAGAAGTTGCCTAATATCTCTTTCTGCCAGCAGTGAGCGTGACCTATTTTAGCAATAAAAGGAAAAATTCTCTGGTGCCTGGATACCCCTTGGCACTGACAGCCCAGCATGTGCTCCTCAGACCGAGAAATGCACTTTTTAGCATTCGCCTGAAGAAAGTATTTTTTCCCAAAGCCAGTTCTCAAAGGTAAGAGGAAGAGGAAAGGTTTGGGAGGAACCAGGGTGGTAGCAGAGCTGTCACTGCATGAGGTCCAGACACAGCTCGGGCTGCGAGGGGACCAGTGTGGCACACAGCCCACCATGCTCAGCCTCCCCAGCCCAGAGGAACCATCCTCTGCTGCTGAAAACTTCCTCTGAAGTGCAAAGGAGGTGATTATTGATCCAAACAGGTTGTCCACAAGTACAATGCTGTCTGTCCAACTTCCTCCCCAAAACCCTGGGAGGAGCTCACTGCAGATTTAAGAAAAAAATATCAACACCATGAACCAAACAATAACTTCTCCACAATCAGCTCCCCTGTTGAAGATAAGGTCAGTAATAAAAACCTGGCTGAATACATGCATTTTTATCTTGCCTACGGGGATGCAACATGTGCTGAAAAGACAAATGCCCTTATTGTTCTGAGACAGTCTCATTGCCATCCATCTCTCAGAAGCTGCTGACTTGGCCTTTTGTTTTAGGAGGTGACCACACTGCGCGTGGCCCCTTGTTGGAAGGCATTGATTCCTGCTGCCATCCCTGCACCGAGGCCGCGGCTGCTGCCAGCACTGATAGCGTCTGTACCAGCTGCATAGCACTGCATCCTTCTTGATGCCCTCTCCCCACCTCTCCAGCAAAGCAGGGCTGTCAGCAGTGCTTGGCTGCCCTGTCTGAATATGCCATTCATGGAGAAGTCACGTCTCAGTGAGGACAGCTCTCAGCTGTTGTGGCTTCCCGGTCATCTGACCGGTGCCAGGTGCTGGAGCCAGCCGCCAGCCCTCTCCCCAGCAGCCAGAGGTGCCCACAGAGCAGCAGCACATCCACTACAGTGCTGCTTTTCAGCCTTTCTCCATCACAAGACTTTCGTCCCAGTCACATCCAGGCGCCTTTGAGTCGGGAACTCAGACCCGTCTGCCCTTCTTCCAGCTCCCGAGCCTGGTGCTGTGTTTCCTGAAGCCATGAACACTCACTCAGGGTGAGCAGCAGATCTCTTCACACAACAAACCCAAACTCTCCACCTTAAAGGCACCAGGTCATTTAGCTCATCATCACATCTCTTCTGTAGCACAGTCCCCCACCATCTCCTACCACACCTGCTCCCGTACAACACCCACAACCCATCTGCAGATCCATGTAGGACCCTTTCAGCTTTCCACGTCCCCTGCTCTCTCCTACCCTTCCTTACACCTCCATAACAAATCCTTCACTTGCTCAGTATTTTAAATAAATGCTGTGACAGTGACAACCAGCAAAAGTCCCCAGTTTTGCAGAAGGTGCCTCCAGGGGCTGGTGGGGCAGTGCAATCAGAGTCAGGCCTGAAGCGCAGGAAAAGGCTCCCAAAGTGGCTTTAGTGGGTCTCCACCTTTGCCAAACCACATAAGCAGTTAAAGTTCTTTCTTCCCTTGTGAATTCAAAATCTTGAGATCAGTCAAAAGCAAAGCATCACCCACCTTCTGCATCAAATCATGCCCAAAAAGCAGATTAGGGAGCAACCACAGAAGTTTACTGCAGCTTGAAGAAGTGTTTTGGATAAAGGCTGTATCCTAGGGAAAACAAGACTTAAATACAAACTGCTGTAAGCCAACTTCTTCCCAGCAATGGGAGGGAGACCCTAGGGCAGGGAATTAGGTGTCATGTTCTTTCACCTCCATGCTCTCCCAGTCCCACAGCAGAAAGCCAATTTTCCGAAATCTACTGCTGAGCTGCTCAGAGCTAATGCAATCTGTCACTGGAACGGCACTCAAGAGAGATCGCGCTGAGTTCTCGTGACAGACCTGATCAGAGTCAGTATTTCCAAGGTATGTCTTTTATTTTCAAGTCATTCCTTAAAACATTAGCTGGAGCCCAGCAGGCAGAATTCAGGACACCCCTCGCTCAGCTGGTAGCAGGAGGTTGCTCTTTGAGCTCGGAGGCGGTGCACCATAAACTCTTCCGTTCTGCCAGTTCCTGGAGCACTGACACACACTGACATTTTGCTCCCAGGAGACAAAAGTATGAATAACTACTCCAAGGAAAACCAACACAGCAGCAGTAACACACAACACAGTGCCCCTCTGTAGGCTTACCTGGCGCTGCTGTGCCACACCGATCATGTCACCGCAGAGAGGAGCGAGCTCCTGACATCTCCGGAACCCGCGCCTGCTGACAGCACCTTCCGCAGCAGGACACTGGATTTAACTCGCCCTGCTCAAACTGGTGGGAGGAGGAGTCTGGGCAGGGAAGGCACTCGATTCCCCCCTGGCCACCTTTTGGCTTGGACACCAAATCAACACGCACGTTTGCACCAACCTCTTGTCTCTGGTTCACACAGACAAGGAGTTATTTATCCTGGGCCAAAGCAAACGAGCGATCGGGCTGGGACGCTCCCGCACAAGGGCTGTTTTGCAAATGGGGAGCTTAATGAAGGAGCTACTGAGCTGCTTCCAGGCAGGAGAGGGGAAAGCACAATGGTCTCAAAGCTGGAGCAGAGGAGTTGAGGAGGGCTTAAGCTCACCCTTCCATCCCAGATGAAGCGGTGTGCAGGGAATGGGGGCAAACAGCAGGCAGAAGACAAAATGAGCCTCTTAGTTAGTAGTGAGGAAAAAGTGCTCACAAAGGGGAATTCAAGTGATGATGGAGCACCAATTTCATATGACTGTGTGCACACCCCAATCCCACCAATCCCCAATCCTGTTTAGTGTCTCTAGTATGTAAAACACTTAAAGCACCCCAAAAGCAGGAGCTGTTTTGTCACAGAGGCTGCTGCTTCAGGACACCTTGTGTGCCCCAACCCCCAGCATCTCCTGCACTTGATACCACCCTCCTGGAAAGCCCAGCCTGCATCCACACCATTCCTGCTCTGAAATGTCAGGGCACTAAAAGGAGCAGGAAGGCTGGTAAGGAGGTCACAGCAAGAAACTGGATTCACACAGGAGGAAAAGAGGGGAACCCTTCTGTTCCCAGGGAATAATGATCATGAAGAAGCTTTAAAAAGAAAGGGGGACATGCACTACACAGGAAAATTGATCCGTTTACAGAAAATACCTGCAGGTTGCCTGAAAATGAATATCCTTCATGTGAAAGTTTCCTTTGAGAGAGCATGAACTTTGGACACATTAGAAGGTTAAGAGCGTAAGTAATGTGTTTTTTCACCTTTAGCTAAAGGTCACAGAGCATTCAAACAATTCCTCTGTTTCCAAGCTGAACATGACAGAAGTCAACTGCGTACCCCAACATTACAGCTAATGAATATGGAAAACAGAAAAGTTTTCCCTGCACTTTGGCAAAGAACCACTTGGTGCCCTTAAGAAGAAACTGCTGATTATTGGAGATTTTAGTTTTACCTCAAGAAAGCCAAGCAAACCAGAACCTTTTCACCAAGCTTCCTTCTTTCCGTTAAAAGCATGTTGACTTGTCAAAGCTTTTTGCAAGTCATTGTCTACTAAGACAGAATTAACTCCCGGGTCATTGTAAGATTTTGCACCATTTTCACATCACATGCAGTCTTCCCAACAGCTGTCGGGACCACGTATCTCTCAGTGAGGAGGAAGACGCTGGAGTATGGTGGGGGACCTGCTTACCCCTGCGGGAGAGCCTGTTTGCTGTGTTACCCATCAGAAAGAGCTCAGTCTGGGTCAGACCCACGGATTCACAGCCCTGCCCAAAGCTGGCAACCAAGAGTGAAACCAGGCAACAAACATCCTCACTCAACCGATACTGGATCTTCTCTGCCGGCTCCAAATTCAGCAGTAGCTCGTGGAACACGCTGCTGGGAGGAGATGCCCTTATGTACAAAGCATATTTCTGTTTACTTTAAATATACTTTTTTTCCCCCCCATTTTGTTGGATTTATGTGATGGGAGAAGAAAAACCCCCCAGCGTGCTTCCACTGCCTCCTGCCCCTTCACAACATCCCCTCTCACTTGCCTCATCTGTGAAATCAAACAGCTGCAATCCTTTAAATCACTTTTCATAAAGTGTCTCCAAGCCTAAAATAATGTCACGGCTCATTTCTGAGCTCAGCATTCCTGTCGCGCCGCATTTCCCTGGGTGCGACCGTCACAGTTGGGCTGTGATTATTTATTTATATTATAATAGCATTTGCAGCCCTGCTGTGCTCAGCCCTGCACACGCGCCCAGGAGGTGACCCAGGGCGTTTCCACCACCAGGATAAAGATCCCTGAACTGATGAATTCCCAGTTCACAGGAAAGGACGTCTTGGAACGCAACAAACCAGAACCAAAATTTAATTAGATGCAAGACATGTTAGTGTCGGGTTGGTTTTGGCCTGTCTTGGTTTCTTCCAAACAAGCTCTCACTGTGCAAACACACCCCATGACAAAACTGACCTGGCCAAGACATGCAAGCAAATACCGCTGACTTTTAATATTAAACAGCGCAGCAACTTCAAAGGAACCGGGCTCTCCTCTCCCAAGCAATCCCACCAGAGATCAGCTCCAGCCCCAGAGCCATGGCCAGGCTCCAGCTCACGGCCCCGCCGAGCAAGAGACACGTGTTTGTGAACAGCTGAGAGCGGCGGGGCAGATCATGCAGGGACACGCTTCCAGGAACACTCTGCCTCCTCTCCCAGCAGAGGCAAGGTGCGTCGCTTTGTGTGGGGCTGGCACGCTTCTGCCGAGAGGAATCTCCTGGCCTTCTATCCAAAAAAATCTCAGCTCGGACCTCTCCTGCATCCAGACACCCAAAAGGTATCGCACAGCTTCGGGTGATTACACGCGGCTGTAAAAATAGCTTCTAGAAGCAAATGCCAGCAACTTCTTCCAACATTAACACAACAGAATAAAACCAGTGTTCACTGCAGGCTGCAGAAACCCCCAGCTCCAGCCCACTGCAAACAACTGCCCTGCTCTGCTGCTCCTCCTGCTGTCGCAGCCCTAAGGGGAAGCAGTTGGGATTTTGCAGGAGACAAGGGCTCTGTACCCCAAGGACAGGAGCCTTTCACACTCTTTTAAAATCAAGTCTCCACACTGCAGACTGAGGTTCCCTTGGTTTGCTTTTAAACAACAGTCTTGCAACAACTGCAGAGCGTGCTCACCTGGTCGCATCCTCCTCCCACTCGGGTTTCTGATAAAAAGAGAACTGGGATTTTCTTCTTGAGACAAATGCTCTTGATTATGTTCCAGCCCCCAAACAAACACGCTCACACTGATGGAAGCAAAGCTCCCATAAATCGAACCAGGTCAGCGTGTCTCATACCCAGGATGAAAAGCTCCTTTGTGCAGCAGCACGCAGGCCCCGAGCGATGTAGATGAGCCAGCAAACACAGCCAAGAGCTCGTCCTGCGCCCTCCTTAACGTTTCTATTTCAAAGCTTTTCCAATCTCCAGCTCTGCTCCCTGTGCCACTCTGCTGAAGCCAGGCAAAGAGGGCAAATGAGGGAATTTCAGCCCTTCACTGACACTTCATGGGTTTCCAGGCTCTCAAGTCTAACACTAAAACCAGCACAGACTGAATATGACCACTCAGTAGCTGTCACTGTCAAATGTAATCCCCAGACAAAGTCTCCTCGCTGGCTTGTGTTTCAGGCACCTCCCTGGCTGTGGCCACCTCATTGTGACCCACCAAGAAGCAGCTCCAAAGACCCTTGGAAGTGTGAGCCAGACTCCAGCACCTAGTAAGATTCCTTTAAGCAGCCTGAGCTGACTAAAGCTGTTCCACTAAGAGTTTCTTCCGTTAAGAGCTTAAACTGAAAACATTCACCCATCCAGGGTGAGCAAACACAAGCATGAGTGAGTGAGGTGGCACAGAAAGGAGAGGCTGGATCCAGGTGAATTAACCTCTGCAAGTTCTGGTACATTCAACAAGACACAGCCAAAAAAAAAAAAAAAAAAAAAAAAGATCATCAGCTTATGCCTTGATCCAAGAAGAGAAAAGACTGCAAGTCAAGACTAAGAAGGGGAAACAGGAGGAAGGATAAAATGAAAAGCTCAGCAGCTCAGTTATCTTCTTGCTCCCCAGGAGTCCTGCATAAAGAGAGGCAGGTCTCCCAACAAAGTGCAGGAGGCAGGTTCACTCTCAGCAGTTTGCCTGGGAACCAGGAGAGCTCTCCTGTGGGCATGAGGAGCAAGGACTGGGCTCACTGGGAAGTAGTGAGCCCACACGTGAAAGAGGATGGTCCTTCCCTTGTGATTCAGTGCCAAGGAAAGGCCATGCCAAAGAGGGCTGGAGGCCACGTGCTCCTGCTCCCCAAGAAAGGTCAAACCTTCCCCTTTGCCCCCAGGCTGGATGCTGCACCCAACCAAGGGTGCTCTTGCCAGGAGGACAAACAGACACGGGCGCTCAGAAATGATGAGCCACGGCAAGTGCTAGGAAAAGGCTGGAAAGGGAGAGAAAAACTGAAAGCACCATATGGAGAAACAAAAGAGGATCCCACGAGAGAGGAACAATGAAATCCTGTACCACAGGCACGGAAACGGTCTGATTTCTCTGTAACAGCCACATCCGAGACCGGCGCAGCTGAACCACTGCCCCAGCACTGGGGACACCCACGTGGCTCCCACCCTGCGAGTGGTAGGGAAGGAAAGCCTCGGCCTTACCGCATGTGGTCGGGCAATCTGCACCGGATAGGACATGGCGTGCGGGGGGTAGCGCGGCTCGGCCGCGCGCCAGCTCTGCGTCACGGGCTGCGTGGAGCCAGACATGTCGGAAGAGCAGGCGCGGCGGTCGCTGCTTCCAAATCACCAACAAAGGATTAGGAGAGCCGAGAGCTCCTCTTCATCGTGTGTGTGCTCTCCACGTCACGCAACAGCTGGAAGGAAACAGGAAAGCAGCAGGTTAAAATTCAGTCAACCGCAGTCCCACGAGACAACCGAACATCAGGCCTTGGGCGATCACCAAAACCTCACTGCCCTCGCAATTCCCCAGCAGCCCCGTTTTCCATCTGGCAAACCTCACTGCCAAGTTTTTTTTGTAGATTACTCCTATCACAGGAAGTCCAAATACAAGATTTTTCCCAAATATTTCCCACATCCAATTTCCCCGGAAAACCTTCGCCCAGCACCAGCAGGACCAGGAAGCCAAATTGCCAGCAATTTATTTGGGTCCTGTTGATCTCTAAGTCTCTTGGAGATGGGTGTTTTTTTGCAGGGTGACTCAGTTTCCAAAAACACAGTCAAGAGTTTTGGCATTTCAACACAAGGTCCAAAAAGGCACAAGGTCCCTCCCTAGCCCATTCCTTTCGACATCCACACTCTCACATGTCAGTGGCTCTTCTTTCCAAGCTGTGGCCACTTTTGCAGCCCTCTGAGGTAAGCCGTGATCTAACGGCAGGAGGGACACCAGGCACCAACCCCGCCTGCAGCTGTGTCCATCCATGAAGCTACACTAAAACCCAGGACTAAAGCAATGTCACACACGCCCAGTGCCACCTGGATCAGCCTTTCTGACAGGAACCAAGAGCCAGAGAACACACCACAGCCCCGAGGGTATTTTCACAAACACCCATCGCTCCTGTACCACCTGTTGCAATTCCTTTAACAGCTGCAACAAAATCAGGAAAACCAACAAAGTGGGAAGGTGCTGCTTGGCCCCAAGGGGAGATTTACAAGTAACTGATTTTTATAGATACTTCACATTGTTTGCTTGATGATGATTTTAAGTCTCCTGGTTTTTGTCTAGATTACAGTGAAAAAGTAGCGAAGGTCTAAATGCTGCCCTTCATCACTGTCAGTGTGAGGTGCATTAACTATTATTCTCAAATTAACAGTTAGTTATACAAAGCATCCATTCCCAGTGCTGCCTTCCTGGGTCAGGGGATGTTATCAGGACTGATCCCAAGCAGGGACAGCCCCAGCTCCCTGGGATCCATTCTGCATCCCACACAGTGCTGTGCATGCTTGCACGCCTCCTCCCCAGCGCAGGTACGTGCTCTGTGTGGATTTGTGCAAGGCTTTAGGCAGTATCAAACTCTTCCATCAGCACACCAGGAACAGCAAAGGAAACTTCCAGCGCCACGAGCTCCCAGCAGCCTCTCCCCACACTTGTGGTCTCTGTGCATGGGGAGCACAGCCAGCCCCAGCCAACGCAATTTCAACTGAAACAGCAGTTGGTGTGTACAAAAACCAAAAAGGGGGCGGGAAAGCAGGAAAAAAAAAAGAAAAAAGAAAGAGGAAGCTTTTCTTTTTCTATTTCTTTTCCCTCCTGTGACACCACAGACGAGCCCGTACTGATAAACCCCTCGCTATCTGCTGCAGGCAGGCACAGGGCTGCCTTGCTGGTTTGCCAGCATCGACACAGCCTCAGAGCCAGAAATAAACCAAACCAAGGCAACGGCCCCTGGCAGCCAGGCACGACAAGCGGCCAGTGGCAAGCAGCCCAGGGAGGCCCTCTCACACAGGGGTCAAATCTTACAGAAATCATCTTTTCAGCAAATCCCCATGAAACCTAAGGATGACAGACACACAAGGACATCACCATGCTCCTGATGAGGGTCAGGTGAGTCTCTTCAGAAAAAGGTATTTTGCCAAGTGACAAATGGAGAAAGACAAGGTTTAGCTCTCAAGGCAGGGTGCAAAGGGACAACCAGGTCCCTCCTGCTTTCAGCTCATTCCCTGCACAAGAGCTGGGATTCCCCCCGCAGTTCTGGACCCACAGACCCCTGCTGAGCCGCAGGGCACCTTACCTGCCACGCCAGGGAAGCACCGGTGGCCCGGGAGCAGCCCGACCCTCATCCCAGACGAGACAGCCTCCCCATGCAGGAGCTTGGCGTGCTCAGTGCGATCCACCCCGGGCAGGAAAGCCCCTGTGCACGCGGGGGAATTCAGAGGCACCCAGAACACGCGTATTTATACTTCCAGTATGACTGTCCCACTTCCCCTCACACTTCCGACTGGATGGGATTTTAATCACCAACTCCCACCCTAAGCTGGGGGTTGTGCCAGGAGCATGTGGTTCAACACCCACTGGGCTCACCCTCCAGGGACACAGCAGCACCCTCCCAGGAGACACCAGCACCCTTCCCAGCTCTCCTGCAGCCCGTGTGCTGCTCTAGGGGCAAACCCTCCCTGCAGCTGCCAAGGACACATGCACGGGGCTCTCGAGGGCTCCAAAAGCTCAGCGGGATCTGCAGTAATTTAAGGTACTTTCCCAATAACAGATTCAAACTCGGACATGTTGGCTTATGGCCAGCTACAAGTTAATTAGCACATGTAAAAAAAAAAATATATATGTATGTATGTATATACATATACACACACACCCCAACCCAGAGTCCCTGGCAGCTTTCAGCAAGCCAAGGCTTCCTGGAAGCACAGCAGGTAGACCTGACCATGCTGAGGCAGCTGTCTACAGTAAAAGAAACAGGATGACTTTTTTTTAACTCTTCAGATCAGCAGTCCAGCTTAAAACACAGCACCAGGTGCAAAGCCACATGGTATCAAGCTCTAAAACAGTTTAAAAGCCTTTTTGCCTTGGTCTGTGCAACTAAAAGTTAACTGTCTACTAGAGGAACACAGACACGGGATGAAGATACGGAGGCCAACAAAACCATCCTGCACCAAGGCACAGTGTCTGTGAGCCGTGTCCTGCATTAATCACAAGCTAGCCGGAGCACAAAAGGATTTTTCCTTAACGAGGGCAGCAAACCACCTCTGTCTCTATTGAGGCTTTGTTAGAAGCCCTGGGAAGACAAAAGTAAAAATCACATGTTCCTTGCAAACAGGCAAGAAGCACTGTCCACGCATTTCCACATCTGCAAGCAGCAGGTCAGCAGCAGGATCTCAGCGCAAGCCCAAGGCCCTGGATGTTCTTCCTACTGCAGTAGGACTGTGGGCTGGAGCCAAACAAAGTCACCAAAGCACTGGGCAGCTCCACAGATGCCTCAGATCACACCTCAGGTCCCATTTTTACACTCCATGTGCCCAGCCCAGCACCATTCTGGGGAGGAGGGTCCGTGACCAGCAGGCAAAAAGGCTGTGGGTGCTCCCACTGGGCAGTAAAGTGGGAGCACATCTTGCTGGGGATGCACTGGTGCCCTTCAGAGCTGGGTGCAGCTGGGACACCACTAGGCCACCTATTCCCAGCAAAAGACACCGGGGTGCCTCCTCCCCCGCAACTCTTTATTAATTATTTTTAAGAGAGGAACACAAACAATAGGAACAGATTAATGGAAGTAAGAGAGAGAGTGCAGCCAGGCTCTTTAAATCTTTAGAATCAAACTGTTTGGTTCTTACTTTCTCAACTGATTTTGATGAAGAACAGACATTGTCTCACAGGAAAGGTATTTCCCCCCTAGTTGGAGTCTCCATCTGAGACTGTTTTACCCATAGACCTGCATTAGCCATTACAGCCCTAGGTACCAGAAGATTTACGGTCTCTGATTAGGAACAGGAGAAAGCTGGAGGTTATCACCAGAACCAGAATCAGGGCTACAACACGAACCTGCGGATGAGGTGAGTGCCCATAGAACCTCCTGTACCTGTTTATTTCCACCTGTTGAAAGACTCACAGGATTCTGTCCCACTGCTGAAGCTTTCAAAACTCCCCCATCCTCCCCCTGCCACCACCCTGCTCTCCTGTTTTTCCTCTTCATGTGCCATTTACTGTCTAAAATTGTTTCCCCATCACCTGTTCTCCCAATTCACACCACAAAAGCACACTACAAGCCTCTGCAAGTTGCTGCTGGCTGGCCCACATGCCAAGGAACTCTGCCTGCACGCCCAGCTGCCCCACCGCCTGCCAGCTCCCAGCAGTGTCCCCCAGCCCTGGCACAGCCTGGGCTAATGGGGTGCACAGCACTGGGCCAAGCACATTCACATCCAGCCCAAAGGATGGGCACAGATGAGCCCACAACACCCTGCAGGCACCTATGGATTCCCAGCCAACAGCACTTGGACACGGGGCTGTACAGCTCCATCCTGGACCTTCAGTGCAGCTCCTGACTGCAGCAAAGCCTACCACTGATACAGGCAGGACCCTGCTAAAACCCTATAGGTCGAAAATAAGAGGTTTGCAATTCAATCCAGTTGCCAAAAAATCTAATTAACATGATTCAACACACTTGTTGCTCTTCCAAGTTAGAGCCAACCTTCCTGATCGGTCCCTGACTCCCCAGGGAGAGCAGCATTCCCAGGTGAGGTCCCTGGCTTCACTGGCACAACACAAATGTGGGCCAGTTGCTGTAATTACCCCGTGCCTTAGTTCATCTATCTGAAAGGTGAGAACAACAAAACACTCCCAGCTCACAGAAAATAGTGGTTCATCTGTTCTCCTCAGAGGAGTTTTAAAGAGCCCAATAAAAACACATGGCTCAAGTTCAAAATACACTTTTTTGGTTTTTTTTTTAAAGCAAGGACATGCTGAAATAAGATTAACAGAATATTTTGTTTCCTAAGTCCAGAGTAATGTTACTCAACTTGTGGTCTACGGCCCATGGATGGTCTACAGACAACGTTAAGAGGCAGCCCACAAAATGACTGCAAAATACCTTATTAAAAGGCAAAAACTAGTACCACCACACCATGCAGACACAGCAAACAAGCAAAATGCTGTTGGCACTCACCAGTGCATTTAACTGAAGAGTATTGACAACAAAGCTCATGTTTAATTACATTAAATGATGCAGTTTTTGGAAAAAACAACAAAGTCATCTTTAATCAAATGCTAAATACATGACAATTTTCCTCCTCAAACAAGAAATAAAAGGCATGTATCCTCCAGTCAACTCACATATTTTGAAATAAAAGTTAAGGAGACCTTTGTAATGATGCTTAATTAATACTGAGCTCTAATATCCACCTACAAGAGTCCGACCAACCGTGATGCCCAAAAAACCCCAGCACCCAGCTGTGTGCGGCACAGAAGAGCACACTGCTCGTCAGCTGCCGCCCCACCGACGTGCAGCTCCAGATCAAAACCAGACCTGAAAAGCAGCTAAGAGATTGATTCGCTCTTGCTTTAAAGGACTAGTGGAAGCAGAAATAATTAAGATGCAATGAAAAGGGGTAGAGAGACATTCCTAAGAAATGCACCACAACGTAACGTTAATGGATTTGTCTAATCAATATGTGCATGAAATTTTCTTGGAAGACAGTTGACATTATACACAAATATTTGTATGTACTGGATCTATGAAGTCCTTTCAAGAGGAAAGCAGGCCATCTGCCACAAATTTAGGGCTTTATTCAGAACAACAAAGATGACAATGTCAGTGTCTGCAGCCCAGGAATCCACAGTTCAGTCACAGCAGAGCACAGAGGTTTTACATTAACACTGCAGAATGGGGTCAACAGGAAAGATCAGGCACATCCGGAGCTCTGTGGCATGAAGGAGAGGTTATTTCAACCTCAGGGATCAAGGCTTATACCTGCATGTGATCCTAAAACACTTTCCTTGCTTTGGAGGAGTACAGAAGCCAAGCCAGACTGGCAGCACTCTGCATATGACGGTCAGACCCTGCAGTTCCTCAGCTGCCCCTCCAACAGCAGTACCCAGAACAGCTCTTGTCCCATTCCACAGCTCACCCGCTGGCAGAGCTCTCCTCCCTGTTCTCTTTTGTCCAGATGACTTCTGAACTAGATTTTTTCCTTGCCTGACCAACGGTGCAGATGCACAAGCAATTACGGCAGCAGATCTGGGGGAAGAAGGGCCTTGCAGCACCATGACAGAGTTGCTCAGAGCAGGGTGTTGCCCTTCTAAGAAGGTACAAACAGTCCCTAAGGCCATGGAGAACATGTCAGCAGCTCAGGAGCTGAAATCTCTCATCTTGGTTTGGTGTCTCATAGCTGCAATCAGGCTGCATCAGCTCTCCCAACCACAGCATGGCTCCACACAGAACCGATTCCAATCCCTGATGAAAGATGACTTCTCTGCCCTGCTCCTATTACTGCCCAAAGCCGCAAAGCAGGATTTGCCACTTGCATTTCTCCTTTTCAATCTATCCAAGCTATTTTGGGCATGGGACCCAAGTTTAGCTCTGCCCCAAGATAACCTTTGCCAGCATTTGTGTACAGATCTTGGCACCGCAGCGGCACGAAGCAAGGTCAGAGCGTTGGATTTGCCAGCCCCATTCCCAGTTGGTTTCGAAAAGCAAGTTTGCCAGACCAGCTGCTCCCCGCAGCAGCACGGCACTGGCCTGATGCTTCTGGAAAGGACATGCTGACTGTGCACTGCAATTCCTGTCCCTGACAAGCCTCGCTCAGACCCCAACCCACAGCAGGAGAATCTGATTCCCCGAGAGCCGATGAGACATCTGCGCACCCGCCCCAGCACTCCTCCTTGTCAGGGGAGCACCTGCAGGGGATTTCACACGCTTTAAATACATCTCAGCCCTCAGCAAAGGGGCTGCAAGTGACCTTGTGATGGTTCCCAGAGGGACATGTATGTGCTTAAAAGAACAAGACTGACCCATTTCTCTTTGCAGGAGCACTCGGCCGTCGCTCCCCAGCTGCAGGGACATCATCTTATTAAAATGCACAAGCCACCAAGTGCCAGCCTGGCCATGGCTCCAGCCTCAGGTCAGCATCAACACGGCCGGTCTGAGTCTTTGCTTTTCAAACCCACTCATAATGTGCTTCTTTTCCTTTAGTCTCCCTACTCCCATTGTTGGATTTCCCCCTTCTAACCAATTTAAAAACATAAGCGCCTCCCAGTTTTGCAGTTGAGACTGGTAAACCATGCAGACAACCCACGGCTCTTTGAACAGTGAGCCTGTCAGCAAGGATGTGATGGCAGAGCTGCTCCTGTTATGCAACAGCATCGTTGCTCCCGTGTCAGGGCACCCACAGCCCTGCAAAGCCGTTCCCATGCTGCTCCGCCGGACGTGGGAGAGCCGGCACGCACACGGCCACACGCAACCCACAGCTACCGACTGGCAGCTGCAGCCTCGGTGCCCAAAAGGGACACTTCAAGTAATTACAGACAGTGACAAGGAACAGCGAAACAGAAACCCACACTTAAAAAAAAAAAAAAAAAAAGGGGGGGGGGAGGTGGGATTTGGATCCATGCACAGGCCATTCATGGAACAAAGGAGTTATTTTAAGTCTGGGCTGGAAATAGAAAACAAATTAGACCATGCAAGGCCTTTGTTGAAGATGATCTGCAAAGACAAATGGAAACGCCTGGAGAGGAAATTAAAAAAAAAACCAAACATGAAACCACCCGGGCACTGGGACTGCAAAGGGAAACAGGGCAGGGGACTGGAGAAGGAAAGGAAAGGAGTGACAATCAGATGCCAGAGCACAGATTAGGCAGCCAGAAAGGAGACAGATAAGAAAACCAGTGCAGGACAGCAAAAGCAGACTAACAGAATGGACTGGTAAACTCTAGGGATGGAAAAACTGCTGAAAATGCCCCATTTTGTGGTGGAAGCCTATCCCAGAGTTCCAGATACAGAAATGCAGGAGTTGAAACTAAAAAGCCCATCTGCTGGGGCAAGATGGGCTGTGCAAAGGAACAAACCAAACCCTGCTCCTCCTCTGCCCAACCCCCTGTCTGGCAGCCTGGCATGCTGCAATATTTGCCCTGTGCTGCCACATCCACCTGGGACGGGATCCAAGCAATTTTAACCATGGTGCAAGTGCAGACAGCCTGTTCCAGGGCAAAGCTCCGCGCCTCACTCCCAGACCTCATTTCTCCTCGGTCTCTTCCCTGCTCACTCTATACAACATCTTTCCCACTTCAGCTACCCCCCTCTTACATTAAACATGGGCTTAAATGCTGGAACCGCTAGGCAGTTCTAATCTCAGTTGAATAAACACACACCAGCAAGTTTAAATCAAAAAACCCCACGCAATCGCTTGCTGACAATGATACTGTAACCATGTGGCTATTTCAGCCACGCTCCCAAGTGCATTAAACAGCACATTAACGACAGTCGCTGTAACAACACATCACCACTGCGGCCTCTTGCTGCTCCCAGGAGCTAACCTAAAGCCCGGGCTACCCAGACAAACAAGGCTTTTAAAATGCAAGGCAGATTACAAAGCACCTGCGAGATTTATTTATATATTTTGCACAGAACACGCTGCTCATTTGATTTTCAAACCCTTCAGCTCATGTTGCTAAAGAGACAGGTCCTCTGATGTCTTGGGCACGTTCATGAAAGTGAGGGGAGTCATCTCCTCCAGATCCTTTTGTTGAACAAATTACTCAGCTCAGGAGTGACATTTTCGGTTATTTACATGCTGAATAAAGAAGGGAAATTCATTTTCTGGAGTTCCTAAGATAAGTTCTTTGAGGCATATTGTACCGCTAAACATCTTCTCCTTTCGCACGTTCCCAATTTTCAAAGGCGACAAAACATCTTTGCCTTCTAAATTATTCCTTTTCTTTCATGATCCTCTAATGATTCAGGAGTCTAAACCTCACACGAGGATCTTTGAAGAGCACCAACTGCCAGCATAAAAGCTGAACTATTATGACAAACTGCACAATTTAATGCCTCCCTAGGAAGACATGTGCAAAGGAACAAAATTACCCTAGGGAACTGAAACGAAGCCTGCAAATAAATTAAATGACCTGTAAACCAAGGTACTCAAAAATATATGAGATGCTATGCAGCTGTGTCATAAAATATCACTAAAGGAGGGAGTCTTTTGGGAGCAGAGCTGTTTTAAACAAACCCATTTCACTCCTGGTTTTCACTGCAGTTGCTACACGTACCCAGCACACCCCTGCACCCCAGATTCTGGATGGGAACTGAAGTAACGCTACCTCAGTCACTTGTGATGGTCTGTCACACACCAGCTCTGAACCCTCCCCTAGGTCTTCCTCCTAACATCCTCCAGGTAATTACTAGCAGATAGAGCCAATTTTCAGCCCAGGTTAATAACTGAATTCCAGCTATTTGTTCCTGCACATTGCTGCTGCTTTCAATTCTCCCCAGGAACACCGATGAGAAGTTCTGGCTCACTGCTGGCCCAGAGAAAGGAGCTGCTCATTAGTTCACAGCACATCAGTCGGACAGACAGGTCTAAGCAGTAGGAGCCATTAATTGGGTATGTTCTGCTATCCTTGTCTAGGTAATTAATAGCTTCTAGACAGAAAGTCAAAGTCTCTCTAGAGGCACCAAAAAATTCCAATGTTTGCATACAATGAGGACAATTTGCAGTGAGGGAAGGGGAGCAGGAAAACATCACCTCCATCCCCTTGTCAAATACCCCGTACATAAACCACAGCCCACTGCAGCAAGAGGCCTGGGCTGCAGCAAACCTGTTCTGAATCCACAGAGGAGTCTTACCCTGAAAAGAAGGAAAAGCTTGCACAGCTCCAGCTCCCTCCAGCTTCACTCCAAGGCAAATGGCACTTTGCAGGAGCCAGGCTTTGGGTTGTTTCTACAGACGGGCTTACTAAACAGATGGGGATTCCTGATGTGTTTAATAACTGAACTCGTGCAAGTGGGCAAACGGGATTTCAGTGCTTCCCTGCCAAGCTCAGTCCTGCTGACAACAAGCTGTCCAAAGCTGTCAGTCACTCCCCAGCAGACCAGAAGTCCTGCCTTGCTGATCAGGACACTTCTCAAACTGCAGCCTGGTTGGACCCTTTGTCATTTGCCTCTCCTGGGCTCGGAGCAATGGTTTTCAGCCTGTCATTTACAAGTTCCTGGCAGCCTGTGGACTAGTTTGCAGGAGTCCTTGAAAGATGACCGTAATTCATGCTACACAGATGAGACATCTTGAAGGGTCTGCTCTTCCAGGGAGAAGCAATGAGCGCCAGCAAGACGGGGTCAGAAGACTCTGGTCTCCCTGCCCTGTCACATGGGAGGGAGGGGAGACTTTTGCCTTGTTTGCTGGCAAAATGCCCAGTCCCTGGGCTATCAGTCCATCCTGTTTAGCAATTGCTGAACTCAAAGCTATTAAGGAATAATAATTAACAACTACTTAATAAAAACCCCCTCAGCTGCCAATGTCAAGCTATTCCCAAGATGAGTCACTGGCCCAATTTGCTGCTGCCACTGTGCAGGCATAGGCAGGTACCTCCTGTCCACCTCCACCTGTCCTGGGGCCGAGGTTTCAAAGGGCTCCTCACCTTTCAGCAGTGTAACAGAAACAAAGAAAACCATGAGGGAAACATCTGACACCAAGCAATCCTCCTCATCTGGGCAGTACAGCTCCTGGGCACACAGCAGCTCTAGCTCTGAGTCACTGAACTCAGACCAAGCTGGTCTGGACAAGAGCACTGGGAATGCCAGCACAGGAAATAGGAGAGCCATAGTTTCCCAAGGTCAAATACTGCTTTTGTGAAGCTATAGAAACAAATTATGGCATAATAATCTTTCCAGAGTCCATCTGGGAGGTACTTAAGGATGCTTCCCAGTACCTTCATGCATTGAGCAAATAACCTTGATGAAGGACTCAGATTTAAACTAAGATGAACACTCGTTATGCACAGCAAGAAAAGACATGGCATCCAAAATTGTCTCTGCTGAGGCAACGAGTTTCCTGTGGTATCACGTTGAAACAGAGCAGCTTACACAGGGATAACTAAGACGATTATTGTCCCCAAATCTCCATGACTTCTGCTTGGGCAGCTGAGCTGCTCATGAGACAACTACCTTTAACAACCCTGGTACTTTACCAGGAGTAGCCAATGATGGTGCATTTCACTGAAAATAGCTGTGGTGCCTGTGAGGGCTCTGTACCACAGCACACGGCCCTTCCCACTACTCCTGCAAAGCTCTCAAGCCCACCCAGGGAACGTGAATCCAACCAAGCCACCCCTGCCTGCTCTTCACACTTCACCCAGCCTCCTGCCAGCCACAGACCCTGCCCTCACAGAAAGCCCTACTGCGGGAAAGGCACTGGAAAAGTGACTCTCCTAGGGAAAAGACAGCACAGAAGTGAAGAGTTCAGGGGAAAAAAAAAAAAAAAGAAAAACTGAAGCCAAATGCTTTTTAAATAGACAAGAGGCAATAACAGCATTCCAGGTGTAAAGCAGTCACATCAGGGGATACTCCTCTGCACAGCTGGGCAGTTTGTGTGCACTCCTGGGGCTCTCTTGCATGGGAAAGTCCTCATTTGTCCATCTTGGGAGCTGCAATTCCAGAAGAATTCACACCAGTGGGTACTGATTACAGCTCGGTAGGCACAGACATGCCACTTCAAACTGGAAAAACAGCAAGCCTTTGTATTTGGGAGAACTCTCCAGTTTTAAGTTGTACAGGAATTTTTACGGATGAACACAGCACACAGACACGCACACACACCCCCCTCTCCATAAAGCTCTGTTGCATGCTTTACCCAGGAAATTCAGTCTGCTTTAATACAAAAAACTTGACCACAATTTCAACCAATGGAAGAACTGCCTGCCCCTCAAAAGGAGCAATGTCATCCTCCCAGCAGCTGGGAAATACCAGGTTTCCAACACAACCACTGCCAGACTCTCCCAGCACTTCCAGACTCTCCCAGCAGTAGCTCCACACAGCTCAGGGATGCTGCCTTGCAGGACAGAGATGACTCAGGTGGAAGGTTGTTGACTGACTTAGGCAGGCAGGATAGGGAGCTCCTTAGTCCTCCTCCCACAGCTCTGGTTTAAGGGGTGTGGAATGACTTAATTATGCCCCTCAAGGCAGGAAGAAGTCACTTGTCTTTAAATACTCAAACTTTTATTGAGTTAACAAGTTTTAACAAGGTCAAGGCTTGAACAGTAAACTCCTACCCAAAGGGGAATTCACTGTTTCCCCTCTTGCAATTCATTAGTGTCCCCCAGAGTTTATTTCTTATCCCTGGGTTAAAGTGATAAACTTTACAGACAGAGAAAAATCAAGGAAAGAAAATACTTGAGCAGTTAGGGTAAATAAACCTCAATTTTCTTCATCCTACTGCAATGTCCCAGAGAAGCACCTGGCACTCTACACAACACCCACACACATCCCCTTGGAGGGGGCCACAGGCAGGATGGCAGATAGGGCACCCTCATCTGTCATCTCCTGCCCAGCACAGGGTGAGCTCTGGGAAACCCCCTCCGTTCAAACCACTGTGGTCTCTGCACTGCAAACAGCTGCAGAACAGCTGGCTGGGGGCTGAACAATGGGCTCAGGCCACTGGAGCCAACCCCTTCTCCCTCCGTTTCCTACGGCATGGCTCGCTGCCGACGAGTAAGAAATCTCCAGAAACAAACACACAAATCTTGCAGACAGATGCTAGAGGTAAAGAAATGAATTTTGAACTGTTTAGCAACATGGAAAGAGAAATATTAACTGCAGCCTTCCCCAAAACCACCTCCCTGCTCCCCAGCCCAAGCCTGGAAAAGGCTTCCCAGTTTTGTTTTCACATCAGCCGCTCACAGGGCAGGACCATTCCCACGTCCCCATGTGCTCATTTACATCATCAGCCTTGCCACAATATTTCCAAGTCCTACAAGCTCAGCCTGCCAAGGAAATAACACAGCATTACCATTCAAACATACACCACTCACCAAGATCATTTAACCATGTGAGCAGGAAGTCACCTACTAGGCAGGAGTGGGGACAGAGGAAAAGTCAGCCCTTGCCAAATTTTACCTACTTCCTACAGCCCCGTGAGAAGTGCAGAGCATCAGGGATGTACCTTGCTCAAGCTGTAATTGAGAGGTCCTACTCACTGTCCACTTGAGAATCCCTCAGAAGCAGTTATTGACCTGAGCAGAAGTGCCATCAACTGGATATAAAGAAGTTTTAGTTTCTCTGAGCAGGAGTTTGTACTGGTTTGACTGAATCTGCTTTTAAATCAGGTCTGTTTAAACTGGAGCTGGTTTCCTGCTGCGATTCAGATATCCCATTACACAGCTCATCCCAGCTGCCAGCTCTGTACAGCTCAAGCAAACGGAAAGTTGAGCAGCTCACGGAAAAAAATGCTTTTATACGCAAACAAAGAAGTCAGATTTAAAAAAACCCGTCTTCTATAATCCTGTGTACAGAATTTACCTCTAGGTTCTGGTACTTGGTTAAATAAAGGTAAGGACTGGCTGGATGGGGGTTGCACAATCTGATCTAGTGGAAGGTATGAGGGGCAGGGGGCTGGAACTAGATGATCTTCAAGGTCCTTTCAAACCCCACCCATTCTAAGATTCTAGGAAAACTCAGAAGACAGCACACTTCTGGACACAGAGCAGGATGCAGAGCTTAGCCTGCACCTCTTCTCTTCCAAAGCAACCTTCCCGCTCTCCCACTCCAACCCAGCCTCTCCAATGAAATTCCAGTTTGGCATCCCTTGCCTCCAAGCAAACCACTCTCTTCCCTTTACAGCTTTTAGTTCCCTCAGCCTAGATCCCACAGGGCCCTAGGGGAAAGTGCAGGACCCCACCTGCTCCAGCAGCAAGCCAGGGCAGCTGGGATGTGCTTGAATAGTCACCAGCATCACCAGGGCTCTGCTCTGAGGCAGCAAAGAGCTCTGTCAGAGCTGCTCCCAAGGGCAGAAGCAAGGGAGCAGATTGTACTTCTGTGCCTTAAACACACCAAGAACAATCTGTAACAAGGTACTTAATACTTCAACACAGGAAAGGCCTAAAATGTAATTTCTGTCAACTAACTTGGCGTTATAGGTCCACAGCCTCTTTTATTAGCTAAATGCTAATGGAGCTACAATACATCAGGTCCCATTTTAAAAGTCACAAATAGTTTATAAAGGCTTAATCAATCATTAAATAGGTGTTTGAATAAATGGCTAAATCAATCATTATAAGCCCTAGCTCTAAGTAAGCTATCGGACTTGGTAATAATCTGCAATATCTCCAGTTGAGATTCCCACACCTACGTATATGACCCCATCATGTCACAGACCTGAAGAACAGAACATGCTATCTGTCATTTCTTAACTATTTGTACATAGGCTTTAATGTAATTATAGACCATATATTGCCACATTCCATGGAGGTGATGTTAAAAGTACAGACGAAACATTGTGAGCACTAAAAAGTGGTCCTTTGGGATGGCACTAGAGAATATTTAATAAAGGCAAAAGCTGCAGGCTAATTTCCCCTGGGAGTTCCTATTTAGAGCCTGTCGCACTAAGAATCCATCACAGACAGCACTGATTCACCCACACCAGAGAGAAAAAACCCTCTTCCTCCCCCACTGCCAGTCACCAGGATATCACCTTCAGTAAATGAAGGAGCACCTCTTCCAGAGCGCTGCCAACACATCCCAGCTGCTGACCCTCACTCGCTCACTTTGCGGGCTGCGAACCTGAGCATGGCCAGCCACCTCCAGGGGCTGTGAACATCCCACCCCAGGTGAGCATCCAGAGAGGAGAGAGGGCATCCCTCTGCTCAGATGCTTGCTCAGCTTGGAGGAGACTGCTTAGCAGCCTGAGGTGTATCCAGTGCCAGTTGCTCCCAGCTTGAGCAACTGGGACTTCAGGAACTGCACGCTCCAGGTCTGACCCACAAAGCTGAGTTTCTCCACAAAGAGAAGACGATGCTTGGCAGCAGCAAATCCCATCCTTGCTCTCTGGCTTCACACACAAGCAGCCTGTGCTCCCTCGTCCAACAAGGGGTTCTGAAGCAGACAGGTGAGGTGACAGAATGAGCTTCACATCTTTAGATGGAGCTCATGACACTAAGATATTTAACACAGCATTTCTCAGGGAATGGAGGGGGAAAGAAACCTAACAAATGTCCTCGCACCATCCTCCCCAGCATGGAGAGCCTGAGCTCAACCTGGGGCTACGTGCTTGAGAGGGATGGGAGGAGAAAGGGCCAGCTGAGCAGAAAGGGAAATATCTCTTCAACTCCAGCAAGACCAGATCACTGCCAAGAAATGCACCACCAGTTCCTCATTGGCTTTACTGAGAGAAGTTAAAAACAATAGCACTGAGGCACACAGCTGGAGCAGATGTTTTTAATTCTTCACTGCTCACAAGCAGCAGCTTTTCCTCCCCTCCTGCTCACCCACCTACCCCTCTCTGCAGGTATCCAGCACTGGGAGTGTGATGGAGAGGGATGGAGCAAGCTCTTCCCCAGTGCCAGAGCCATCCCTTAGAATTCCCACCCCAGCCTCTCTCATGAACCTGCCTGAGGAGGATTGTGATCAAGCTCTTCTGTTTGATCCTCCTGTCATTCATGCCAGGTAACCTTTGTAAATACTGTTCAGCAATCCCAAACAGCAAACCAGGCTGCAAGAGATGCAGTTTAACACGTAGACTGATACATTAAAGTCACTCACACCCTGCAGCACTACTGTTCTTTTTGGCATACTAACCCAAAGGTTAGTTACCAGCAGGTATTCAAATTTCAAAGTAAACCAGTTAACTTTAAACCATTTAAAGTCTGTATCACAGCCATGTGTGCTAAGTCGAGAAGGGAAAGGCATCCTGTCCGACGGTTTTAAAAGATTTTAGGTCACTGTCCCTTATGCAATGAGAGTTACTCAGCTGGATAAGATCAGCCATTAAGCAGGATTACAAATTTATCTTCCCTCGGTAGTGTGATCTTCTACTAATAATCGTATCATGAAAAATAATACAGAAAATGTTTTAAGAATTGCCCTTTGAGGCACTAGCAAAGCACAAATGCTCACATGGCAAAAGGCAAAATCTTGTCTTTTAACTGCAAGGATGCTGCAAAATACTGAGGTGGGCAAAGAGGCAGAAAACAAAACACCGCAGCCACGGCGTGAATAGCAGCAGGAGAAAACTCTGGCAGTGCTGAGACCCTGCAAATCAAACCAGGGGGGCTCCGTTCAGAGGGAAGATGTGAAGCATCACCAGCCGACTCACCCCAAGGAGCCGAGATTTGATGCACTCTGTTTCCCATGGTACCTTTCTGTAACTTACATCCGGACAGTGCCTGCCTGCCCCAGGACAGTAAAAATAAATACAGACACAATCTAAGACATCCAACCCCTTGAGAGAATTAAGGCGGTTTTTACGGTCTCCCTCCCAGCCCCAGTCACACGCTGCCTTCGCTCAGCACAGAGCAGAGGCAGCTCCAGGAGCAGTGCTGGCCATCAGCTGCCCCACGCCTCGCAGGGTGGGTACATCCCACTTCCCCATCACCATCTGCAGTGACCCTTCAATCACATCCCGCTAATCACTGCACCAGGGAACAGTGGACTACTCCAGCCATGACATCATTGGCAGATTTGATTACAGTGCTGATTACATCATCACCCACAAGAGATTATGCAGCTTTCCAAATGGCACCAGCAGCTTCTAAATAGCTTAGCTGGAGGAAACCACGAAGGACATATATATTTCAGAAGTCTCAGGCTGTAAGTTTAATGGAAGAACTTTCAACACTATCTTTTGGAAATATCCGTGCACGGACAAAGTATTTTCACATGCCGTTGCTCATGTCAGTGAGCCAGCACACGCTTAGGAGAATATTTTGGTTCCTGGAAAAGTCACACGCACGGCCAGTGAAGGACTCTGCATGAGCGTAACCAGAAGAACGTCACTGCCCGTCGCGGGGCAACAGGAAACCCCAGATTTGCCAAGTGCACCATAAGGAATGTGTGTGCTGAACCATCTCACTCCAGGGTGGGAAAAATACTTTTAAAAGTCTATTTAAATGACTTTCAAGAGAAGATAATGAAGTTTAATAACAGGAACTCAACTGAGAAGCAAGCACCCATTACAGAATCTGGCACTGTGAGTCCAGGAGCGTGAGAAGGACAGTGTTTTGCTGTCCCCATACCACACACCAGCATTAGCTCTGTCACGGGGTGCTGCTGCTTGCTCAGCCTTCCCTCCTCTGCGTGGACTATTTGCAGAAACAGCATTAAAGCAACCATCAAGCAGATGCTTGAAAAATGCAGAATGACGTTCAAATGACATCTATCCATAAATCAGCCCAAACCACAAACATCTGAAGAAGATTTTCACTTAATCCAATTTACTGTAATCTCTCTCTTTAGTTAAAATGACAGAAATGTCAAAATGGGACTTTACTCCTCTGTCAAAGCATCTCATGGTGAAAAAGGAAAATAAGCAGGCTCTCGCACGCAGCACCACTTATTAGGTTAGAAATGTCAAAACTGTACTTTGATTCTCACTATTAGCAGTCACATCCACATGCTGTGCCCTTCTGTTTCACTTCATTTCCCCCAAAAGTGAGCACAGAGCATATGCTCCATGCCAAGCATCATCCAGGCAAAACCACAAGTTCCCCGTTTTTGTTCCTGATGATCCTTGTGCTCATCTCTGTCTGGGAGCACGCAGACTCTCCCAGGGCCTCTCAGATCACACAGAAACAGGCTGATTTACCATCAAAGCTCTCAGGAGGACTGTGTTCTGCTGCTTCCAAAAAAATAAAACAATGATCCAAGCCTGCTCAACAGACCAACCTCAAATTGCTTTCCCCTATCTCCCCACATTGATTAGCAAATGGGGTAATTGACTGTCTGCCTGGGAGTTAAGCTCGTGTGTGTCCGCATATATATTTCCTTGTGTGAGAGTGTGTATCGCTTTCTCCAATGGTCACAAAAATTAAGCCATTATCCAAGAGTCCAGGAAAGTGAAAGAAAAATACCTACTGTCAGGAGTGGGGTCTTCATGCATTATTTAACAAGAACTCTGTTGGCAAAATTGGTGTTGTTTTTATATAAAAGCTAATAGAAATTGTACCTCCAGGTGTCAAAACACTGATGGTAATTCCTGCTGCCTCAGACATCTTGATGTTTCAATTTTAGCAGTATGAGGAGCCTGCAGGGAATCCAAGAGGGTAAAGTGCTTGTACTCAAAGAGAAGCAGAGAGAAGGAGAGCCTTTTTATTTCTTTATAAAGGGCTCAGGGGAACAGTTCTACTCACTGGAATTATCAGATCTGGTTCCCCTGATCCTTCCCTTCCTTGAAAGAGGAAAGAGCAAGATAGGCTAACAAGGAGTGATTGTATTGTGTTGACAGGGGAAAAAAAATCCACGAGGCTGCTATGGAGAAGCAAAAAGACAAAGAATTGGTGAACAGAAGACATCGCTGAGGTGCAGCAGCACAAGAGCAGCTGGAAGTAACAGGACGCTTCAATGATCCACAAGGAACAGACAAGCTGCATTGGAGGAGCAATTTTAATACAAGTTGGGTTTTATTAAGTTTGTGCCTAAAAGCACAGCGACATGTAGGACCCCTCACTGACTTCCAACTGCACTTCTTCAGCCCATCACACCTCCACAGAGCAACGACGGGGCTGTGAAACAGTAAGAGACTAAGACACATCAAGAGTTCTCTCCCTGACCACCCCAGAAGGTACAGCCAACCCCAGCCAAAATCAGAGACATGGCAAAGGCACCAGGTGGTAGCAAATAAACTCTGACATTTCAATAGTCAATTATGGCACCTATGAAATAGTGGTTTCAGGCCAATACCACACCTGAAAACCACAGACAGCGCAGGCCACTGTCCCCAAGCACCCCAATGGAGGCTGCAGGGAGGAGGGTACAACTCTCCAAATCCACCCTCCTGGGCTGCAGTGTGTAGGAACGCCCCAGGGACCACCTCACAATCTGGGCAGTCCTGTTTCCATATCACTTCCACCATGGGATGGCAGGGCGGGGGGGGGACGGACAGACAAGAAGAAAACAATAGCTCAGGAATCCACACACAGCTCAGCATGGAGTTCAAGGGAAAAGAAAAACAGCTTCTCCAGGCAGCCACTCAGCCAGGGACACAAAGGTCTTGGAGAGATCCTTCACTGGGTCATGAACTTTCGCAACCCCACTGCAAAAACAGCACTGAGGAAATTCCCAAGGAAAAGTAAATGGACACAAGAGCGAGCTCAGACAAGGAATGCCAGGACTGCTGCTGATCCCATTTCACCGAAGCACATGCCCAGTCTCCTTCCACGTGGCAGCCCACCAAACAGCACAACCACCCCGTGGAGCTGCATCCAGCGTACCCCAGATCCTGCCGTGCCTTGTACCTGGAGCATAGCAGGGACCAGGAAGCGACCAGGGCACTCCCCTCCCACACGGATCTGATCCTATAAGGTTTTCCCAGAGATCTGTACCAGGCCCCCTCCCCACTCTGTCTGCCCAGGTATCACTTACGGCTCACTAACACTTCAGGGATGAGCGGTCATCGCTCCCCCCCACTCCGAGAGAGTCATTTGTTGCCTTCTTGCTCCTCCAGCCATGTCTCACAGTGCGTGGTATAAACTTTAAGAGGCAATGACCTCATCGGAGCTGGGAAGAGGGAGGCGGGGAAATTGGCTACTTGCCACCTTCTCATTTTTCACGTAAGAAAAATAATTTATGAGTGAAAGCCCATTTTATTCATCTGAAAAATAATAATAAAAAAATCCTACTAAAAGCAGCAGGCCTGCCTTGGAGTGCATCACTCGCAGCGCCTGGAGCAGCCCACAGCAGCCATCGCACCTACCTGGGGTGATGCAGATGGGACCCCCAGCACTCCCAGGACACCCTGCTCCAAGGCACAGGCTCCCCAGCACTCCCAGCCACCCCTCACTGCTCCCCAACCCTGCAGAACACACCGGCTACGGTGCAAGCATCCCTCCCGTCTCCGTTAAAGCTAGCTTCCATTAAGGCGCAGGGAGGGACTTCCAGCCCTCTCTAATTTGTAACTCCTCCAAAAGGGCAATTAAGCAGCCAACCCGTAGCTGCGACTGGGATTTCAGCTCAGATCTCTGGGATGAGGCCATCAGACAGGGCTCTGCAGCGAGCAGTAACTCCAAGGCATGTCATTAATTTTGCCCAGACATGTATCACACCCCATTTCAGAACGCACACGGAGCATGTGTGCGGTGCTCTGCAGACGCAGGATACACGGATCCTGCATACTCACACATTTTATATACTCGTATTACTTATGTTATAGATTCACACATACATTACTCATAGCTCTTAAGAACAGAACATACAGTTCATCTTGGCATGAATCCCAGAGAACGGGGGAAAAAAAAAAGAGCGCCCAAAAACCCCTGCAGTAACAAATCCAACTTGCATTGAATCCAACAGCATCTGTGGTAGGAGTTAGAGCAGTATTATGGATCACTAAATGATTGAATTATTTTGTGTAACACACTCATGTGTCTCTGATAACACCAGGCAAACCTGCTGTTTTCAAGGGACATTTCCCCACTGAAAGCATGTCACCACTCTCCCAAGTTTTTGCCCATAACTGTGGGAAACTGTGGATAAAGCAGTTTATTTCTGCAGTGTGCATTCAACAAGCTGTTGTGTACATTGTTCCACTGAGGCACCCCCGTGTTTCAAGACAGGGCCCAAATATGTTCATACAGGACTGCAGCTGTCCCTAAAAAGTGCAGTTTCTCTTGAGTTACAAGTGCTGGACAACAGTGGAGTCCACTCTCAAGAGCAGTCTGGCACAGCAGTGGGGATATTTCATCTGTACACCCCATGCAACAGTGGCAAGAAGGCAGATTAGCATGGACTGAGAAGGTAACTTCTTAGCAGGACACTGTGCAACGAAAGAAAACTTTAAAAAATCACAGCACACAGCAGCTTCTATACACTTTGTAACCTCTGCAGCAAATCTGCAGATTCTTCTTCATCCCCTCCAAAAATGGGCTTCATTCACTCTTCGGAGCTTTACACCCAATGTAAAGAGATTTAAAAAGTCACAGTCGCAAGATTTGCATTTACTGAAGGAGGACTGAGCACAGAGGAGCAGCACAGCTCACCCCAGCTCTGCCCTCCTGTCCCACCCGCAGCATCCCTCACCCCGCTGCCGCTTTCCAGCCCAGCAAAAGCCCCATCCCACCATCTCTCCTGGAATCCCCACCACACCAGAAGTGTCTTCCCCAGGATCACAGGACCACGATCCTCAGAACCAGCAAAACCACCCGTTCTCAAAGTTCTGCAGCAGAGTTCACCAGCAGTAACCCCCTGTATGTGACAGCCAGCACCAAAACAGCAGCTGCAAACTCCCACTGGCCTGACCGAAGTCAAAACGCACCGAGCGCTGCTTTTCAGGCAAACCCAAATTACAGCATCATCTGCTGACTGCTCCCAGGACGAACAAGCCCACATTAATTACAGGCTAAACTTTGCAATTCACCTCTCAAAAGCATGAAACATCAGCAAAACTGCTTTGATCCCACTGACAAATCTCATCTCCAGCCGACGGAGCAACACGTGAGACCAAGAAGTCCAGGAAAAAAAAAAATTTTCCAAACTTTTTCTCTCCTTTTTCCTTGTTGCTACCCTCCCGCTAAAATTACATGCCCCCGGCAAGGAGGGCTGGAGGGATAAAATCACCTCAGAAAGCAGCAGGGGCTCACAAAACCTCACACTTCACCTCCACCGGCAAGCAGCCGGGCAACCGCAGGAGCGTGTACTCGGTCTCCAGCATTAAACACTGTTTCTGTGTCGTCGGGCCAAGTCCCAGTTTTTCAAAGCAACTTCTTTCTGCTGTGGCCTAGTTTAGTTCTCCACACAAAATGCCACCAAAACAAAAGCTGCCCAGCCAGCCAGGGGAGGGAAGTGGGGGGTACTTACCTAGCAGCATCCCCACATCACCTCCTGCATCTTTAGCAGCCACCCTCTTAACTTCAAAATAAATAAATAAAGCAAGGCCACACAGCCTTAAAACCAATCTGGAAATGAAATGGAAAGCCTGTAATTATTTCTCAATGCTCCTGCCAGTCTCAGCCTATAAACACAGTGGATTACATAAGTCCACCCCTCCTGTTTTGAAGCCAAAAGTATGAGCTTTTCCTCCAGCTCTGGCAGCAAGTAATAATTCCTCGTCGGCATGGCAACGCTGGCTGGCTTCCAGCAGACAATGGGCGAGTTGAAATACTGCTACGGCCTTTTTATAGCTTAGCTCTGAAAAACCTCTAAAATATTAGCTTTCTGATGGCTAACCCAACTTGACAACCTCTCCTCCTTTAACTATTTCCTTCCTGCACCGCCAGCAGGCATTGTCCAGATGAACTGTCCAGGGTCACCGGGCAGTGGAGCAGGGAATGCTCCTCTTCCCAGGGACAGCATACAGGAACTGTTTCCCCTCTACTGGATTTGTAGATTTGTCACAGACAGCATCTGCACTAACTGCCACAACCCCATCTGGGGTTTTCCAGGTTTGTTTCAGTCTGTTACTCAGCAGGTACATTTGCTCTGCTCGTTGGCTCCAGCAAGCTGCATACAAGGTTCCCCTCCAGCTCGCCTGGCCTGAGAGAAAACAGACCACAAAATAACACTTTGTGCATGTGGTTCTGTTGCTGCCCTCCCGGGCAAGCTGCGAGCAGGCTGGCGGGGCTCCGGGTGTGATATGCAGAGCTGCAGGGAAGCAAGATGCTTTACAAATCCTCTCTCATCAAGTGCTGGGAGAATTCATGTGTCCTTCTGGGATAGTACTGCAGGGATGTCCTGGAGAACCAACTGCATTTGAGATGCCCTGTGTCCCTGTGGCAGTGTAAGGTAACCTGCCAATAAAGCTTGGACTTATTCTGAAGCTGAATGAGTTAAAAGCAGTAACGCATCTCGGCAAGACTGAGAAACAGCAACAAAACTCAAACAGAAGAGGAAAAGACACTCAAGCCATCATTAATGTCAGTGGTGTAGGAAGGCTGATGAAGTTAAGGAGCTTTGTGATTGAGTTTCAACCAAATCCTACTGAAGTGAGCAGCTAACACACACACACACAGCAGTTCCCAAGATCACGTGAAGTTAATATTTACCCTGACTACACACACACACACACTCTCTCTGTCCAGGATGACCCCACCATTTCCACACCCTGACGCAGACCTGACCACCTGAAGGCCAGCAGGTCCCAGTCTCATTTACACCTCTGAGCAGGAGCTCAGCGAGTGCCACTGCCGTGTGCTGGCTCACTGCAGCCCAGAGTAAAACTCACCCCAAGGGCTGGGAGATCCTCTGCAATTTGTTGAATTTTGCAAGTTAGCAAATAAGCAAAGAAAACAATAGAAATTAAAGAGAAAACTGAAAAACAGCAGGGCCAAGGCCACCACAAGAACACAGCTCCATTCTCAGTGCTCAGTTCTGAAAACAGTGTTGCCAGTGTTCACAATCAAGCTCCATGCCTGGCAATAACTCCGGGAAACCCAAAGGCTCCTGCTCTGTGCTGGTGGCTCTCCATGGCCAGCCCTCTGCACACAGCAGCCCACTGCCCCCATGATCTCCAGGAAAGGCTTGAATGCACAACCCCTGGGAGTCTTTAACACTCAAAACCAGAAGGCAAACAAAAAAACCAACATTTCTTTCTAAATCTCATTAGGTTGCAGAGCATGATTATGATTTTTTAATGTGTAAAGGTGATAACACTGCTTGCAGCTCTAGTTCAATTAATTATTTTATGGGAATAAACATACCAGGAGAGACTAAATGCAAACCATAAAGGTTCCTTGGTACATGTCATGCTCAGAGTTGCTCAGCCTTTGATACAAGGCTACAATTCCTAATGCCACAGAAGAGCCTAATTCCCACAGTAAAAAAAAAAAAAAGTCGAGCAATCATCTTAGCACAAACCAGGATGCAGAACACCCTGGCAGATGCTGGTTCCTATACCAGCAAGATGGCCAAGAGCAGCAGCTGTTGCTGCTGATAATTAAATACACGTTGTGCTACCACAGAGCCAGGCAGAGCCACACACGAGGGGGCAGAAAACCAGACCTGTCATGGAGCATCTACCTGAATCCCATGAGCTTAGAACAGGCTGAAGTTAAGAGATGTCAACCTTAAATCTCTTGATGTTGCTTTTTCATATGAGGACTCAGGGTCACACGGCTGTAACACTTGTGCTTTCTAGGTGAGAATAGCAATTTAGTTTCTTTTTAATGGCAAATTTTCTGGGTTTCACCCCAGTAAGCTACAGGTGAACAAGCCACAGAGAACTGAAACCTAAGAACTTCCACGGGAATGGGATTTAGCCCCGCTCTGCTGAATGCCACAGACACAACTCTGTCTCATGCTCCCCTATTCCAGGGAAACCTCAGTGTGTCTCAGGATACCCTCCTGAGCAGACTGCATTTGATCCCAGTCTCCTGCCCCTTGACCCCAAAACTTCCATCCCAATTTGCTATTACCAAGATGACATCTAAGAGCATGACCACAAAACACCCTCTTCCCAGCCTGAAAAATACCCCAAACTATAAGGGAAAACCAAAGTTGGTATTTCCTCCTGTGTGTAACACACCATGTGCATGTGCCTGCAAAGACAGCACCTTAAGGTGGGCATCAGGAGTCACAAGAAAGAGAAAACAGTAAAGTCAGGGCTAAAACAGCTGGAGAAACCTTACAGAGACCAACCTCTGTTCTCTGGGCAAGGAACACCCATCCCCACCATGACCCCAGACACACGGATGGATGATGCAAGATGGGGAATAACAACTACAAAACCCTGCTGAAACTTTAAACTGGCATCACACTACACACGCTCCTCCAGCTTAAACCTTTAATTAAACAAGCTATTCTTTACAGTGCTGGAGCCACTCCAACTCCCATTGTTAAATTTAAAATAAAACCCCACAACCCCACAGCATCTGTAAGACATTAAAACATTCAATACTGACTTCTTTATTCAGCTTTAAGACATCATTTAATAATTTTTCCTCTCAAACCCCAAATCTACGGATTTAGAGGAAATAACCACCAGCACCTCTTACAGAATGTTTTTTTTTAAATGAGCCTTCTGCAATAATATCCTTGACCTTTAACAATTCCAGGCCGATTGTGCGCTCCATCATGTACAGCCTCCGGACAGACTGCACAGCCAGGGCGCGTTCAGTGCTGGGTGTCAGGATGAAGCAGAGTCTGCAGCTTGGAAGCCAGCTCCAAATACAATCCATTCATGCACAGGGACAAAACAAGAAGGCAGATTTGACCACAGAAAATCTCTGTGAGCACAAGAAAAATACATTAGGAAAATCAATTTTGGTCACTGCTAATAAAGCTGGAAACACAAGCCAGAACCTTGTTGTTATAACCTCCATTATTCCAAGGTGGGTCTTCACTTCTCCTGCTCTCCCTGGAGAAGGAGCCACTTGCAGCCACTTACAGCTCCTGTACCACCACTCAGGTGGTTCCCGTGCCCTGGAAAGCACATGTTCAGCCATGCCAAGGGATCCAGACATGATGGACTTTCCTGACGGGACCAGGAGAAGAATCTGGGCTGAATGCCAGCCTCTGCAAAGTCATGTGGAGACTCTATTCACCCATCACTGCAGGGGGAGCAGGATTACAAGCTGAACTATCACCCATTAGCAACCTCTGAAAACGTGCTGGCAGGCCATGACAAACCTCCAGGTTTCCATAAAGCTCCTATAACTTTAACAACACTGCTGGTATTCCTCCTGTAACCAGTTTCACAGCCTCTGAAATATTTCGGTGTCAGGTGGAAGAGTAGGTGACCCAAAGATCAGCACTGTGCCCGAGGTGCACCTTGGCTCCACAAGGAGCCTGCCCAGGTAGGGGTACCAGATCAGGGACTGGTTCCCACCAGCAAACATCCAGCCTACACACGAGAGTCAACTGCACAGGCACTTTGATCTCTGTTCTGGTGATAACATCTTACCTGGGCCACATTCTCGGGCACTCCTGCCTGCTTGCTCACAGCAACTCTGCTGTGCCAAAAACATGAAAAGGGCAGCAAGGTTTGCAGAAAATCCCAATAAGTTATCTCCAGCAGTTCCCACAGTTAATTAAACTGTTCAATCACGCATGCTTTAAGAGTCCATGAAATTAAAAAAAAAAAAAAAAACAAAAAAACCCAAAGAAATACAAAAGCTGGACAATTGGTGGAAGCAGGTTTGTTTGATCAACTCTACTCCACCTGCCAAGCAATTCTGTGGCCACAGTAACTAATCTTTTGGGAGACTCAGTCCCGTGTGCTGATCCTACCCTGCAGCTCCAAGTGTCCTACACCCACAGCTGCATGGCCATGGCTAAACCATCCCCCTGCTCCACAAGCCAGAGCCTCCAAAAAACACACCCATCCCAAGTACAATTACACACTGGGCACACCTGCCTGTACCAGAGGAGCCTGCAGCAGAGAAAAAGCTTTGCAAGGGTCAAGCCACATCCTTTGGAACAGGCTCCGACGTCAGAAAATTCTGTTGACCCAGGCAAAACAAAAGAAGCATGTGGCACGTACGTAGGAACCAAAGGATGTTGGATGAGGAACACAAAGAAGGGAGGAGGTGGAAAAAGACGATTCATCCAAGGATCTGTGCAAAAGCTGGCATTACTAGGCAGTGCCTCTCCAACTGGATCAAGAAGTCCAGTAGCAGAGTATATCCTGTAGAGAGCAGAGAAAGGAAAAAAAAAAAAATCCAGCAAATCAGAGTAGGGAAATAGCTCATCACATCTTTTAAAGCAACAAAGAAGAAGGGAATAAAAATCCAATCAAGAATCTGATCCCAAGCCATGCTATACTCCAGTAAGAATCTTCTCTGTTCCTGTGAGTTCTGGACCATGTCCTTGCCAAAGGCCCTGCCTAGGCAATTAAAAAAAAATTTAAAGCATCAGAAACTAGAGCTCTGAAAGGTGTAACAGCACAGTGTGCAGAGCCCTGAGGATCTTCCTAACACTCGGGAGAAAGCTGCAGACATGTAAGAGGCCACATGGACAAACAGACCCTGCAAACAAAGCAAGAACATGGTTAAGATACTCAACAAACAGAGCAAATCCCTGAAAGACCAAAACCACCAGCTAGCTCAGACTGGATATGGAACCAGGAGCAGGCAAGATCAGTGGAAACACAAATCACTCTCGTGCAAGCCAGGAAGTCAGGTAGAAACTGGAGGACAAGTGTTCAGCCACCGACTGGCAAAAGTCACGGGGACTTTGAAACATGGCTGGAACCCATGTAAAGCTTGTTTTTTAACTCAGGAAAGGGTAAGTTCATAACACTCCAACCACCACACCAGTCCTCTTCCAGAGGATTTGACACTTCCTGATTTTCAGTCTGAAACAGAAATATCCTGTCAGGAAAAAAAAAAGTCCAAAGAAAAAAATCTAAACAAGGGGGTCGTACCCAGGCCACGCAACTCAGCTGCTTCCCGAACACACACCACTGTTATCTGTTTATTCTCAGCTGGAGCTTCCCCTCCATGTCCACCTCCTCCCTCCTTTCACTTACAAATTGATAATGCCATTTAAGATCTATCTGCTGGCTCTGCCCACTGCATCCTCAGCATTTAAAATAAGCTGTGACAAATGCTGGGTAAACCCAGGCACTATGAATATGGCAGAGCTGAGTGGCTGAGGGGTATTGCAGACTAGTCATATGCTTCAATATTTTGTCCCCAAGAACTCGGCCAATCCATTTAGCAATGGAGCAGGACTCTAAAAATAGACACAAGGATACACAGGAGATAAATGTACACAAGACAAAAATAAATCCCAGCCTTGTTATAATTTTAATACGGGAGCTAAACTGGGAAACGATAAATGAAGACCGTTTCCACAATTGAGTCATGAGGAAAATTTAACTCCCAACAGCCCAAGAGTGAACACAGACATTCAAAACTGGATGGGAATCTTCAGGAAGTCGGATGAGCATTAATTCTAAAGTAAGTTTTTCATTATTTCAAACTACACCAAAAAGCCCAACACTTTAAAGAAGCAGACTTTAAACAACCATGCATGTTCTCAGTCATCAAGTTGTGGGGCCACCATCCATCTCAAAAGGTCGCTCTCAGCTCTCTGTAAGTGATGTAGCTCCACAGCAGCTCATTTTAATCTCAGTCAGTGATTTCAAACTGAAGTTCTAATACACTCATATACATCTATAAACTCCCACATACATTTTTCCTTTATGAGTTTTAGCCTGTCTTCACTCTACATGGTTAACCACGCACCCCCGCAGCCCTGCCTTCGCTTTAGAAAACAACCTCTGGTGTTTATGAGATTAACTGTTTCCCCATGGAAATTATCTGAGGGATAACTCTTCCCTTCCCACAGGAATACCCAGAAGAGCCTCAAAGATTTCACAACCTTAAGCCCTGTGTCATCATGAGTTCTACTTTTGCATACACAAACATCTTCTGTGTGATCAAACAAGGAGGCAGAGCAGGGGCTGGGGGCCAACGTGATGCTCTGATCTGACCCCTGGCCAGATGTCTCCAGCCCAGGGTTTCAGCCAGCAGCTCTCAGACACTCCCCAAGCCTCCAGACATGGGAACCACCATGTTCCTCAGCAATCTGCCCCAGCATTCACCACCCTATCTGTCCACCCAGCACCTCCTACATGTGACCATGTTCACAACCAGGTGCTCCAGCTCTGAACGGAAGTGGCTTTGTGACTGGCCACGGTGGGGCCTCTCCAAGGGCAGCTAAAGGGGGACTCCAAACAGTCCTGGCAGTTCTCCCATCTGATTCCCCCAAGCTCTGGCTTTGCAGCTCAACATGCACAGGATCACTACCCAGGAGGGATGTAAGAGGACCCAGAGCAGATCCTTCAACCACATTCGAGCCCATCCTCTGCTGAATGACAACTGCTTAGCCCTGTCCTCCTCCCTTACCAGCCATCCCTGCCTGTGGCTTCAAAGCTCATTAAAAGGTCTGTCTGAGGACTAGAGACCACAGGAGCATCCTTCTTCGGGTGACTCCCAAACTGTAAGGAAATCCATATTGGCAGCAGAGTAAGACTGGACCAGGCTAAATTTCCCTGCATGTTTATCTTTGCTCAAATCATCCTCATTCTCAAAAAGGAGAAAACAGTCACGTTCCAGATGGGAGAGACTTTTTATAGCAAGCTGTGGATATCTGGCACGCTTTATTGAAGGTCTTTCATCATGCACACAAGGTCTAATGCTATCTAGTAATCTGAGGAAACATCCACGGGATTTTCAACCTCCTCTAGAAATTGAGATTCAACAGGAAACCACAAATACACCACGCAATTAATTTTTCTTTACCAAATGTTTCCAGTCATGTCGCAATTTTAACAGTAAGCAAACTATTTGGGTTCTTTCCAGTTCTTGTGCAACAATGTTCCTCATTTTTCATTTTATTTTTTAAAGAATCTGGCTGAGATTTTTTTTTTTTAAGAGAAGAGTTTAAAACAAGTTAGGAAGTCGGGTGAATAGATCATACTCTCCCAGTTAAATACCTACACCACCACCATCCCCCCCGCAAAGTTTCCATACCACATAGCAGAGGTTTTGTACAAACAAAGTAAAGACTTTTCCCAGCTAAAAATACAGCAAGCAGCCTAAGAAATAAGAGCAGAACAACATATCTACCGACACAGGCAATGCTGAGCTATCTGAACCACATAAATAAAAGTCTCATTCAAACATTCCCCCACTCCCCTCCCAACACCATTCCAGGAGAACAAAGAAACATTAAGTCTTACTTTCCTGGTGTATATTTGATCAGACCTTCTGTTAACACAATATGACAACAGCAATGAAGGGAAGAATATCACAGCTAAACAACCGTCTACCATTCCCCTTCCTTCTGCCGAGTCCGTGCTGACGCAAGGATGGAGCAGCTGCTGTCTGTTTTTAAACAGCTCCATATTTCATAAGAATCTGCTGATTTCTGAAAGGACAGAAAACCCAGCCAATGGCTTACAAAATAAGAACCAAATTAAAGCAATTTAGGACACACTATTTAAACATCGTGTCCGTTTGCTCAGCCTCCCTCCAGCGTACCACCGCAGCTGAAATTCCTAAGACACGCCTGTCCTCTGTCTCAGTCTGCTCCGTTATCACCACAAGCACAACTTTTAAGTATTCATCCAGCACAGAGCAGAGGACAATGGAAAATCCCTCCCACAGCTCTAGATAAAACAAATGCTTGAAGTGTGGGAGAAAACAAACTTGTGTCCAGCTTGATGCAATCACAGAAACTGCTTCACCAGATTAACATAACCCTCCCCTAAGTTGTGTGTTCTGCTGCTGAGGGACGTTGTACCAACAATAAACAGACATCTGGGATGGAAAGACTCTCCTTGAAGGACACAGCCCTATGTCTCAAACTTTTGAAAACTTACCCAAAAATATATTTAGCTATTGATATTAATTTATATTTAATCAGGGATGTATCAGGTATCTGGGAAGCCCCTCATCACCACTGAATTTCCACATTTGGGTCTTCTTAAAAATCTACATCATAGCATACAGGTCACTGCGTATTAGGACCTCAAAAGAAAGAAGCTTAAAGCTTTTCTGTTCTGACTCTGCAGCTCTCACTCTGGCTGTTAAGAGCAATGGCTTATACCAGGCGAGTTCCTCCCGAGGGACTGCAGACGCCTGCTGTCTCCTTTCTAGTTAGTAGCTGCTGTAAGAATACTGCTTTTTTGGCTGTTTGTGACATGTTGATTAGCTTAGATAAGGGCTTGGGGAAGGAGCAGGGAGAAGAGAGCATGTAGGGGGAGGAGGATTTAAAGAGGAAAAAAAAGGCTTTCATCTGCTCTAATAATTAGCAGGTCATGCTGAAAATGATCAGCATCCCTTTAACGCAACTGTGCATGAAATGTGCAGAGCCCTGCTCAGGTCACTACACCCATGCAAATCGCTTCGTTATATCCATCACTACACCCTGTGGTTTACTAAACTTCTCTGGCTTCATAAGGACTATAGCCAAGATCCTTCTACTTCCACACTGCCACGTGGGAGATGGGGGGTTACAAGGGTCTCCAACCTTGCTGCTCTGTCACAAGGGTGGTGGGCATGGAGGTGCCAAGGCCAATCAAGGACTAATTAAAGGTTTGCAAAGGACCTCCAGATTCTCTGATGAAGCAGCACAGGGGAAGCACTGCAAAACATTTGCCATTCCTGGAGAAAAAGTGGTTGCATGATCCTCCTGTTCATCACCTGGAGGTTTTCCCAGGGATATCTTCAACAAGGAAGAATGAGACTGCCCTGAACGTGACAAAAATCTTCTGTAATTCATCAGCATAGCTGCTGTCCCAGGTGTTTCGCTGCAGAGCATGTGTTGACTCATGCAGAACAGTCTCCCTGCCCAAAACATACTGCCAGCTGTGGGTCCCCAGGAGCACAGCCCCTGCATCAGGCAAGCTTGACTACTACATTGAAGACACCATCTGGGACTTAGCACATAAACCCTGGTGCAAAATGAACAGTGGGGCAAGAGGGGAATTCAAAAAGCAGCAATGGAGCTCTGGTCATTTGGGCTCTGTCTCCTCCCCACATCTACCCAGGTCTTCAGAAAAGTCAGCAGTCATCTCCTGGAGGGGCAGGACCAGTTCTGCTGGAGCAGAGGCCCTTTAATAGACCTGCCCTTCTCAAAAGGAGGTGAAAAGATGATAATGACAATGACAATTCTTCCTCTGATGTACTCACATCCTTCTATTAAGGACACATTACCTCAAAGGTCAGTAATTGCCAGCCAGAGCCAGCTCTGCCTTGACAACCATCTTCAAAACGCACTGAGTGCCTGACCGTGCCCAGGACAGCGAGAGACTGCCCTCAACGTGCTGTCTGGAGAGAGGAGAATTCCCTTTGGTGGCTGTGATGGCTGCATCTTCTCAACTGTCTTTAAGTTCAGCAGCTTTCCCTCACTTCAAAATTGTTCTTTGGCCTCAGCTTAATGTTTATCCCCAAACTGATACACACCTTTCAAAGCGCTGCTGTTTGAAAGAAGCCCAGAAGGATGGAAATCAAGAGATTATTTTCAATAAAGAAATGGGCTAAAACACTGTGCCCAGAGTTACCAGATGTGCCATCCTGCTTTGTGGAAACAGGAGCAACTTGCCAGGCACCACAAGGATGGAAAGGACAGGGGACAGTCCCTACCAGGAGATCAGTGGGGCACAGGGACCAAGGAAACAGCACCAAGGCTGGTCTAGGAGCAAACTGGAAACCCTTTGTAGGAATGTAAAAAACCATCACATAAGCAGCAGAGGCTGTTATCACCCAAACTCCCTCCACACATCTCAGCAAAACAGAAAACAGCAACACTGCAATGGTCACAAGAGCATCAGGGAGGAGCCAAACCAAACTGAAGTGTAAAACACATCCCTCTGTGGTACCAACACTCACCCGGGAAAGGCGAAGCTTCATCCAAGAGGGCAGCGTGGAGTTCCTCAATGACAAACCTACAGCAATTATTAGAAAGGCATCATCCATACATAATTTTGAATTTAATTTAATTAGGCACCCTGCTAACTTCATTACTTATTTAACTGGACTGCTCATTCAATTTACATTACTACTGTTTCAGATAACTGCTCCGGGCCCCATGCAGTGGGAAATGCACGAGAAGACACATTTGGGAACGCTGTAGCCCCAAGCCACAACTGGGAATGCTGTAGCCCCTAAGCCCACACTCCCCTGACACCCAGCATTTCTCCTGGGACAAAGGCACTGACCACGCCTTAGGTTTTCTTTTTCTACCTGCATGCAAAGAAGTCCAGAAGAGCTCAAAGAGTTAAAAGAAACAGACAAAAAATCCCAGATAAAACCCCCAGATTTGTCATTTTTAATGCTTGTGTACACCAGTCAAAGCAACAGCCTCCTACACGGTTGCCAGATTCTTCTTTTTCACCTAAGAAGTACAGAAAAATAATACTCCATGGGGCTTGGGGGAATATATATCAGCACTTCACTCACCACCCAAGAGCATCTTTATAAAACCATCGTCTCCAGAAGATGACACACCAGGTCAGGACAGAAATCAAGAAAGGTCTCACGCAAGCAACTGCTCCTGCCACATGGCTGGGCCGGGGAGGTCAGCAGCCTGGAGCTGAACCTTTCACACCAAATCAAAGCCAGGAACGGAGGATCCGGCTCCCCAAAGCCTCACTGGCCAGCGTGTGCATCCTCCTTCCTACTGCTTCAGACAGTCACATCCCTCCTCGTCTGGCAGCTCTGCCTGCCCTCGCCAGCTGCTCAGACACAACAGCATTTTCCCAGGCAACTTCAGGAGTCTCCTCAGAGAAGCGAGTCCAAAGCCTCAATTCCCTGCCTGATCAGAAGGGATGCAGCAGCATGGCTGTGAAATGGAAAAGAGGAACAGCACCTCAAGCAGATTCCTGAAAGAGCCTGAAGTACGTAGGAAGATACCTCAGCCTTAGACTGCAAGGTCTGTCTCAGAAAATTCATACACATATAAAAAGATCCCTGACTGACAGGAGTAAGAGAGTGTGACATGGTACAGACACCAGCCTCAAATTAGGTGATCCTCTGTTGTGTTTGGATTGGGGTTTTTTTAATTCCTTCAGCTCAACATTTCTTCTTTAAATCAAATTGCTCTGAGAATTCTGACCATCCATTTAGAAAAATAGGAATAAAAAGCTGGAGAGCAGCACAAAGCCAGGAACCCCCCAGGACACCCGTCCATTCCTTGTGCAAGAGCCCAACTAGCAGGGAGGTGCTGGTCACCACAGTGCCTGCACAGCCTGGAATGAGCGTCATTACCTCAGGCAGTGTCTTCAAGACACTTGTGACATCCATTTTTCACTCTCCAAATCAACTCCAGACCCAAAAATCATTTAAGAGCTCAAGAGTTCAATGTAATTTTTTCCAATCAATGCACAAGGCCTGTGTGAAGCATCAGAAGTTTAGAAGGGCACCTTTATGAGCAGGCCAATCCCCACTTAGCATTTTGGAATCTGCTACATCGATGGAAAAGATACAGACCACTGGTAGTTTGTTTTGTTTATTCTCAGGTTACCTGGTGAACAAAAGGACTGAAATAATCCCTACAAAGATCAACAATTCTGTCATGAAACCAACACAGTCAACAGTAGTAACACCTCAGTCACTACAAAGCCTTCGAGAAGAACCAGCATCAGAAGAAGTGGTGAGTTTTCCAACTACCTCCCATAAAAATGAGACTGTCTAGCTCACAACCCCTTCTCATCTTGTCTTCAAGACGTTCAAAATGAAACCTCTCACCAAGGAAATCCAGTATTTGGTTTCGTTAGCATGCTAGTGCAGTATGGACCACTCGCCTGCTCCTTGTGAAAAGGAAGTTGCAAAGCGATTTAGGGGAAGTGTAGGGGAAGTGTAAGCACTACAGTTCCCATCAGCAGGGAAGGAGACTCTGTCTCACAGCAAAGCCATCTCTGCTGGCCTGTCCTTGTAGAGAACAGCGGAAGAGGCGAAGCATTACATCAGAAGAAGGACCAGGCTTCACTTTCTGGCCAGGGACAGGGCTGAAGTGGCAATACCAGCATTGTTTCAGCCTTCACAAGGTGAAGGGATCACAGACTCCATTGAAATAGAGGATCCTGGCAATTCTCATTTCCTACGGCAAACAGTTCTCAGGGGCCTCCTCCAACCTCCTCCAGCAGGAAGAGGGGAACTTTTAACACCTAATCACTGACATTTAAGAATGTGAGGCTTCAGCCATCAAGTTGACACTGCAGCAGGGAATGCAGCTAACAGGTATACAGTTGCAGGCTCCCAGAGTGTGGATTTCAATTTACAGTTTAAGAAAGAAGAGAGGAAACTACCCTACAAAACCAATCAGCGTTACCTGGGCTATTTATCCACAGATACCATGTGGCCACACCATAATGTGAACACCTGTGCGGATTACACATTTCTCCTCCGCTATCAGTGTCCAAGACATGCTCACATCTGGAATCCTATATGTTTTAAATGCTACTTCTGCCTTATCCTTGGTGCCAAAATGCCCTGAGCAAGCAGCACAGACATGGGGGAGGAAAGGAGCAGCAGAACAGTCAGTAAGGTACCAAAACACTTCAGGTATCAACATGATGAACACAACTTGAGGAGCAGACACCCACCAGTGTGCCTGTAGGCAGAGATGCTGTGGTTCAGAAGAAGATCACACTATGTGAAAGTTGCTGTTCTCCTGTGGCTAACAATAAAAAGCAAAGTCACACTTCTCCTAAGTAACCCCAATGTTTGTTATTTCTATTCCTTTGTTTGCTATGCAGAGCTCTAAAGCCAAGCAGGAGCATTTCCTGCCCAGCTAATGCCATTCATTCACTTGTAACTCACCAACCTGGGCTTGCATCTGGACTTTTCTACGACACGGGAGTCGCAATGAGTTTCACAGGCAACCCCTGAGGCACACAGCACTCGACAACACAAAGCACCAAAACGTGCCACACGAGTCCTCTCCAAGGCTGCCCCAGCTTGGCTGCTGCCATCGAGGTCCTTTTAAAGCAAGAACTTTGCAACGCATCTCTCTCGCTGCTCTGGGAGACAGCATTAAAACACAAAGCCACACAGTGCTCATGCAAATGTTTCCATCTGCTCAGAAGAGCCTGGGTTTTTTTAAGGACAAAATAAAACCAAGTGTGTCGTGATGATCCTGTGCACAGACACTTGGGTGCCTCAATCCTTTCAGGCATCTCCAGGGATTTTCAAAGTGCCCCAAGGACACACACGTAAACAAACATTTAAAGGGAGATGCGTGTCGAGAGGTCCAGCAGCAGGTCTGTAAGACATGTTTGGCCCAAGAAGCTCAAGACAGAGGGAAAGCCCTCTGCCTTCAATCACATGTGGGCTGACCTTCCCAACAGCCTCACTCACACAGCCTGCCACTTGCCTTTGCCCCAGTTACCCCAGCACAGACTGGAGTGACCCCAGCTAGCCTTTCACTCTTTGCTTTCAATGTCCAGCCTTCAAAGAAACCTGACCCAAAGTCCAGCGAGGCTAATGGACAGGCACATGCTGACGTCAGCGAGGTCCCTGGATAAGGTCACTGCAGTGTTTGCCTTATCTTCAAATTGGCACTGCCTGGAAGCCAAGGAACAAAGTTAACACTGATCAGAGGTTTGCTGTCTTCACCTTTCCGAGGCCCAGCCTCTCTTCTGCACACAACCCTGGCAGGGCTCAGGTGAGAGGACACCAGTACTAGAAAGCTTTTTCAACTATCCATAGGGATTTCTCCACATCAAGCAACCAACACGGCCAGACTTAGAAATCAAATCCTGGAGGCGAGACAACAGGCTGTGGGAAAAACTACACACAAAACGTTGATGTGCACTCCATCTCACGAGCCAAAGTGCCAAAATCAAGTCTCTCAAACTTTTTAGACTTGGGTTCCTCAGAGGTTCAAGGGTTACTCTCAGCATTGTCTACCAGTAACAGCAGACATGACCTCGTTTGAACACAGCATATAGTGTTGGAACTGGCAGTCCCAAATATTTGCCTCGTAAGGCCAGAGGTTTGCAGGGCAGTGATGTTATTTACTTTCAGAGTTTAATTCTACCCAAGGCCATTTTTGGGCTGCACTCCAGAGACATTTACCTCTTGCACCAGCCTACCCTGCCACAGACACCAGGAACCCAAATACTCATCAATTCCTTAGCTGAAAAGAAACCAAACCAAAAAAAGCCCCCATCATTACTAAATTCAGCTCTTTGATAGACTCCCTGAAGATCCTCACGTGACAGGAGCTCAGAGACAAGCACTCCTCTGCTCCCATGCCAGAACACCTGTTTATTTGGATGCCAAATTCCGATGGCTCCAAAAAAAAAAAAAAACAAACTATGAGCCATCTTTCTCCTTTGCTTCTTTTGAAGATGATGGATGCATTTGGTTGGGAAGCTGAGCAGCACACAAACAGGCCTCTTTAACACCCCCACAGCCCACAAGCAAGACATGCAAAGCAGTCACTAACAAAGATCAAGTCCTCATAAGACCTGAAATATGAACGGATCATACAGAACAGCATTTCTGAGTGTTTGTGTACTAAAGCTAGTTTTCTACAGCAGCCAGAAAACCCGGAGAGCCTAAGGCAGTCCCAGGCAGGACGTGCAGGCTCAGCGCGAATGTTCACACTAACAGGGAAAGAAATAGCAAACCACCCTCCTCCCCTGTAAATAAACATGTGCAGCTCAGCACAGAGGTTGCAGCTCCTCAGCCCGGCACAACCTGCCCCAGGCTGTCGGCATGGAAAGGGATGATGGTTTACAGGGTGTTAGGACGGCCTGCAGCCAAGTTTGCAGAGCCTTTACACAACACAGGCAGCACAGACAAGACAGTCCGGGGACTCAGATCAGGCTGTACTCAAATCACCCGCCCGCAACTTGGATGTAGCAACAGTCAGAAGCTTCAGGCATTTCTCAGAAGTGGCTTGCTAAGAGCAGCAATACTGGCCACTCCAGGAGTCTTAATCAGAGTTTTAAACAAGCCACTGCATTGGTAAAGGTCCACGACTGCCATAAGACCAGGACAACATGTGGCAGCAACCGCTGAACATCCACCAGTACCTGTGGCACTGACAAAGACAGGAGGTGCACGGTCTCCAACCAGCCCTCAGTCTATCTGTAACACCCTGAAAGAACAGTGCGGTCATTCTAGGACCCTACCTAAGGCCAGCATCCCCTAGAGCAGAGCCTGAGGAACAAAAGCACGTTACCAAGCCACAAAACTGCACTTTACAGTGTTCACAGCATCGCACCAACTGAGCACGCCTTTAGCAAGAGAGGCTGCCAAGCTCTGCCCACACTGGTGCCGTACGCGCTTCACAGCGGTGGAGGCGTCCGTCAGCAAAGCCCATCACGGCCAAACCAAGAGAAGGTCACCAAGGGGAGGGCAGGAGCTCAGAAAATGCACAGCATTGTTGGGAAAGCAGCAGGAATGTGGCACAAAGGTAACCGCTACAGCCTAGGGCCGCCAGATGAAAGCAGGATCAATACTCCACTATGTTGTTTAACCCGTTTACTGGGGGGGAGGTGGAGATAAATGAGTATTTGAGTTGCCAGAGGGTACACTTTCACCCCAATCTGAGTCAGCCAGAGCTGAGTTCCTGCCCAGCAACACCATCGCAGCCAAGTGATTTCAGCCTTACAGTTCACTTAACCACAGAATACAAAGAGCCAGTAACCCAGCAGTCGATAATGGAATAAACTATAGGTCAGTGACCAGGAGAAAACACACCATTTAAAATTATTCCAATATTGACAGGCACAGGAAACAGGCCTGTATATTTATTTATTTGTCTTAACCAGCCTATCTGCTCAGAGGCAGCGCTGAGCCAGCTGCTAAAATTACAAGGTTAGATTCTCAAAGTCGGTGGGTGAACTGCATGATGCCAGCACACCCTTACAGCCTTCAAAGCACAGCACTGGCAAGCAGGGCCGAGTGGGCACGTGATCAGCCCCAACACAGCGTGCACACGCTTGCTTATCAGAACATCAGCAGGCGAGGGTTAGGGGGTACCTGAGCACGTAGCACAGCTCTGCCAAGCTGCCTTTGAAAGCCTGGCCTGTAGCCAAAAGGGAGAGCACAAACTGATTCAAAACACTCAGCCAGGAGCCCAGCCAGGCTCATTTATAGCTCCATTTCCTCTCAAGGCTGCTTTTCCCCTAGAAAATGCTGCAATGGCAATTTGCACCTTAGGATTAAAGATCACTACAGCTCTAGCAACTAAAAGCACCCAGAAAAGCCCCTTTCCCCTCCCAAGTGTAAGGAGCGTTTCTTCCACTGCACGTGAGCAAAGAGAGGAGGAGGTGACACCAACTACTGCACAGGGGCACCAAGCAGGGAACATTTCAGCTGAAGTTCACAGGGTACCACAAACCAACCCTGTTTACTCAAAATGGAACAAGACAACGTGAGTTTGGCAGGGCAGTTCAGACCAGCAGTAGGCACTGCTCCTGGCCGACCTCTTGGCTCCAATGAGTAAAGCAAAACCAGCTGCATCATGTGCACCAAGCAGAGCTCCGAGCCTGCAAGACCAAAGAAGCAGTTTGTAGGACCCGATGCTTACACCCCACCACACAAGTAAGATTAAATTACAATTACAGTTAAATTTTAACACATTCAGACAGATCCAGAGTGCTCTCCATCCATGCTGGCACCTTACAGCCACGGCTCCCTGCGCTAACCAACCTGCCCGGGCTGAGACAGGCAGTGCCAGCAGCGTGGCACCAAAGCATCATTTCTCAACAGCAGCGAAGGGAATGCAAAGCCAAGACTGATGACTTTTCCAGGAGAGTACCAAGGAAATAAATTATACTGTTTCCAAAATCTGTTTTTCCTCAAAAATACTTGCTTACCAGAGGGGAAAGACTTCAAGGCTGAATTTAGTGCTCAGGAAAAAGACTGGATTAAGAACCCTAGAGACCACTTGCTCTGTTTTTTCTCCAGCAGAAGTGAAATAGAGCTGTGAATCCTGGCCAGGCAGATCTCCTGCACACCACTGAGGGGCAACAGGCCGACAGGAAGGGCCACAATGGAGTTCAGCTTCCCACCCCAGCCACTCCCTGGCATCTTTCTCACCACTGCTAACGAGGCCACTGTGATTCCCACCAGCAGGAGAAGCACCTGCCCATTAACAACTGGACTCCTGCCACCGCCTGGCTGCACATGTGCCCCCCCAGGCCATACGACAGCTCTGGCTGCCCACTGCCACAACCCTGAGCCTGGCAGATCCCGTGGCTGTCTGCTTCCCTCCAGAGCAGGATGAGAAAGCACAGCCTTTGTTCAGTGTCTGCTCCTTCCTCTCATTTCCTTGGGAAGTAACCAGCAGGTAAACAACACCCAGCATCTGTTTACCAACAAAGAAAACCCCCACCTTTCAGCTTTTATTTCTTTACTTCTTTTTTGTTGCTGCTGTCGTTTTATTTTAATTCCAGTAAGTAATAAAGCCTTAACCCAGCTCAATAAAGCACTGCAGAGCCTGGCTCAGATCACTTTGGCTACAGGCAGATCAATAGCTTTCTTATATCTCTCTGCTCTGCTTGGGAGGGAAAAGGGGCCACTTCTTTCCCAGCCAAGACATCTGCACAAGGCATCTATGTGCTGTGAGCCAGGACCCCTCACGGGGAGAGCTGAAAAGAGATGAAAGAGCGCTTTGGCACAGCAGAGCCGTCTCCTCTCGCCCTCATCTCTGCTGGCACTGCCAGCACATTTATGTGGGAAAGTTTTCAAGTCCAGTTTGGCCTCCCAACCACCATCAGTTCTGCACTGCTTAGTTATTCACAGTGGGGTGGGGTGGGAGGAGGGGGGAAGAACTCTCTTGGAGCAGAGATTCAGACACTGCAGGTAGGACTGCACAGGCCTCCTGTGCTGCCTGAGCAGCTGCTGACAGAACTGATTATTCTGCACATCCATAAGCTTAAAAAATGAGCTCCAGAGGCACTGAGGAAGAAGCATACAGGAAAGCCAGCCCTGGAGTCGGGAACACCTCAGTGCAAATCCATCAGTCCTTCTCTGTCTCCCTGCCACAAAAAGGTCTGAAGTCAGTACAGAGATAAGGACAATGTGAGCAATCCCAGTGCACCCAGGTATTACAGTTCCAGAGACACCTCGAGCATATCAGCGGGCACAATCCTTCCTCCCCCAGCACACAGCAGGGACATCGCTGCACTCCAGCCCCCAAGCTCCTCCCAGGCAGAGCCACACGAGAAGCCACTGAGAACCTGTCCCAAGTCACAGGAGCACTGCTGCAGGGCAGGACATGTGTGCTGTGTGCCACAGGCAGAGCCCTCCCTGCAGCAGGGGGGTAATCCCTGAGCCCCTGGTCCACAGCAAGCTGCATCACACACCTCCCTGTGCCAGCACAGCTCTGCAGAGACAGGGCAGCATAAACCAAGTGATAACAGCCCTGCCAAAGCAACGCTTCTGACTGGACAGGCATGGGTTAACACTGGCTCACTTCCAGCCCAAAACCTCCCTGAAGGTCATGGGTGGCTGCTGTTCTTTGGGGAAGAGACTGACATCCAAAAAAGCACCTGTATGAACATCCCTGGGCTGGGGAGCTTTGACTTTTCGAAGCATGAGCCTGGACCAGCCTTTCGCCCACACCCATGAGCCATCCCTGGGCTGCCACCATGTTGGTCCAGGGAAACCCAGCTCCACACAGCATGCTCAGTCCTGCAGAAGAAGGGAGCTGACTTCAGATCAGTCACCAGCTACCCCAGCAGTAAATCACAAACCCCACAACTTTAAAATAACAGCTCACATAAACCCATATTCGAAACATGAACAAAGCTCTGTCAATTGCATTAGGCTCTGCCTTGTTATCCATCATGTTTACAAGACAAGTGAATGCTTTCTAAAGAGCAGATGCTTTTCAAGTTTAATAATTCAACCGTTTAGAATTGAGCACTGAAAGACCCCGCACGCGAAGAAATAAATGCACGCACAACAGAAGCCTTTGCTGATTTTCAACTTTTTTCTCTTAAACAGAAACTACCAAGAATGCCAGAAATGTTTGCTTCTGAAGAAATGACTGACAAGGAGGATGTCTAAGAGATGGGAAGTGTTTGAAGAAGGAAAAACAAAAACAAGATGACCCTCAAACATTCTTGTGGGACAGCTTCTGAAAACCACATGAATAAGTAATACAGGCTTCCCTTGAAACAGCAACAGCACAAGCTTCAATGGACGACGTCACCAGGACTCGATCTCTGCTGCAGATCAAATGCCACACAGCAGGAAACAGCTGACACACAGCTCAGCCCAATTATATACAGTGCCCTTTGCATACAGGGCCTCCTCTTTATGCATCTTCAGCTCTGCTCTCTTTGCTGCTAACCAGCCCCTTGTGCCCCTTGAAGAAAAAAGGCAAAGCTGGATTTGTGCACTCTGCCATCCAGCCCAAGGGGACACAGAGCTGGCATGTCTCGGGGTGTCTAACCTACGCTCTCTCTGCACAGATGTTCAGCAGCACAAGCACAAGATGGAAAGCCACAAAACACCCCACGGCTAATCTCAACTGTGATAACATCTTCCTGGAACATGTCACTTAAGGTCTCCAAACCTCAATTTCTCTATCTGTTTAAAACAAAAAGAACAGCCAAAAAAACTTTGCCAGTGCAAGGGCTAAATGGAAAAAAAAGATTTTCCAGGTGTGCCCTGCACTCTTCGTACTCACTGTTATCAAGGCTCAGACTATGAATTGTTCAGAGCCTGAACTATTTGCAGTACCTGGTGAAAACAGTGCAGTCTGTTGCTAACGCTCAATGCATGATATTTTCTACACGCCCATCTCATCATCTCAGTCATCTGCACCATGACTAGTTCTTTTACATGTACTCACACATAACCACCTAAATTTGGCATTTACCGCATTATCACTACAGAGAAATTACTGCAGGGGACAAATTAATTACCTATGCAAAGCAGGCTGAGAATAGTCAGCAACATACTGTACCACTGAAATGCTAGACAAAGCCTCAAACAGAACTTCCCTCATGTGGAGGATTATAGGCTCTACCCACAAAGGACTCAAGTGTCTTGCCTTATCTTTTTTCCATTTAAAAGGAAACAGACTTTCCTGAAAACCTGATAGAAACATGCCTTTACAGAACAAATGCAAATGGATTAACACACTTATCAGCAGTAAGCTTGAGGGGAGGGCAAAGACATACTTCTCCTTCTGCCTAGATATTCTAAGATACTTTTAATTAAATTATAGAACATCATTAGCTAATTAAATATTCTGGTCCATCGTTGCACATCTCTACACCTCCTGCTGCCTTGCAGACCCCCATGGTCTGCGAATCACAGAACTGGTCAGGTTGGAAGGGACCATATCTGGTCCAACCTCCCCGTTCAAGCAGGGAGATTCTGAAGCACATGGGACAGGACTGCATCCAGACAGTTCTTGAGTATCTCCAGTGAAAGAGACTCCACAACCTCTCTGGGCAGTCTGTTCCAGCATGTGGTCACTCACACAGTAAAGAAGTTCTTCCTCACGCGTAGGTGGAACTTCCATTCATCACTTTCTGCCTGTTGTTCTGTTGGCTGGCACCACCAAGAGAGAATCCACATAAGCATCTCAAAGACATGGGCACTATAAAGGGCATTGTAAAAGAAAATCTGACTGCTCTTCCGTCCTCCACAGGCATCTGTGCTCACTCATACTTGATTCTGGGACACAGAGAATCCCCCTTAGGTAGGGGAACCCGACTATGTTAGCAGCCTTATTAGATTCATCTTGTACACAACTATCTGAGCCCAAAGGGCAAGGGCTCAGCTGCACTTCTCTCCTGCTTCCAAGGAGATGTGCAATCACAGGTACCTCCCCGTTCACCCATCGCAGGAGCATGTGACCCCCAAGGGAAGCAGAGCCCCCCAGGTCACACAAGTCCACAAGTGTCTGCACAGGCAGAAGGTCTCAAACTGTTTGGCTTTAAATGCCTTGTGCTGGCTGAGGGGTTTAACAAGTATATTCCAAAACACTGCCTTGTCACGTTCTGGATCGTCAGTGTTAAATCCTTGAGCAACCAAGTAAGAAATGAACGTGCAGACAGAGAAACGTGTCTCTGTGTTCTTCCCCTGCCTCACCCTCTCCGTTAGCCAGTGTGTGTTTGCTTTCGCTTCTAAACTTCACTTCTCTGTGCAAACAGTCTGCTATGAGAGGTATTTACTCAGTCCACAAGTTTCCTGCATTTTTTGTCCAGCTCTAGGGCCTGATCATCAGGCATTTCCAGCTCAGAAACCCAGGCTATGAACAACTTCAGCCCTGCAGAAGTGACGCATCAGAAGCAGAGACTTCTGCACACAGTTATCCAAGGACCAGAGCAGATGACAGGGATGCTGCGGAGGACCTCAGGGTGTCAGAGCCACGGGGCAGCCCAGCCCTTTCACCCAGGAACAAAGACACCCAAAGCACTGCATCTTTGAAGCCATGCTTTAAAAACATCAAGCAGCTGCAAATCCACAGCACCGTCTCCTCACTGCTCTGTCTGCCTACCTACTTCCAGAGAGACTCTGCCCTTGGTCATGCTTTGTAGGCTGGCCAGCTCTGAAACTCAGCCTGCTTAAAATCAGCTTTTATACCATCAGCTCTGTTCTACATCAGAACTTTACACTACACTCATCACCAGTCCATGTTCCCTGGATTCATGTGCCCAGCCTATGGAAACACAGTAACTTTCCCTTTTCCAAAGGCCTCTGACACCCACGTCTTCAAGCATTTGCTGCAGTTCTGCATGACACCGTTCCTTGAAGGGCCTATAACACGTCCAGTACGCTGAGCAGCTTTGACCTGGAACAGCACCAAGCACACAAAGCGTCCTCAGCAGGCTCTGTATGCAACAATAATACAACAAGGAACACTCCAGTCTGACAGAAACCCAGGGGACACAAACAGTTGAGCAGGATTTGGTGGATGGAGGTTATTAGTGCATTACAAATAGAACAGAAATTCAGGAAGCAGTTATCTCCAGAAAAGAAAGATTCATTTCCTTATGATGCTTGCAAATCACACTGCTAACTTCAGATCGGAAGAGCTGGTGCTCAGTAGAATGAAATTAAGCATGTTGGATCACACAGGACACCCGAGTGGATAATAGCAGAAAATTAATGGAAGCATATGTGCCTCAGGCAGAGGACTGGAAGACCAGCAAGAGAGCTGTGCTCAACTAAACTTCACCATGATAAATGAAAGCCAGAAAACATACTGCAAATGCAGAAATATGGTGATTAGCTCTACACCGGAGGTTCAACGTCTTAAACATTAATTTGCTTTCTCCAAGAGCATCACTCCCAGCCAACATAAGCACATGTACAGTTCTCCTTCAGAGACAAAAGGGTACAGGGAAAAACAATCACAAACTTCTGGAAATCGCTGGCCTCACACAAGGATTTTATTCCTGGATCACCTCCAAAGAAAACCTTCCAAAACAACAAATGAAATGGGATTGCAGAGACAAAGCAATCTGCCACTTAACTCCTGACAACAGTCTGGTACTTGGGCACCTGGTGACCCTCTGGCACTGCACGGCTCACCTTTCCTCAGCAAGTCAAAATCCTGAGACAGGTCTTCCCACCTCAGCACCATCAGAGTGGGGTTCAACACAAAGTACAAGGCACTGACACAGGACACTGACTCGGGTCACCATCCCATCAATGTTGAAGCAAGTCTGTGCCCTTGTACCACGGACCCGACTCTTCCCACTGCCCCTGCCATGCCGCCTTCTCTCCTCCACCGGAGCATCAAGTACTTTTGCTTGCACATTTTCAGCAATCTGTTGTTTTCACTGATGCCAATTCCCTCCTTGCAAACCTAAATCTTGGAGTCTCCCTATGACTTGCCTTCACAAGAATGCTAATTAGGTCTTTACTACCCCCAGGCTTTCTGAGAGAACACAAGCATCTGCCATGTGCACTCCCACTCCAGCTATGTTTTCCCACTCCAAATCAACAAAACAAGTGTGTTACTCGGTCAGTGACATGCAGAGGACACAGCCAGATTTGTAAGAAACCTGGGAAAGGAGCTGCAGCACCCACCACATTTCACTCTCAAATACCACAAGGAACATCCATTCTCCTACAGGAGACCATGCCCCTTGTGAGAGGCTGCACTGCCTGGCTCTCCGTGTGCTGGGTCCTCGCTCCAATGGTGCCGAGCTCCCTCAGCACTTCCCGAGGAACAGGCTGCTACCATACCTCTGCCCACACACAGGCTTTCCAACCTACACCATTCCCTTTCCATGACACCCTGGTATTTTTAGCATGAGGTGCACAGAGTGAAAGGCAATCTGCTCCCATCAGCTGGTCACACTCATTACATCCACCCAGAACTGCCCTTCTCCAGACAGCCCACACCCAGGAACGCTCAGGTTTTCCAGCCGAAGAACCTATTCAAGGACAGCTGCCAAGCTCTCCGGTGGCAGCAGCTTGTTTCTCCTGTTCATGTTGGCTCTTCACTCCTTCCTAAAAAGGGGGCATTTCCCAGGACCCGGCTGCCCCCAGCTCTCACATAATATGAACAGCCACAGAACAACACGAGGAGGGGACTGCTGCAAGATCTGTCTTCTGCACAGTTCCTGGATGACAGACATGCCCTGCAAATGCTAAGCCCTGCAGGTCTCACCTTCTGGCTCAAGTACAAGAGAATGCAGCACTCCCTGCCAGACTGAGGGAAGGTGTAATTTTGAGGAACAAAACTATCCTCACACTGAAGGCCCTTTGATGCAGGAACAGGCACCCAAACACACAGACAACCAGGCACGTCAACATGAATTAGGAAGACACCACAGGTCTCCCAGTTTCCAAACAGGTAAACCATTTTGATGCTTCTTTTCAGCTTCCCAGTTCAGAAGATGGCTCACAGTCACCACTGCCCACCTCCAGAGGGACTGGACGTTTTCCACAGCTAATCTGTATTGTACTTGGAAAGTAGGGAGCTGAAAGATAAGGGAATATACTCAGATACAAAGAATGTGGCACAAGTGGCTTTGGGGGAAGCATTCTTTAAATGCAGCATTTTACAAGCAGAATAAATCCTAGACCATGTGGCAACAACTGAGCTGCACGCAGCTGCTGAGCCAGCTATCTCTTTCTAGGGGCAAGACTAGCTCCCTGCATAAATGGTTCTTTAAACTTTATAATGCCAACTGCATGAATAGGACTTTTATGGATTCCTACAGTGACGCACAAAGACATCCTCAACATTTCAGGGCTGCTCAGTAAGCCCACACGCTAGCTGCCTTCACCAGAGAGCTCCGACCCCATCCCAAGAGCAAAACTCTTCCAGGAAGCCTGTCTCACCAGGGACATCCTGCTGTCTCCAGGAAGTCAGGATTGCTGGCAAAGTTTGGTTAAAGCCCAAACAGATCAGACTCTGCAGCTTTGGTTCCCAGAGGCTGCACCAGACCCTGCTCCACCACCACCACCCTCCTCAGACCACTGCACAGGGTTTCTTTGTCCACACAGTTGTGCCTTCAAAGAGAGGCACAAAAGAAACTGAGATGAGCGTGTAATCAGTAGGCCTCACCCTCGCTGCTCTCCTGCTGTCCCTGCCATTTCTCAAAGGGAACTTTTCCTTCCTCCCTCCCCTTCTGCATCATCTTCCCTGGCACCCAAACCAACAGCTGCGGCCGCGCTAAGCCAGCTCTGGCAAACTGCTCTGCGGAGCTGACCCTGTCATGCTTTGGGACAGCAACGTGCCAGAGCTGGGACCTCTCCATGAGCTGCTTCTGCTGGTGTGGCCAGGGCTGCTCTGCTGCAGCTGTGCAGCTGCCTCGAAGGCGCTCTCCCACCCCAGTGGACGTGATCCAGAAGCATGGCCATGGGAGAGGCTGTGACCCCAGGCACACCACCATGTGTACTCCCTCCTGCTGAGAAGAGACACACAGCTTCAAGGCATGAAGGGAAACAGTCCTGCTCCTCTTACAGCAGCCAGGGCACCAAAACCACCCTGCAATGGATTTCTGTGGCTATCCAAGGAATGCCTCCCCCTCAGTTTACAGCACAAGAGCTTTACAGCCTGCTTCTCTTAAAACTCCCTGATGCAGCCCAATCCCACAGCATGTCAGTGAGCAGCTGGCACTTACTCTGCTGTTTCCAGCTGTGCTGCTTCTGCAGAGCAAGACAGGGAAGCCTGTGGTCTTTCCAGGATGCGTGGGAGGCTCAATACTCAAAGAGCATCAGAGACAGGCCCACTACAGGGAAGCATAGAAGAGCTGGATCTCTGTGAAGGCTGAACAATCCCATCTGTCCTGCTGAAACTCCTCAAGGGATGGACACAAAGAGCACAACGACAGAGATAAAAGGTATGTTCTCAAATGCGCCAGTGTGGCTGCAAGACACAGAGAACAGTCTGTACTGTGCTTTCAGGAAATCCTCTCCCTTTTCCATATTCATATTGATCCAAAAACTCCTACATGACATCTCCTCAAGCTCAATGCAAGCTATTACAGAACTCTGGAAACACAGACAAAACCTTGAAGACACTCTCACAGCAGATTTAATGAGGCTGATGGCTTATCCACCTGACTTTAATCTCCCCCGCTTGTCTTCAGCAGCTCTGAGTAACACACACAGACCTTCCGGGACTTTTTCCATGTGCAGAAAAAGTGCCTTTCACTGCAAGACCAGGCTCTCAGGATTGAAATTCAAGTACTAAGGCATACATATAAATGTGGAAATACGTAAGATGGCAAAAGAAGCAGCCAACACCAGGCACACATCACCCAATTTTGTACGTGACAACCAACTGAGCTTGACCACGTTCACAGGGAAACCCCATGGCCATGGCGAGGCAGCCCCCCACATCACTCCACAGACACTGTGAGCTCGCTCCAGGCCCGCTGGCAACGAGCACAGCTCCCAGCTGCCAGCCTACTGCACAGAAACCTGGCAGGATATGTGGGAAATGAAGAAAATCAATACTGCTTGGATTGTTTGCAAATCTGTTTCTACCCTCACCTTCCCGGTCTCACAGAGGACAACTCATTAGGTGTCTGGAGAGCTGCCAAAACCGGATGGGCCTGAGCAAGCGATGCTGCAGTCCTGCAGGAGAGAAGCCTCACTGGCGGGCCCCACAGAGGCGATACCCGCAGCCTCCCTACCCCTCTCAGCAGCCCCCTCCCCAAGACAGCAGGTGAAAGTGGTGCAGGCAGCAGATAAAAAGGGTAAATATAATTCAGCCCAACGTGCACCTGTCCTCCAGACAAAGCCTGCTCCCGGAAGCCAGGCTGTGCCTCTCAGCGCACAAAGACGGGTCTAAATCTGTCTGTAATGGAGCTTTTCAGGCTGACTGAACAGTAATGTTCACAAGCTGCTCCCCTCAAGGGAATACTGTATCCTCCTCACTGCATTACCCCAATCAGAAAGATCAGTGAGCAGCTCAAAGGCAAAGGTGGAAGAGGCACCGCTGATGTGATTCCATTTAGAATCTATCAGAATATTTTATTCCTCCCTTTGAAAGCGACAGATTAGGTATTTCCACTTCTCTTTGAAGTCTGGCAGAACAATTCGCACCAGTGGACCAAACACCCCTCAACTCCTCATTCCTCGAGCTGTGCCAGGTACTGCAGATGGGAGAAAAGCCTCTTTGAAAGCCCCCCAGAGTCACCCGAGGCAAAGCTACCTCTGCAATCAAAGGCCAAACTCCCAGCCAACGGGGTAGCGATTTCTCTTCATCACAGCAAGCTTTATTTCCATTCCAGCTTCTTTATTTTCAGAAAGTCTCCTGGAAAATAAAGTGTGGTACACCTCTATTCCAAAAATCTTTCCTTGGCAAGTGCTGGCTTCCCACTTTCTGGCAGACACCGAAATTAAATGCAGCCTTCCCTGTTTATTTCCTTCTTGCTGTGGATATGCACATCCTTGCTGAGCTCTGGAAGCAATTTTTTAGTTAGGAAAAAAATAAAGAAAGATTCCAAGCTCTTTCATAAACAATGGCTGGTGACGAGAGGAAAGACAAGGGTTGGAAAATTTCTCACATTTTATTAAAGCATCTCTCAGTGCAGCACATCAGACAAAAAGAACAAACCCAAACAAACAGATTGAAACAGCTGAATATTAAAATGGCACTGGAGGGATCAGCTGCAGCATCTTTCCATGGCCAAAACCAGAGCCTCTGCCAGACAACTTCACTGAGACACAAACAAGGGTAGATTTTGCTGTTCCATGTACAGAAAGAAACCTTCTAGAAAGAAGGTGCTCAGCACAGACCCATAATGGAAAAGCAGAGCCCAAGGCTGTTGTACTTGTCAAACACACCTCTGCTGGTCTCAAGTCTCAGGGCTAGAAGGAAAAGGAGGAAAAAAAAAAAAAAAAAAAAAAAAAAAAAAAAAAAAAAAGAAAGAAAACAAACTTCCCGCACAAAAAGGGAAAATAAGCAACTTTGTCAGTGCTTCCTCCAGCCTCAAGCACAAATTGATAGGATCACGCTGATCTAATCCAGAGGGAATTCCCCTGCAGATTATAACAGTCCCAAAGTAGGTCATGCTTGGGTTTGAGCTTCTCAGCAAGCCCAATTCTGACATATTTCCAGAGCGCGTGTAGGTGCATGTGTGTTTTTTCCCTTTGCCTGTAGCAGCTCGCTGTGCAACACTCATTACCAGAAACCCAAATTAGACAGCAGTGAAGTTTAAGGGCTGGATCTCTGCTTGGAACAGCAAGAGATGGAGCTATCCAAGCCAGTGACCCTCCTCTCCACGCTGTGGCCAGAGCTGCCAGCTGTTAATGGCCACGGGCATTCCTCCCGCCCGGGGTTTCCAGGGGATTAGGGCTGGAATACCGACGAACCCACACACTGCCTGTAAAGGGGGAAGCAGGCGTGGATGTTAACGGGACCAGGGCCATACTAGCCAGGAGCTGAGCTCGGGGGAGAGCAGGGCTGTTCAAACCAGACCTGAAGCAAGACACATTGAGATTCTGGTGTCCACACAGGGTCCCGTTCCTCCCTCAGACTCTCCTTTTCCACACCAGCTTCAGCATAAGGAGCTCGTGTGGACACAGCTACCACTCCTCCCTGCTTTGGCTATTACACAAGGCTGCTTCTCCAAGCTATAGCTGACTCCAGGCTCACCCTCCACCCAGCCAACCTGCTGCACACTTCAGGCTGGAACAAACAAACAAAACCCAGAGACCTTCACCAACTTACATTCCACTCAACTACAGCAAGAACTCCTCCACTTCTCCACTCCAGCACCTCTTTACCTCTCCCCTTATCTGGAACACCAGAACCACATACAGTGCATCACAATCCACGTTTGCAATCAGATCCCTACAAAACAAGGCATATAAGCACAGCAATACTTTTGATTTGTCAGGACACAAGCACATCCCTGTTATCCCTTCATCACCCTTGAACAGCTACAAAACAAAACACCCACCCATACCAAATTGCTTTTACACTCATGCACTCCGAGCCTTTCCCATAACTTTAATTTCAGATCCTCCCAGCTGTCACAGCACTTGCCTCATCCTCCAAGGACTACAAACACAGGCTTTCTTCAGGGTCCTGGACTGTTTATGTGCAGAGCGAGGAAGAGAACTGCATTTGCTGAGGCTATGAATGATTTATCATCGCACTGAATGCGAGAGGAGCGGGGTCCCAGGGCTCGCTGCATGACCGGAATCTCACAGGCAGGCTGCATCTGCAGAGATGTTTGTGTGCACTCTTCAAATCATCATTAACCAACAGGACCCTCAAGAGGAGCATTTATTTCCTTGGGATTGTAAGGGAGATGGCTGCTGAGAAAACAGCTGGGCAGGATTTAGCCCCATTATCTCCGTCTATCGCGTTCCGCTCCCCCACCCCTCCACCTCTCAGTTTAGTTGGGTACAAAAATAGAAATAATAATGAAAATTTAAAAAAAAAAAAAAAAAGGAGAGGGAAGTGCAGTACATAGCACAGGCCAACTGCAGGTCACAGCTCTGGTCAGCTCATGCAGCTGCACAGGGCAGGTCTTATATTTCCAAATACTTCCCCCCCCGGGGGTTTAAGTACTCATCCCATTCTCCAGATAATTTGCACAGCGCTGTAAATGCAGGTGTTATAAATAAACAAAAATATGCCCATGCAGGCACACAGCTTTCATCCAGTAAAACGGGCATCAAGGATTCTTAATGAAATGGTTTTGCAATTCCCAGCAGTTCTGCCTTCTCTGGAGACAGGGTGATTAAACAAATACACAGAGCAAGAGCCCGGCCTTGACTCCATCTATGGGAGTTTTGTCACAGACTGAAACGAGGCAGGAATGCCATCCCATGGACCTCCCCCAGACAGCTACACAGGCCGTAATTTAATACTATGCCTCTTGTTACGTGTGTGATACCAAGAGGCAACCATATTTAATACGGTGCTCTGTGTCTAGGGATAAAGCAGGATGGAGCCAACCATCCATCACTCGGCTTCTCTTTCCTTGTAGGATTACACAGGCCAACCCCATGGCTAGGAAGTACTTATAAAGTCTTCTTTTAGTTCTAGATACTGCAGACTTTTTTATAGTTACTATATTCTTCTATATATTTCCATGCACATAATCCTCACCTCAAACCCACTCATTAAAAAGAGTACTGCTCCCTTGAAAAATAGCCCTCGGATTACCCACAACTCACCCTCTCTCCTTCTCAACAGCTAAGAATGCCATCAGTCACCCCAGCAAAGACTCCCTGCAACCAGGGAGAAAACTGGAACAAGGAAGAGGGAGGACCAGGAAGGGGGTGGGTAGCCTTGGAGTAAACCTCCCCTATTTACTGTACCCCCTGCACTGCACTTGAATCATTTCCTCCTTCCCCAGGCAACTCATGGATCAGATGCATGAAAGTACAGCAATTACCCTCTTCAATTACCCTAATGACTCAGCAAGAATAAACTGTTTGCAATGGAGAACCCTCTTCTTGCCTTCTCACCCCTCAAAGCCAAACTCTTCCTCCATCATCCACAGCTAACCTCTGAAATCTGTATGCTCTGCAGACCAAAAGCACTGCTCAGCTATCAGCTTTAATTTCCTTGAGGTCCTCCAAAGGCAGCATTGTGGCTCAGACACAGTTACCCAACACTGCCTTTGGAGGCTCCACTTCTGTCCCCCTCCCCAGCTCACAGCCCACGTATCACCAAATACAAGCAGCAAGAGAAGGGAGCAGGGAAACTTCTCTGCAAAACCATCTCTTCATTTCAGGTTTCTTGGATGTGGTGCAACACACCAGTTTGGAAAAGAAATCCTCACTCCCCACAGCCTATCGAGCTTTCCAGGGCTGTTCGGAGAAACAGCACCAGACATCAGCTGACACCAGCAATTACATCCAAATAGCAGATACAAGGTCTGTTATCGATCTGTTCCTAGAGGGAAGGACAAGCTATCCAGTAAAAAGGGGTGTCACGTTATTAAATTCTGAAAGGATAATAACCCAACACAGAGGGCACAGCTGTTACTGGTACACTTCAGGCTTCGTTTCCAAGCCTGACAGGGACCAAAGATCATCACGGCGCTTCAGTGTTCAGAGACAGGCCTAGAAATTAGAGGAATAAATTAACATAGCCATATCTGAATTACTGGGCTGAGGGGGCTGCAAGTTCTGCTGGCAGGAACTGGCCTGGTGCTGCCAGTTATTCTCAGCAGCTGCTGAAAACCTCTTCTTAGCCAGTGCCACAACGCTCAAACACTTTGACCTCTCCAAGCTCTGCAGCTTTGCCCCCAGAGCAGGAGTTCTAACAGCCCAAACACTTGCAATAGCCCATGGGAAAGGTGCAAGGGAGGTTGTCTCCTGCAGTAACCTGAGCCAAACATCCTGGTGAAGAACAGAGAGCTCTGTGGAAAAGCCCGGATCAATTTTGCTGCGAAAAAGAAAACATGGCTCAGGGTAAGCGAACAAGCCACAGCCTTTCAATATCAGCAGCTCAAAAGAATGGGAGAGTTTAACCAAGCTGCTGCTGAAAAAGGAAAAAAAATCCATGAAGAGTTATCGATTTTTATGAGCTTGGAGTCAAGAGAGCCATAAATTATTCACAAGGCAACAGAGATGGCAGATTTCTTGGACATTTCAGTGCCTCACTGCACAGAATTACGAGCTCAGATCATTTGGCCAGACTGTCCCACAACTGAGCCTTTATAAACAGCAACAGTGATATCCAAAAGGGGCCTCTGGATGTGTGACAGGCCATTGCCCCATTAACAGCTTGGAGGATATGCCAGGGGCTACAGGCAGAGCCGGACAGACAGAACCACAACAGAAAGTGGTTTCAGAGCATACTTTGGGAATTTTCCACCCCACTGCAGACAGCAGGTCTCCCTGTCTGCATTAACAAAATTACAAACATAACACCATGAATTAGAAGTGAAATGCACTCACATCCCTGCCCAAATAGACTGGCCAAGGAATCAAAGTCCCCCCAATCATCCTGAAAGGCATTTGGAAATCAAGGTCTGAAGAGCACTACACATACCAGGGTTTATCTCAGATGTACATCTGGGCAGAAAACTCAAGCTCAAGAGTTCTGTGAGGTACTCCCAGCTTCATCACAAGCCTCAGGTGCAGCCTCTGGCAACTCATCTCTCCAGGCCCCTTTGTAAAATGGAAGGCAACAGTTTTCCTCCTGTTGCAAGGGAAACGCATTGATGCCCCCAGATACAAGAGCAGCCAAGGCCAGGCAGTGCCTCAGATCCTGAGCTCATCTGCACAGATCCTCAACAGCCAACCTCCAACACGAAAGAACGTGGCCCCTTAGATTTGCCACACTCAAAGCACTGCAGACACCTGGGATTATCCCTTCACACAGCCAGAAAAGCATGGGCTGAAGAAGGGCTGCTGAGCCAGCCAGCAGCACACAGCCACTGCCTTCCATTGGCTCCAGTCACACCAGTCCCTGGTCCTGGCTGAGATCTGGGGAGTCTCTGTTGAACCTAAGCTAGGTAGGACTCCAGAGCACATAGAAGACCTCAGCACTAGAAAGACTCTTGTTTAAAAAGCAGTGGATTTGAAACTTCAGACCAAGGTAAGTTTTTATGAAACCTAGTGGGGGAAGATCAGTATGTTCTTTTGTAGGTAAATGCAGCCACTGGAAACACTGGAGCAGCAGCTCAGGAGAAAGGTTTTCTGTTTGCCCATGCCATCAGAAGCAGAAGTAAGAACAAAGGCAGCCGTCCTCACCCACCAGCCCAGCGCAAACCTAATCCAGGATTTCGAGCCTTTAACTCACAGAAAGAAAAACATAAATCTCCCTGTGCTTGTGCAGAATGAGCTGGAGGTTTTAAAAAGTGCTGGAAGGGGAGTCAGCCATTTGTCTTTACCCCTTCCAAATCCAGGGACTTGGATGCCTGGCCACTTGCCCACAACAGCACCTAAGCCCAAGGCAGTGGTGCAGCTCTAGACACCCAAATCCCCAAGTGTGCCAAGTGTGAGCCAAGTGTGGGTTTCCAGCACAAACCCCACATCCTCTGTGGCAAACCCAGCAAGATCCTGGAGGCACAGTGATGAGAAGGCTTTCGTGCTGAGCCGTCTCACACTAATGACCCCACAGCAGGATCTGGCAGGCAAAGGCAGCCCCCAGATTTAGCCAGCGCTGCTTGAGTTTCAGATGGTGCAGAACAGCACATTGATCCATTTATCGTCTGTAGGTTTCCATGGAGACCACAAGTCATTCCCCACCATCACCACCCCCCCGCAGACCCCCCCACTGCTTTTCAATTGATAGCTGGGCACTGGGGAAGCATTTGCAGCACCATGGAAATTAAATCCACACCAGAGGAGCAGAGGATTCAGAGCCGACACAGCCAAGGAACCTCAGCTTGAGGCAGTCTGTCCTGCTCCTCCCCACTGAGCAAGTCCAAGCAACCAGGCACTCCAAGCCCAAGTATTACGGGAAATTAACAATAATAAAGTGGGATTTTAATGCCACTCCATGGGTTCCCCTCTGACAGTTCTCACAAGGTAGCAGGGAGGAAAGATTTCTATCTCTGTAAGTGCCATGTGCCAAAACAGGCTTTGGAGTATCCCAGAGGACAACACCACCAGAGCAAAGCACCAGGGAGTTCCCATCTCCCCAAACAGGGTAACATCCAGGAGGACAGCAGTCCTCTGCTTTCCATACAGCACATCCACTTGTGAAGGATCACCGCTGATCCTTCACTGAAGGGAGCAGAGCATCAAGCAACTTGTGCACGCTACGAGCAGCAGGATGAGAGTGGGTGGATCAAACTCCAGCCGTCTGCTGCTGGAAAAAGTCATGTCTTGGTCTGTAGAAGATACATGAGCCACCAACTCTGGGGGCAGCAGAGCAAGGCTAGGCTTGAGCATATCCTGTAATCCCACCCTTCAGATACACGTTGCCCAACCTCTCAGCCAGGAAGCAGAGAAATACCTGACCTGCCTTTGGGGCAAATGTCCCAATGGGGTGCACCAACGCTGCCTTCCCACACCTCCGCAGTCCAGGCACCACGAAATATTCAGGTGCTGTTTACTAGAACCAGATAGTATCACATTTCCTTCCTCCTACCCCACGTAGGATGAAAAAACACCATCAAGACAACCTGAGAAAAATTTTTCACACCTTAGTGCTTAGGGTTTGGCTTTTAACTCCACACACAGCCACTCGAGCAAGTCACCTGCTTAGTCAAAAGAGCTGATCCCATGTAATTCCCTTGCATTTCAACAAAGAGCTGCTGTGCAAGTGCTGCACTCCTTAACAGCTCATTCCCTGCACACACCAAGTGTGAAAACTTGGTGCTGGCTTTACCTCAGGCTCCAGAACCAGATTACCACAAGCACCTCTAGGAGGCCAAAGGACATGACCTTTGTGCCACGAACAGAGGAAGAGGTGGTGTCACCAGCCCCCCCAGCCCGGTGGGCTGCTGCCAGAGGAGCCCAGCAGCCAGAACCCACCCCAGGCACTGGAGCATGAGGACACAGGGCAGGTGGCAGAGCACAGAAAGGCAGCTGCAGGCTGAGAGCCTTCAGGGAAACTCAAGAAGCGTGGTGTAAATACTGTATGCGCCTGGAGCCAGAAAGCTCAGCGAGGGCTGTGCGTAGCATTTCCTGAAGGTTACCTCTAATAAGTGCTGTCAGCTTGCCAGCTTTTGACTGTCTGCTGAGTCCTTCTGTGGGAAGCACAGCGCGGCCCAGACCTCTGTGGCATTGTCACAATCTGTGACAGCAAGAGCTCAAAAAATAAAATTCCTCCCACGCAGCACAGACAAAGCAGGTGTAGGACACCAGGGCAAGCAAACCCACTGCAACCTGGCAGGATGGAAAGGCTCCTCTCTTCTTCCTAATGAGTGGTCACAGAGCTGCTCGCTGAGCACTGTGCATCTCCCCCTCCACAGGGGAGGCAGCAGAGGCTGATGGAGGGAGCCAGCCCCGTGCACCAGGGCAGGTGAGCAGGTGGCCCAGCCTGTCCTGCTCTGCAGCCCTGCTGTGCACGCAGCTGCTCAGCCCATCCCGCGCAGGCGCATCCAACGGGATCAGTGGTGGCTGTGATGCTCAGGCCACTCTCCCCCAGCAGCAGTCGGGGTGCTGCACCACCTCCCTCACCCTTGTAGGGTCCTGGGTGCTGCATCCACCCTGAGCCAGAGCCATCAGTCAGGAGAGCCAGAGCACAGCAGTACGCATTTGTCTGCATTCATTTTCTAGCTGCCACCAAAGACATTATCCTGGCCCTCCCTACTCATTTACTTTTTCCAATGGGAACAGACAAGGCATCTTCATCTATTCCCAGGTGTCTTCTGGTTGTCAGGGACAAGTTTACTCAGAACTTTTGAGCCTTTCCAGCCCTGTGCTCACAGCCCACTGGGGAAGTGGATCTGCTCTCCGCCATTCTTCAAATCACCTGCTGAGCTCGGTGTAACACAGGAGCTTACAACCAAGCTATGAGTGGCACCAGTCTCTCCAGCAAGGACACCAAGCTTTCCAGCAAAAGCAGAAAATGCCCACGGCTCCTCTTGCTAAGCCTTTGCTGCCCTCCGCCTCTAGCCCTTTTCTTTTTTTTCCAGAGGACAGCTCCAGACACAGCACTAAAAATAAATGCCAGTGGTAAGCAGACAGTACACACCAGATAACAAACACTGCAGTTGTGAGCAGAGAAGAACTCAGGAGATCTGTCATTCCAGTTTCCAGAAGAGGAAAAAAAAAAAAGCCACAGTTCAAGGCCGCTTTGGTTACGTAAACTTCATTTCCATGTCTTTTATCACTGATAAGATAAGCCATTGCTCAAGTTCAAGTTCTGTATCAAGTAAACCATGATAATCCTCTTAGGAATTCCCCATGCCCCAGCTTGAACAGACCTGCAGAAAAGAGCTTAAGGGGTTGCCTTCAGCTTAAAAAAAGAAACACACAAGCACACAGCCACAGACTTATTTATAACATAGGCAAATTTGGGGCCTAGTATAGAGCACTGGAGGCTTATACGGCTCTGTCTGAATAAGGGATCTACTTCTGCCCTAGTTCATAAATGCTACAAGCTACTACTTGGTCATGCATCGCTCAGCTGAGCACCAGCCTGGAGATGACTGCTTTCCAAGGAGGATTTCTTGCAGTGATAAGAATCCAGAGGCTCAAACCCCCAGAAGAAATTAAACTGATTCACAACCAGTCCCACACACTTTGGCCTGGATTAGAGCAACAAGACTTTTCCAGGCAGCTGTGTTTTTTTGGTTTATTACAGCACAGGATAATTTTATATCCTTTACTGCTGGTAGCAGAATTACAGTGATTTTAAGCAATTACTGCCCTGCTTTGGGTATAAGATGTTAAACTCACTAAGACCACCTCCTCCTGTACTTCACTGTCAGAACATCCAGATGCAAAACATCACTGTCTATATTTGTTGAGAGGATGATTTGATCCGATCTAGCAACTGACTGTATTTACTAACCACTTAAATATGCACTCACACACCCCGCACTGTAACACAAAAGGCCATCTCATAAATATCTGATTGCAAGACAGATGACAGCAATAAGCAGGCACACAAACTCTTGCCCTCCTCTCTGCTGCTCATCATTAGGACACAAATTACCTGGGCCAGCAATTTTATCACAGCATCTTCCAGGGAACCGACTTAGCCTGAAGGCAATGAAGGCCAGCATTTGAAGCTTAATACTTCACAGGGCTGCATCTGGCCACCCCCAGTGCGGTTCAGCGACGTGCAGCCACACGCGGGAAGGGCACAGCATTAAGCCCTTCTAAGCCGGTGGCTGCCAGAAGATCAAGGCACAAGGCAGTAGGTAACATCTGAAATTGGTGCTTATCATGTAAATTTTCTTCAGGTCTATCTACTTCCTCAGCCAGCCCAACTGGCTCTGATACCCACAACTGTTTCTTACTCGTTTCCAGCTACCATGACTTTCATCCCTCTGATAGCTTCTCCCCATTAGGGTCTTTCACACATCTCCTGAGTATTTTATGACACTCGAACTAAAAGATGCAGCATATCAAACAAAACACATCGACCTCCTTCCCACCAGCAACTTCAAGATCCTTTAGCACTGACTGACAGCCCACAATATTGTGGGAAAGGCTGTTTTCAGATCAGCTGCTGGAAAAGCTCTTCCAAGGTAGCAGCTGAATTCAAATCACACACCAATTAGCTCAGGGGGATTTGTATGTTTTTCTTTCAGGAAACCTATTTGAAAACAAAACAAAGAGATAAAAAAATTGTTTAAATCTCATTAAAATATCTCAAACTGTGTCACAGGCATGCCATGTTTTCTGCTGAAGAAAACAGGAGCAGCTTTAACTAGTTTCACCCCATCAGAGTTTTGTCCTTTAAACCCTCTTGCTGTGCTCCCCCCACCTCCAACAAGACAACGCAGAGGTCCAGAGCAGCTCCAGACCTGCTCAGCATCATGCAGCAAGTAAACCCCTGTGCCAAACTGCCTGGGTCTGTCCGGTATCGTTCCCACAAGATGAGGTTTTCCACACTGCTCTCCTTAGGCTTTCGCCTCTCGCCTCAAGGCCACATGCAGATGACCGTGCTTTTTCTGAAGCCAGTGCCAATGAGGCCACTGCATTCGTTATCCAGCAGGATAATGACAGAGTGCAATTCAGTCAACAGCAAATCCTCCCCAGGGAGATGCCCTCTGACCTTCCCTGAGCTGGGGGATGAACGCAGACAGCCAGATCTCAGACAGGCGGCAGAGCTGAGTGAATAATTCCTAATGAATCCTTTCATCTCTTCTTTTGTTTTGGGGAAGGGAGGGGGTGGGTGAAAGGAAATAGTTTGGTACTATCCACCAGCAGAAAATTATTTTCTAGAGCTACCCCAAATCACTGTCATCTGAACAACATTTTTCATGTCTCTGCACAGTACGTGAGCACAGAACACAGGCTGCTCTCTGCAGAGAAGCCCCTCGTGCAGACGGCCAGTCTGGGAGAGGGGAGCAACAGCCAAAGACACAGCAAGAGCAGGGATGCTCCTGGAAGCCTCGCTTAAAATCACCCTTAGGCAGGCAATTGAAAGTTAATCTAAGATATCCACTCAAACCACATTTTTGCCAACGAAATTCAGTTCCACTGACACATCAGCAAACACATGAAGGGCAAGAAAGTTCATGAAATAAGGCCCACAGAAAGCCAGGATCTTACCTCTCTCCACCTGTCACTCAGCCCTCACCATCAATTTTCTCTCATTTTCCAAGCCACAAGCTGTAAGGATAACAAGGATGTGATAAAAGCAGATTTATTTTTTTCCCCCCAACAAAAAGAAGCAATTCTCATTTCTCCAGTGTGAATTCGGCTGTAGAATTCAGTTTAGCAGCATCTCCTGAACACTCTGTGTCACCCAAAGGTATCACAGTAAATAAGGGTGGAAAAACAACTCACAACTCTGAGATCTCAGAGCTGCTTCGCAAGCTTTCAGTCATTCATGCAGCACCCTGGCCCACGGGCACCAGTCCCCACCAGTTTTAGCTACACAGTTTTTATCCCCATCTCCCAATCGATCCTGAAATCAGCCAAGTCTGAAGAAGTCACTTCCAGCTGCACCAGCATTTACAGGGATTTACCCTCAGCAAGCCCCACCTCATCAGATTGTGGGTTATACTGGGAACAGAAATCACACTGAAGGACCATGGTGGTAAGATGCTCCCGGCCCCATTCCCAGACAAATGAACTGACATGAACCTACACACTTAAACAGAGCTTGGCTCGTGTATTTATATAGATGCCAAATCCCAGGGATATCAATGACAATCTCCTCCCCAGTAAAACCTGATTACAGCGCTGGACTCTCTAAAGCCCCCATGCCACCTCCCTCATCACCCCGGACATCACGGGGAGCAGCCAGCAAATCCCTCCAGGTGCCCAGCACAGCAGGGGTTGCAATGCCAATGATTAAGCAGATCTTCAAAGGAAGAAAAACAAGAGTCCTGGTCAATGACTGACCAGTGTAATAGCTCAGGCTACTATCATGTGCTCTTCTCACAGCACATTTGTTTGCTGGGCTGCCCAAGAAGTTTCTAAGGGTCAAACAGGAGGTCATCAGCTTTGCTGAAAAACATAAAAAGCTGGAACTGCAAGTAAGGAAGGTCTCAGTACTTACAATTACGGCTAAAAAGACATGAAAATGCAAATCCTCTAAGTTTAAACATACCAGAGGCAGCATCAAAAAGGAGAAGGAAAAAAAAAAAAAAAAAGGATCTTATGGTTTTTGAAGATCAGACCTTCACAATATTTAGTAATCCACATAAAATTCTGACCAGCCTCAAGGACCAAGAGTGGCTGTATAAAGCAAAACCTTGCTTTCAGGCTATTTTGAGAAGCACTCACAAGGTTTATCCCAGAAACTGCTTTCTGCCTACTCAGATTTCTCAACTGAGCCAATCACATGGTGTTTCGATGGACTGCTGGAGACACTCGAGAATAGCAGAGCTGCCTGCCGCTATCTGCCTGGCACAGGGTGGTTTTTAATTGAGGCTGAACTCTTAAGTCCCTGCTGCAGTCTGCAGCTCCAATCACTGAAATAATAATTAAACCCAGGAGAAACAGTGCAAAGCAGCAATGCCTTCAACTAGCACATTAAGATGAGGGCACCTGAAGATGTGCACAGACATCTCCAGGATGTGCTGTTTTGTTTCACGCCTGAGGATTTCACAGATTTTTAAACAGGAAGTCAGGGTGGCAGAGATCCTACAGTACAGAAACAAGAGAGATGCAGGAGAGTATCCACTTTCACCCCACCCGGTCCAAGGAGGACATCAGAGCAAGTTTTTTCCATCTAAGTTTGGGACCTTCCTTCCAGGGGAATCTGAGAGATTACCAAGAGAGGGGAATGCAGGGCAAGAGAAGCACCCAAGACATCAGACCAATTTCAGCCATCGTCCCCAACTCAAACTGACCTGTGAAAGAAACCTGTTAAAGAAACCACTCTGAAAAAGTTTGCACTGGCCGTGGAGGTTGCTGGCAGATCAGACAACACAAGTTCTGCTCTGAAATCCGAGGGGAGAGTCTCAGCCTGGAAACGACTCTCCATTAGGTTAATTAGTCAAGTTGGATGTATCCAAGTCGGTTACCATGGCCACAGGAACTGAAGAGTAACGCTTTACACACATTTCCCTGGGTGGGACTTGGGACAGGGAGCTCATCCAGCCCCTCCAGGCCCCTCGGCTGGGCAGGGAGGCCGGACCCTGCCATGCTGGGCTCTGTGCCAACACCCCCATCCTGGGCTGGGCTGCTCACAAATGCTTACTGGAACTGCTCCTCGTCCATACACCATAAGGCTGCTAAAAACAGCACCAGAGCTCAACCAGGTTAGTGACACACCAAGAAGATGCATTTGCGTGTAGAAATGAACAGAATGCATGCAAGATGTGCCCTCCACCTGGCTTTCAGTTGGTTGGGTTTGAGTGGGGAGAAAAACCAAAAAGCTCCTCTGTATTCTCTTAAAAATTCAAAGCCTATCTGTCAAAAGAAGTGACAGAAAGCTGTCCATCTCTCCAAACACCATGCCAAGTACAGCTGAAGCTTGTCCGTCAATTTCAGTGCCTGGGAAGAGACCACAGTACATTAGAAACAAGCAAATATTTTAAGTGTCATTAGTTACGTTATGATCAACATCATGTCAGCTGCTTACAACTCTACTCTGCAGCACACACTCACTCATGCACTAGCACACATGAGTAAAGTCTCCTGCCACTTCAGGAACAGCAGCAGATTTAGAAAAGAGTGGGAGAGAAAAAGCAATTTGCAATTCAGCAAAGCTCCTGTGGCAGAGCAGTTTTAAACCCCCCTGGGAAAAGGACCCTCTTCTCACTCTCTGTTCATCAGGTGCCTCAATGAGCCAGGACTGATACCTGCAGAGGCTGCCACAGCACACAGAGGATGGCATCTGCCCAACTTTGCTCTTCATCAGCTCTCTGTGGACATGCAGGGCCACGGCACAAAAGCACAGACCACTTGAGTCTCCCGGAGTGCACAAGCGACATCCAAGGAACAAAGGTGCTGCAGCAGGCAGTTCACACAAAGCAGCAACGACGTGAAGAACCCAAGCCCTGCCGCAGAGGAACATTCCCAGTCACCACTCTGAACCAAGCACTTCATTTCCAGCTCACAGAAAAGGAGCAAATGCCACAGACCTTCCCAGGTGCTCAGACCACGGCAGAAATGACTGAACTGCTACAACACTGCCTGAGCTTGACTCCAAGCTGAAACCACTGCTGCTGCTGCAGGAACACAACAGAACCCTACCTGAGGGTCTGTATCACCTGCTGCAAAATTGGTTGGTGTGTCCCATGCTTGAGAGAGACATGTGACATGGCTGGAAACAGGTCTGTGCAGAAGTTTGGGGAGAATATCACCCCCTTAGAAGGGAATTTCACTCCTGTGAAATTTACTCCTGTAAAACAAAGGCTTGAAACACAACCAGGTTGTGTAAACTACAGCCACTCTTCCCTGATTTCAGGCTCTGTGTCCCCTGGCTCCACATCCGTCCAGCAAAGCAGTGCTGACTTAAACAAAAGCATGACTGCTTGGTGAGGACATTCATTCAACTACTCAGGTCAAAAAGAACAGGAGAGAGACGCACCATGATAGGAACACGCTGAGAGGCAATGAGGTGGCAAACTCCTTCAACCAGCACCACAACCAAAGTCCACCGATCTCAGAAATACTGCTGAAAAGAAGTGAGCTAGATGCTGTGAAAAAGGCAGCAGGAATCACCGTTCTTGGACAGCCCCAACCCCATCAAGAGATACAATTCAGCTCCACCTTTCTTAGAAGGTTAATGTTCAGCTCTTAGCTTCCCCCCCCCTCTTCTGCACATGCCTCAAGTAGTTGCTTGATTCACTGTTACCAAAAAACTGGGAGATGGCCACGTGACAGGAGCACAGAACATGGAGAAGACCCATTTGCTTCTGTAACTAATTCTTCTGCCTTCTCAACACACACCAAATTGACTTGGGCAAGGCTGCAAAGGCGAAGCTCCTGTATTTATTTACACAATTTTTTTCTGCTGGTTAAGAGGCTTTGTAAAGCAGATTGCAAATGGCCAAGACAGCACAGGCACCTTTATCAAGTTTTGCATAAACTGGAATGAGTGAAGAACAGCAGGGAGAGCAGCATTCCTGCCTGTGTCCTTTACATTAGATATTTCAGCCTCAATTACCTAAGAATTAATTGGCAAAATACTCAAGAAGTTCATAAAGGCAAGTGTGAACACTCACTTATTTCTGGCTACAGCGTTCTTACCCTAGGGATCAGCCTCTGAAACAAAAATAAGTACGTGTAGACTGCTGATCAGAAGGCAGGAGAGTGCCTGTGCTAGCCAAACGCATTTAGTGCCTGGAGCAGCAGCCGGGGAAGTCAGGGCTGAGGAGTCGTGCATGGACACGTTCTTCCTGGAACAGCCCCACGCCTGCAGCCGTGGGCCTGACTCTGCACCCATCTTCCAGCTCAGCCAAAGGTTCAAGGTGTTTCCGCATAGAACCAGGAACTAGAGCGAGGCAAACACAATAATACATTGTGTGGGGACTGAAACCTCCTGCTGAGAAGAAATCCACAGACATTTAAAAAGCACAACTGAACAAAATGCAAAAAAAAACCCAAAAAAACCCACAGATGGAGCTTAAAGCTCTTGTCCCATTGAACCAGACCAAAACTCACACTGCCTTTGGCAGGGGAAACAGGAGCAACCAGGGTGCTTGTGTCTGCCTCTGCAGCATGACTCCTCCACCTCCAGGCAAAGCAAATCCCTTATTTCTCAGCCTTCTCTGCTGTTGGCAGAGTTTAAGGACATTCACAGAAGTGCGTTAGATTTCACGAGCACCAGTCTCGGTGGAGAAGATGCAAACCTCAGCTCTCCACAGTGAGAGAGTTAAAATAAAAACACAACCCTTAAGGTACATGCTGACTTCTCTCTTTACTTCTGTTCCATAATGCTGGAGAAAACCCAAAACCCTGCAGTGTTTCTCACTCCAACACCACACAGCCCTCAGGAACGCTGCTGGCAGCTGGCTGGGTCCTGGACCAAAACCACAGCAGCTCTTTATGTGCATCTCTAATCATGACATCTCAAGACACGTAGACATCAAAAAGCAAAAAAAACCAAACCAAAAGAAAAAAAACAAAACAAAACAGAAACAAACAAAAAGAAAACCCCACCCCAACCATTTTTTAGCAGCAGCCCTGTCAAGTTATCAAAAGTAAAGCCAAAACTAAAACCTAGAAATGAAGCAAAAAATAGAGAGGAAGAAGAAAAAAAGAGCTGGCTGACACCTCCTATACATGCTGTCAGCAGGATCATTTGCTCCAAAAATAAGGATGCTCAACACATCTTAACTGATGACATGACAACTGCTTCATGGTCCCAACACCGGAGTTGCATAAAAACCTCCAAATACCCATTGCCTTGCAGCTCAGTAAAAAACAAGCACTCATACTCAGAGCAAGCAACAGACACCATGTGCTGCTCCACAGAATGATTTTCAGCTCTTCATTTCCACTCAAGCATCCACTCGGGCTGCAGAGAAGCCTGTTTTTACCCCTCCACTCTTCGCCAGTCACGCTCAGCAGCTCCAGCCACAAGCCTGCTGCTGAGCTGGCTGCCCAGGTGCTGTGCCCGCAGCATGCAAAAATACCACAGCTGTAGCTCTGGATCCCAAACAACTCCGCAGAGCAAGCGCAGAAAGGGAGCGCTACTGACTCCAGGTCCCCCCCAGACAGCAGCAACCAACCTCCTGCAGAGCCTGGGTGTGCTCAGGCTGCCTCATCAGCAACTCCCGAATAATTTAAGACTAGAAAGCCTTAAATAAGAGTTCTGAAGGCTTTTTCCACTGCCAGTTCAGAGAGTTTTCCCAAAACACTGAACACACAGATTCCTGTAATGCAGACTTTGCTGCACTTTATTTCTTTAACAGTTTTTAATCACCTCTGGTCTAGCATTTGGAAATTATTATTCACACACACAACAGGAACAAGGCTGCAGGGAAAAATGAATTTCACTGGCCTGCCTGGTTTTGTCTGTGGACACCACCTCACATATTACCAAATCAAAACAAGCCGGCCAACTTGAGCGTGAGGGGGAAATGAAAGGGCAAACCGGTGACCTAGAAATGAAGCTGACACTCTGGCATGAGCTTGAAACTCTGCAGCAAAGGGGGGGAAAAAAAAAAAAAAAGCTGTAACTGCTTTCAAGATGGAGCTTGAAAACTTTATTAATGGAGTTATACGGTATGGTACCCACAGACAAACAAGGACTTGATCAAGGAAATCTTTCTAATAGGAAAGATTGTGCTAAACACAAGAAACCCTTATGCCAAAGAGGGGACATAGTTATTTAAGGCTGAGATGCAGGAAAAACACCCCTACCAAACGACTGGAGAAACTTCGGAGCACACGGTTCTGGTCCAAGCACCACAGCTCTGTTACACACCCAAGATTTACACGGCACACGGTGTCACAAATCGTATCATGGTAACAGCATGAGCTTGAGGAGGTAGTGGACAAAGCCTTAGGGCTTCAAGCAGTGGATCAGGAATGCCACAGTCACATGTCTCAGCACTGATCCAATGCAAACTCACCCAGCCAGGTGTAATTGGTTCAAGGAGGGTGTTAACAAGTTACCTTTGTTCTAGCAAGTTTCAGGCTCGAGCGAGTAAGGTCCGTATCACCAGCACAAACCGACACAGGACCCGCAGCTCCCTCCGGCAAGGCTGACACCAGAGGTGCTCATGAGCCAACATCCAGCCCGGACTGTGCGTGCACCATCAGCTAACCCGGGTAAATCACTGGGGGCTCTCAGCCTTCCAAAAGCAGCTCCTTGCAACATCAGACCAGAGAGATCACGCGGCCTCGGCAGTAAACACTAACGCAGAATGCTGCTGCTACCAGGGCCAGGTGCTGCCACTGATAAACCACGGGCTCACCGGGGTTTCTGCAGCGCTGCAGGTATGGGTTTGAGAAGCTTGCAGAGGCCAAAGACTGAGCTATTTATGAAGTGATCAAGTACCATGCAGCTGAGATCTGGTCCTATAAAAATTTAGCCGCTGGAGTAATTTTATAAGGTTTTAAAGTATTTTCAGAAGAAAGCCAACTTTCCGTTGTTTGCCACAGTTTGTCAGAAGCCCGCACATCCCGCAGCGTAGAGGAAAAGACACCCTCCACCCTCTCCAGCCAGCACTGCACAGCTGGAGGCACAGGCAGATTTTCAGACGGCTTGACTTTGCTTGTCATCCTACTCACCAATTCAACTCTCCCACCACATCCCACTGACGCCCAAGCGCAGGGTTCTGTCCTTCACCGTGCTATGTTGCAATAATCAGGCCCCAGCTCTTTACACAACCACCTAAGCCTCCAGACCTCGCAATTAAACACTCCCTGAGGAGGATGAAACCTGCCCACCTGGGAGACAGCAAGTCCTCAGGGACTGATCACAGACGATGGGATGATCTGCACCAGGAACCTTCCCAAATCCTGTCATCCTCCACCCACAGGCTGACACATTTCTTTCCTTCTGCCTTCTTCAACACAAAGACAAGGAAGAGCACACTGCAAACTGTTCTCTTGCCCTAACATGCACAGGACAAACCCAGACTGTGTTGTTTAGGAGGCTGGTAGGCAACATTCAGGTACCAGCACAGAGCACCAGCCAGAGCCTGCAGAAAACAGGGTTTAGACGACGTAGAAGTCCCAAAAACTACATTATAGATGGTCGCTCCACTGGAGTATTTATTCAGTTTACAGCCAGTTCCCTGAGCAGGCAGGGAGAAGCACACCCAACTGGAAGAGTTAACTTCCTACACATTTGGGCCAAAACTGCATTTCTGGACCGCCACTCCATCCAGTGTTACGCCAGGGAAACAATGCTCAAAAAAGATTACGTGGAGTGGTATTATGTAAATAATTCTCTTCCACAATGAAAGGATAAACCTAGACTGCTTGGTTAGTTATTAACCCAGGAGCCAGTGCCGCAGAGAGGAAATCCTGCCGGCTCTGCCTCCCTCCCTCAACACACGCACCACCCACCCAGAGAGCCACAGCCGGGCCTGCAGCCTCCGGGGACAATACCCACACCATCCCCGGTCTCCCCGCGTGCTGGCACTCTCCCTCAGATCACCTCCCATAGGAGGAAACTATTTGGACCCCACCACATTGTCTCCTCCCAGGACAACCCCGCTCCTGGCCTCATCACTGCTGCCAAGGCTCAACTTGGCCCCCTTCCTCCTTGTCATCCTCCTCCCACTGCCAGCCCAGGACACGAAGGGCTCCCTGCACTTTGATGGGAACACACTCCTGGACACATCCCTCCTCTTGAAGGCCTTCCCTTCCCCTCACAGGCTGAACCCACTGGAGCCTGCCTTTGCTTGCACATCTCCTTCTGCCCAGAATAACTTATTCGACCTTTCTGCCTCCGTTTCTCCCTGCAACCTTCCTCCTGCCTTGGCCTCACGTCTGAATGCTTTATGTTTGTCGTACGATTTTAAATCTGTCAGCAATTCATCCATCTGCCACCTCCTGGGTTTTTAATGCCGCAAAACGTTCTGGGATACAGCCCTGCACAAACCTCTTGGTGGAAAATTAAGCTGTACCTCACTCAGAAACCAAACTGGCTTTGAGATCATTTCTTTCCAAGGTGCTGGGCTATTTCAAAGACTGGCTTCTTCCCTACAGCGAGCAGAAAAGCCATGATGCTATCCGGTCTAAAATAAACATTATGGGAGCGGCGATAAGGGGAAATATTTCAGCTGACTAAGAGCAATGTAGGTTCAAATCCAAGTGTAAGCTGATATTGCTTGTAATTTGTTCCCGAGCCAAAAACACAGACTGGGAGTGAAAAAATGGAAGGCATTAAACAACAAGCAGCGTACTCAGCGACTCTGAAAAACTTCAGCATTTCCATTTATGTTATTATTTTTTTAAATAACCTTCAGTTTCACGGATCATAAAGTTAATTTGGAGCAACTTCCCTTCTCTGTAACTAGACAGAGCCGCTATCCTTTACATTCATTAATGTTTGCTCACTGCTCCGCAGCTATAAAGAGAGCACTAACCATTATCAGCATCCTCCATGCACCCAGCAGGCACATAACGCTGACTGCGTGCTCTCCCTGTCCCCTCCCCGTGCCCCAGATCCCCTCCAGCCCTGGCACTGTGGTAACAATCACAGTCATGGCCACCTACCTCCATCTTTACTGCTTTTCTTCCAGTGCCAGTCACCTCTCCCCTGCAGGCAGGGCTCCTCTCTGGGCCTCTCCAAGCCAGATTCGGATCAGCAGCCGAGCACACGCTGTTGGCAGCAGGGTCTGCAGCAATCAGTGCCTCTTCTTGCCTGCCCAACCCCAGCCAGGTCACATTTCTCAGCTCCCCACCGTGAAGGCGGCAGGAAAGCTGCTCCCATGTGGGCACTGCCTGCTCACCAGAAACATCCCCTCCTGGGGCACCCTGCTCACCTTTAATAAGGAACAGTCCACACCCCAGAGAGACTCCATCTGCCAAAGGCAGGTTGGTAGGAACGGAGAACTGGTGGCCTCGAGAAGGGAAGTGACAAGTAGGGTGGGCAGCAGAACTGGGGGTGCAACCCAGATTTCTCAATTCCCAGCACAGTCTTGCTGCTGCCTCGTGCTCAGGTCAGGGATCACTTCCCAAAACTGACAAATCACTCACTTCCTTCTGCTCTTCTGTCCTCCTTCCCTTCCTACCAGATCCATCCCTCACTGACCAAGCTTTTACAGGCACTTTCATGCCCTCTATTCTGGAGCTCCAGCTCCCTCTTCAATCCTCTTTTTAGGAAGCATCTCTGCTCTAGTCATGCTCATTAAATTATACACATTTCCATTTTCTACTGCAAAGATCTATCCCTTGACATTTCAGGGCAAATCGGAGACCTCAAACACCTGTGTGCCAGCACAGAAATAGCAATTCTCCACTGCTTTCCTATGTCGATACACAGCAAGGGCCCTTCAAAGCCGTGCAGGAGCCTGTGCCACAGCAGCCTAGATGAGAATCCATGACCTCATGATGCCCAAATCCTTAAGCAGCTGCAAAAGCCTCAGTCACTAATCAGAGAGGCGACCGGGTGCTGCTAGACCTCATTTCCAGCTCCATTAGAGCTGACCCTGCTCTCCGTTGAAAACTCTCAGCGAAGACTAAAGCGAGCCACGGTTCCTACAAATGCAACTGCACAAAAATAACAGTCCTCTTAAGAACACACTGCCCTGGATTTCCATCCTCGTGCACCCCTGCAGCCAGCCCGTGGTCTGCATTTGGGGACCACTGCCACAGGCCCAAAACCCAGGGGGGAACCAGCACTCCACCACTGGGAGTAACAAGCCCTCGCACTGAACAGGCAAAGCACTCATGCAGAAAGAGACTCTTCACCAGCTCTCCAGCAGACTTGCTCTGACACATTGAACTTCACATAACCCCAACAGCCTCAGTTTTCTGACTTGTGAAATAATCTGGTCAGAACAAGCCACTGAGTTAGGGATGGGGAGTACTGCACCCCAAAGGCCCTCTCCATCCCATTCCCCTTCACAACTGTTCACATCAGCCACCCAAAACCCACCTCTGAAAATTTACAGATTTAATCCTCCTTTTATACTCACTCATCTAGAAACCGGCAAGATCCTAAACTTTCCTCCTCCCCACAGGGCCATGAAGATGACGGTACCTCAGGCACATAAATTACAGCTGGCTTCAAACGAGTTTCTCCCAGGACAACCAGATTGCAAAAAGGACTGTATTTCAGCAGAGGCCACTAAAACCAGAACCAGCAGTGGGAGCAACACTTGGAGCCATCAAGGAGACAAATAATTCACAGCCATGTCACAAAAGATGAAGATATCTCCTATGACCCAATTCCAGCTAGCGCAGTCCAGAGCTGCCGTGGAGATGAGAGGGTAGCTCTCAACACGTGCAGCTATCAGCACAGTTACATACACGCCATCACTGCCAATCATAACAAAACTGCCTTCACCAGAATGGATCTCCTAATTACAAGACGTGAACACGGCCTGAACCAAACCCTCTTTGGATTTAGCGCAGGATGGCTCCAGGGATTAGTACAACCTCCACTGGAGGCAACTTGGTTCAAATCCAACCACAGCCATTAGCAAGTGAAAGATAGTGCCAAGCAGCAGCTGTTTGGTGGCTTGCATGAAATGAGTTTATGGTTTCAGTGCAGATCCTGTCGCAAAAAAATGCCAGTCACCTCCCTGGAGCTCAAAGGTGTGAAGGCAGAGGCACCCACCCGTTCCTCCAGTGCTGGAGATGCTGACGTGGGAGGCGTTCCCACACGGGCCCGGCACCAGCTCCGCAGAGCCAGCCCTGACCTCCGCAGGGGTTTCAGAACCAGGTATGTTTTGCAACTTGGCAGAAACACACAGCTAAGTAACAGAAACCACCACCCACATGAAGCCAGAAGAACAAAGTACCAGTGTTTTCCTGCCCCAGACATGTGCGTGCCCCCATCTCCTCTCTCACACCAAAAATAGCTTCTACGTTTTCCCTTTTGGCAACAACAAACCGAGGTTTGAGCACATTTGCTTTCAATAAACTAAACACGTTTTGCAAGAGCCTCTCTCACACTGAAACTTACTCAACTAAAGTTATAAAATGTTTGTCACACGCAGAACTTCCCTCCCGCGGCATCGTGAGACTCAACCCCAATACACTGTGCAAGCCTTGCTCACTGAATTCCTCACCCAAGGCACAGGTCTTGCACAGAGCTGGCAGACCCAGGCACACAGGAGGCTTGAGCTAAATCCCTAAGTCACTCAACGAGTCAGCACTGAAACTCAGAGAATTAAGTACGGTTTCATTAAAACCATCCAGGAATGTACAGTTTCACTAGAGCCCTTGTCACCACTTCCAGAAGAGAGGGAAATGCTCACCCATTTGTCCCAACTCACACCGGTTCCCTTTATCAATCAGTAGTAGTACCAAATCTTTATCAGTAAAGTACATGGCAAACTTAAACTTGACCTTGTTGATAAAAACCCTATGCCAAAAGGAAAATGGAAATGGAAACACTCTCACCCCACACACCCAAGGAATACCAGTGGAATAGTATCACATCCACCAAACTGATTAAAAATACCAGATTCAGCAAAACCCTGACGTTTTCAGGTATCCAGAGCGCCAACCTTTGCTTCATGTGAACACCGAGGGAGAGGTCGCAGAAAGAGTTCAAACCATAAATGCCTGTGAACCAACGGGTTAGGAAACACCCACTGCACAGATCACCTCCAGCAGCACTGTCCTCTCTGAAGTACATTCTTCAGCTGACCCAAAACACAAAGTTCAGGGAGCAGACGCAGCCTCCAGGGCAGGCAGCAGTGCCTGCAGGCATGCTGGCCTTCCACAGGGTTCAAAGAGCTGGAAGGAGGGATGGGTTTGTTGGGTCAACGCGGCCCCGCGCCCCAGGCAGCCCCAGCCCGAGTCCTGCAGGTTTTGCTGCTTCAGTGGTGTTGGCAGCAGCCCACATGGCAGGCAGCTGCCTGCACCCACTGCAGCCTGCTCTTTGTGCGTTGTCAGGGCAAGGGAGCAGGAGGAAGGACCGAGGGAGAAGAGGGAACAGGAAATTATAAGAATCAACAGAAAAAAAAAAAAAAGCGATCACTCCAGAGACCGCAGCCGGGGTTCAGAGAAACGTGCACTTGTTGCCTGCAGACACCGGCTGAGTTACCCCCCGTAAATATTTACACGGCGAACACCACACCGCCCGAGAAGCCAGCCCTGCAGCTCTCGTCGTGCCCAGGAGCCGGCCGTGCCCCCGGCACCGCTGACACGGCTCGGGGGCGCAGGGCTGCCCTCCCCCCGCGCCCGCTGACCCCTCGGATGCTCACTCATCGCTCCGGCTGTCGGTCAGCGCGAACCCACCGGCTTCCCATGTGCGGGGGGCAAGAGCCGGAAAATACAGCAGAATTGAAAGAAAGGGAGAAAAAAAAAAAAAAAAGAGGAAGGGGTGTAAAAAAAGGCCCTTGGGTGCCCCCACCCCGCAGAGGGGTGTCCCCGCCAGTTTGCCAAGTGCGGGGCTCCCCTGCGCTCCCAAACCCCGCCGCTCCCGGGCGGCGCGTTCCCTTGAGGCCAAAAACAGCAAAACCAACAAAAAAAAAGAGAAAGTTTCTCCCCGGCGAGCAGCTCCCGTGGCACATTTTCATTTTTACGTAACGCGGCCGCCTTTCCCCCACCTGCGGGGAGCGGAGCGGCCCCCCCAGCCCAGCCCCCGCCCGCACCCCGGCACTGGGGGGGACCCCCGGGGCTCCCCCCCTCCCGACTCACCTAATCCCGCCGGCAGCTGCCTCCCCCCATCGCCGCCGCCGCTCCCGCCTCAGCGGCCGGCGGGGCAGCGCTGGGCGCGGGGACGCGGCCCCGCCATCTGTGCCGTGTTTATAAATCCAGAGCCATGGGGCTGCGAGCCGCGCCGTCCGTCCGCCGCTGGGGCCGGGCCGCCCCTCGCCGCAGCGCCTGCCCCGCAGCGCCCAGCCCAGCCCAGCCCAACCCTGCCCGCCCCGGCGCGGCGGGAGGCGGCGGTCGGTCGGTCGGTCGGTCCCTAAGGCCGCCCCACAGCCGGCCGGGCGGGGCGGGGCGGAGCGGGGCTGCGCCGCCCGCGCGCATTAAAGGGGCCGCGTGCGCCCGCACCGCCGAGCGCCGGGCGGGACCCGCGGAGCCGCCGGTCGGGACAGCGGCTGTGTCCCCGTCACCCGCTGTGTCCCCGTCACCCGCTTCACCCCTATCACCGCCAGTACCTGTGCCATCGGCTGCACCCGTGCCAACGGTTTACCAGTGCCACCAGTTACCTCGGCGCTACTGGCGGCACCGGTGCCGCCTGCACCGCCGGTGCTCCCGGGCTGCGCTAGTGCCCCTGGGTGTCATTGATAACGTTTGTGGCGCAAGTCGGGGATTCTCGCTTGTGATGTGAGCTGGCCGACAATCTCCTCGTGCCGGTGGTATTTCGGACAGTTCGTTGGAGGGGTCGGGCACCGCTTGGATTTCTGAACCCTAGCAAAGGTTCAGCCCCGGGAAATTGGTGTCCAGAGCATCCCACGGTAACATAGTTAGGAAAATTCAGTTTTCCCGCAAAAGGAAGCTGGGGGTCTTCAGGAGAAGACCCCATGATGCACATTCCCAGCCCTGGGCTAGTGTCTGTGCTATTATCGTGACTGCATCAAAAACCTTCCCAGGGTGGGATCTTTGCAGGAAAATCTAAACAATTTAACAAGCAAATGCCCACAGGAATCAGCACTGAGGCAACCCGGTCCCTGCCAGATTTTAACTAATATCTTGCTTTTTCATACTTTTTTCTTCCCCTCCATCCTCCCAGGGGGGATGAGGAAGGTCCTATCTCCTCAGCCACCACTGTTCCCACTCCATTGCTGGGTGCCCCCTCCCCAGGCGCATCCACCCCCTCTCCCTGCCACGAGTGATGCATGACCCCAACAGCTGGAAAAGCATCTCATAAACCTCCACTTCCCCCTCCCTGCTCCAGCAGCTGTAAAAACCTCCACGTCTCCCACCCCACTCCGGCAGGCAGATGTGGGCATGCACAGGTTCCCTGCCGCCCTGCCTCCTGCAGTTCGCTTCTCTTTTCCCTCGTCTCGAGTGGCATTTCTCTGGGAGCGGGAGAGCAGGATAGCGGGCAGCTCACGGCATTCCTTGCCCCAATACGGCCGCGCCGCTGCAGGGCAGAGGGATTTTCCCAGGCCTGGACTCCGTCTCCTGAAGTCACCCCACTCGATATGTAAGCACGGGCGCACGCCACGGCGTGAGCACAAACACCAGGAGCGCAAGGCAAAGTGCCTGAAATGAGCCCGACGCGTCAGAAAAAGCAGGGAAAGTTGCCCTCCTGTGCCTGTGGCAATTGTGTGTCTGCTGGCTCGGGGCAGCAGCTTTGGTGCAGTTCAAGTCTTCGGTTTATCCGCAGGCTGAGCATCTTGTGAAGCAAAGGAGCAGATCAGATCTTTCTCTTGAAAACATGTTTATCTGGGAAGATAAAGGATCTCCCTGTTGCATTGTGGGGTTTCTCTGCTCCAGCCATTTAGCTTTTTCTGAGCTTTTTTTTTATATATCTGTGGCGTTTCACTTAATGAATGGAAGGCAAGTCCTGCACCACAGCAAAAAGACTCAGGACATTAACTTTACAGGAGCCAGGCTTTTATATCCCACTGACCTTAGAACAACATTAGAATCAAATGTATTTAAATAAACCCCTTAGGGTTGAACACACTTTCCAGCAACACTGAATATCCTGCCAGAGCACAGATGGATTTTTTTGCCTGTTCTTGTGGTCCAGAAGGCCATGGTGCCAAAGGGAATCACCAGGCTGGTGTTGCAGTGGGAATATGGGCTTTTCACAGTGGCCTTGCTCTTAGAACAGTGGGGATGATTTCCTTGTGCGTTTCTCTTCCTCTGGCAGCCTGGCTGTCAGTAACTAGCAGCTACCAGATGCCAGTGGTGTTTATAAAACCATTATGCAAAGCCACTATACCCAGTAATTTCAAAATAATACCCAAATTACCCAATAATACCTGAAAATAATGGGTGCCCCGATGTTGTGGGGCTAAGTGACTGTAAGTGTGGGTCAAGACCAAACAGTGAACCTGTCTGGTCAAATCACGTCTTCATCATCCTCATCCTAACAGCCCTCTAACGAGGAGTGTGTGACTCGTTAACACAAGAGGCTGGATGTGTTTGTGTGGAGTTGCTGATCCCAGGAAAGCAACTCCCTTCCCTGTCTCAAAGCAAGAACAGGGAGCTTGGCTTTAAAATAGTGGCCTTGCAAACATTAGGCAGAAATGCTGTTTGCAACAGCGTTCTGGCTTTTGGAGCCTCGAGGCTTTGTGTTGTCAAGCTTTTTCCCTGCAATCGTGGAAGCTGGAAGCTTCTTGTCCTGGAGGAATCACAGATAAGATTGTGGCAGCATCTCAAGGCTCTGAGCAAAGCCCACAGTGAGCCTGCCCTGAGCACCCCGGAGCAGGGGGAGCGCTGGCGTGGGTGCTGTGCCGCAGCCGGACACGTACACGCACATTAAATCCAGGAGACAGAGCCTGGCTGTCGCTGTAATCACGGTGTATCTGTGCTGCGAGCCTGCAGATAGCTTACACAGATTTTCCTTAGCGTTTCACTTGGAAGCTGCCGTTGATAGCTATTCCATCAGATAAAATGGTAATGTGAGCCGTCCAGCAGCAAAGATGGGGATTTCAGCTCTCAGCGGAAAACTGGAGTCCTGCCTCAGATATTTGAGATGTTCTGCATTAAACTTGCCCCATGCCCGGCACAAATGCAAGAAAATTGGGGTGTTTTCTTGCTTAGGTTGACCCAAACTCCTCCAGGAAAAGAAGTGAGATGCAAAACAGGAGCCACCCTCCTTTTGAAACCACCCTCCCATGGAAAGCTTCAGGGGAAAGTAATTACATCTAAAGCAAGCTGTAGCCTTTAGCCTCAGTCAGCCTGTAATTGACTTTACCAGAGCATCAGCCCACTAAGACCAAAGCGAGTGAGAACTATGGCAGGGGTTTACCCTCCACAGCCACGCCTGACCCACGGTCCCGGCACAGACACGAGGGGTCTTGGACCTCCTGGTCTAAGGGGGTAGGTATGGCAAAGGGTGGAGGCAGCAGGAGGTTTGCGGCCCTGCCCTGCATGATGCAACGCAGCTCCCTCCGAAGCACCTTCCCACCGCCCTGCTGACCTGCCTTTACTCGCTCCCGGCACGAGAGGAATTCAATGGGACTCAGGCAGTGTGAAGGGATGGAGTTCACCTTAGGGAAGTGGATCTGTCTCAGGAAAAACAAACAACCCACGAACTAAAGATCTCTGCATGTTCCCTGGAGGAGGGGGAAAGGCAAAACCCGAGGATGCAGATGGTGTCATAGGGTCTAGCACCCACTCCCCATGCCACGCTCCTGCCTTTTTCTGTGTTCACCTTCAAGCTGGCAATGATGAACAGAAACAAATTATGTGATGTGAAATATCCCGAAGTCAGGGCACTCAGCTACGTGCAGAGAGGGGAGAAATGAAGTGATCCTGGATGGTGGCTGTAAACAGGGAAATGACTCAAGCATCACCAGGTTGCCTTCATCCCCAAAGTTCAAGGGTGATCCCACTCTGTGCATCAGCCCCACGGTGGGGACCCCATCAGCACCCTGTCACACTGCAATTGCAATGGGCTTCTGCTTTCCCGGCCAGTCCTGACCCTGGCCACAAGGCTTGGCCTCTCTTCTTTCTGTGGCCATCGCCTTGGCTCCCACTCCCAAATGGCTGGGCTGAGTGCTCCTGAGCAGCTGTCCCATTCCCTCCCGTGGTGGGTTTGGGCTGTGTTTGGACCCCCCGTGCCAGGGCCGGCAGTGGGTCACGCTCCATCTGCCTCCCCAGCCCAGACCGGCACACTCGCATCAGCTCCTCGCAAGTTCTCCAGGGGCTGCCTGAGATTTTAACGTGTCAGAGGACAGACAGGACCCCAAAAGGGTCATGTCCCTCCCGAATGGATCAGCTTTTAAATGCAGATAAATGCAGATTAGTTTAAAATCCAGCTAAAAGCAGCAAATGCAATTCTCCCCTTCCACAGGTGCATGGTGACCCCGGGGCTGAGCTGCCGTGATGCAGAGAGGCACTGGGAGTGAATTTCGAGCCAGGGGACAAAGCTGTCCCTGTCAAAGCCAGGGATGGGGACACTGGCAAGCAGGACACAGGCTCAGTGACCAGTCCCATGTGCATTTTGGCCTCCCAAATACACACCTCCAGCAGATGGTTGCTGCCTCCCACATGCTGGGGCAGCTCACAGAATAACTAACTAGTCTTTACCACAGAAATAAATGGCCACAGCTTTATTAAATCAATATTAATTCATAATCTTTAACAGACAATTATAGTTATCTCGCACACAAAACTACCCACCTCTTCAAATCTCTGATCTGACAGGGTTATAATTAGCTTATTACTGGCCATACATCTGCTAATAACTTTTCCCTCAGCCCTGTGAAGTGAATTAAGGAGCGCTAATAAACCATGGCTGTTAATCCATTTATATGTCTTATGCTTTTGTCTAGGCACCGAATTTAAAGATACATAAAAAGGGGTTTTCTCCTTTCTTTCCTCCAAGGTCTGACTACGCTGCAGCCCTTGGCTGCTGGGTGTGGGCAAGGTGGTCTTTTTGATGTCCTGGCAGATGCCATCCCCACCGGGAGCAGGGTGCAACAGGAAACTTGGGAAAGCACTTTACAAGCTGAAAACCCTCAGAGTATTTGAGAGCAGGAATATTTTCCCCAACGCTTTCTTATTCTCAGCCTCAGTGCCAATGCCTGGCATGAGGCAGAGGGTATTTGGGGAAGGCCCACTGGCGAGACTGCGAACCCCAAAAATCCCCCATGGGAGGGAATAACGGGCAGGCAGACAGGGAAGAGGGGCTGGCTTTGGGCAGCACTCCCAGCGCTGCCCGCTCTGCTCTGGCTCCACACGGCAGAGCGTTGCCAGTGCGGGTCATTAGCAATAATGAAAGTGAGATCAGACGCGGTCGGGGGTGGAGGGAAACGTTGATCTCAAATGATGGCCGCTAATAAGGGACAGCGGAGAGGCACCGTGTGATGTGGCGAGATAAAAGCAGATGGCTGGCTGCTGCTTCTAATTATAGGACCCTGCTAACGAAGAGGGCGCTGATTAGACTGACATTGTCCTAGGACATGCATTTCTAGAAGGATCTGGCACTAGGGCGCAGGGTTTGGGGGTGGTGTGATGGGGATCCCCACTGCCTGCCAACACCTGTCCCAAAACCTTCTTCTGCCCCACCACCCATACCCCCAAGTGAAGTTTGCTCCCACCATGGAAGCAGTCAGGTCAGGGGCTGCAGGGATGTCAGTGAGGAGCCAGCAGTGATGTCCCCATGCGTTCAGGCAGCGGCGGGTGGGAAAGCCCTGAAATCCACCACCAGCCCAAGAGGCTCTGAGTTCCAAGCCCCTGAAGACGGAAGGAAGCTCCTTTTTGAGTAAGAAATGTGGTTGAATTCACTCATGGGTGAATAATTTATGATGCTTACTGTAATGAGACAAAAAAACCATTCAGTTCTGGTTTCATCATATTTTTGGCTATGAGTAAACCAGTAGAAAATGATGAGGGCTTCCCACAGCAAAGCTAAACCCCTGAGACTGGAACTGGTAGCCAGGCCGCTTCTAACCAGTGAGTTGATCTTATGCATATTTTTGGTTGTGTTGGCACTTCTCCTCCTCCATGGAAGAGATCTGAAGCGTATTTGTAATGACAGCTCTGTCTCTTTCTCAGCTGAGCCCAGCTGGGGATGCAGGAGCCTCCCCGGTGGCAGAAAGGAGGACACTCAGCAGCCTGCCTGGCTTGGTGGCAATGCCCTGACACCCACCCACACGGGACAGCCACTTCCTGAGGGGCTCGGGTACCCCTGCACCAGTGCTCCAACCCCACAGCATCACTCTGCACCTTTTCCCCTGCTCCCACAGTGGTGTTTGGGGAACTGAGGAGGCTCTGGAGCAGTAACTCCCATGGGAGGGGATAACTCACTGGCGCAGGATCCCAAAGGAAGATTCCCCATGCTTCGAGCCCCTAGTCCTGCAGGGATGGCAGGGTTTTCTTTGCCAAAAAGAGCTGAGCCGAAGTCAGATCCCCTTCTCAGCCCTCCAACGCTACCCTTGCAAAACTGCTTCCCTACTTTGGATATGCTGCAATATGCAAGAATTGGGAAATTTTGTTTCTGGAGGTTTTTCATTTTAAGACATCTGGTATTTTCTGGAACTGGGAAAAAACATATTTCCCTCTTTTGTAGTCACTTAAACTCCAGCGAGAGCCCGGCGTTGGGATGAAGCAGCATCTTTTAACAAAAGACTTAGGATGGGCAGCCCAAGGAGGAGCCAGAAAAAATGAGGTAGAAATTTTGCCAGACAGGATGTGGACGGAGAGGCTGGAGAGCAACTGGCTGAAATTTGGCAAAATCTTAAAAAAACCCGTCCAAACTCAGCAAAACCAAATGCAAGTCAGTCTCTAAAAGAAATCCAAATACCTTTCAGGCAATGGCTTTTTCTGGGTGAAGCCCACAGGAATGACCCTCATGGCCCTGAACTTGTATTTTCAGTGGGGATGGAAAGAGGTGGAAGAGGCACACGCAGAAGTGGATGAGGTGACACAGGATGGACAAGGGATGGCTGCTCCCACCTAGGAAACCTGTGCTTGTTTAAATTAGAGCAGCTTTTCAGGAGGATCCTGTAGCTGAGTTATGGGCATCTTCCCATAACATGGGAAGGACAAGGAGCCCAGCAAGCGCCTGCGAATTCCCTGCAGGATGACTGCAGGAATTTCAAGCCCTGCTTAGAGACATGAAGCAGTTGCCAGGGCACCCAACCTTTTGACATCTTAATGAGCCAAGAGTTCAAAAGGATTTTTTTTCTTTTTCCCCCTCCCTTCTCAGAGAATTCAACTTTTCATCTCCCTCCTCCCAAGTACGAGACAGCCAAACAGGGGATGACAAATGAGCGTCTCGCTCCACCTGAGGAGTTCAAGCTGCAATCATACAGCTCCTTGCAGCTCCAGAGAGCTGGGAAGTGCCAGCGTGCGGGAGAGGAGATGTAATTAGGTGCGATTCAAGAACAGCTCATCAGCTATATTTAACAGACGGGACGAATCCTCAGAAGCACAGCCCTGCAGAGGAGCCAGGCTGTGGCAGAGCTGTTCTCCCCCAGCCCTGGCTCTCTGGTGCAAGAGCTGTTTGTGTTTCTGCCTGAAGCATTCTTTTTTATTATTATTATTGTTATTATTTTGCAATTTTAAGTTGTAATGGTTGTTGACCCTGTAAACATCCAAGCAGGACTTCTTATACCAGAATCTTTTAGCATGCAGATTTTCCCCCTCACCAGGATTAAAGTTAGTTAGAGGGAGAAGAGCACAATAGCCCCTTTTATCCGAATCTTTCTGCCTGGAACAGATGGAGAGTCCTGCCTGAGTCCCAGTGATGTGCCACAAGGACACGGTAACAGAGGAGACTCTGTGCCTTCTGCTGAGAGAGAGGAAAGGAGCGTGTGAGCGCGCCGGCGCGGGGACACCGAGTGGGATGGGAGCGCCGGCGCCTGGCTCCCACCAGCTCTGCTCCAGCACAGAACCACAGAATCATTTGGGTTGGAAGGGACCTTAAAGGGATCTAGTTCCAACCCCACCACCGTGGGCAGGGATGCTGCTCTCTAGATCGAGTTGCTCAAAGCCTCGTCCAACCTGGCCTTGAGTCGTGCTTCTGGCCAGGGTTAACACAAAGCACCAGGAGGTTTGGGAAGCACCCAGGAGAGCTGCAACGCTGGGCTGTGGGGGTGGCAAGGCTGCTGAGAGTTATGGTGACTCTGACTCTGCTCTCCATCTCAGCCAATGCCATGCTGGGAGCTGCTGCCAGCAGGAAAGGAGCCCTCCCTCAGTGTCTCTGCCAGACCCTGTCCCAAAATAACACCCAAAAATGAGGAACAGAGGAGTTCAGGAACCAAGCACGGCCAGTCAAGGAGCCACGGGAGGCTCTGAATCCATGCTTGCCTATGAAGGCCTCTTAAATACACGAACTGCATTAAAGTATCAGCTTAACTACAGAAATCACTGAAGTAACTGTTCCAGCTCTGTGGAAGTCTATTCATATTCTTCTTCTTAATGAAAGTTATCAAGCAGATGGCAATTTTATGTGTCAAACTTTGGTGGTGCTTCCCAGCCATCACAGGCCAGAAGATGGGACCAGTGATGCTTAACAGCTGCAGGCAGCAAACCATGTTGGTGCACAGCAAAACACCCCCATTTTCTAAAGCAGCTCCCAAGTTCAAGGATATGCTGGCGAAAAGAATTGTCAAAACACACAGGGCAAAGGCCTGTGGGGATGGGTGCTCCACTCCAGCAAGGCTGGAGCTGAAACAGGGGGGTCCATGGAGAGCAGGGCATGCTTCCCTCCTCAGGGGAGGATAAAAGAGCTATTATGGAGATGCAGACTCTGTTCAGGCTCATGCTCGGCTCCTTGCGAGCAGAGGGTAAAGAGCTACTTATGCTGGAGCATAAAAGCTGGGAGACAGCAGAGCGCTATAAATAGGCATATAAACTTTCAACTGACAAGGCTCTGATTCTGTTATTGTAAAAAAAAAAATAAAAAAGAGAGGGAGAAAAAGTGCCTAGGTGGAGCTGACAAAGAGGGAAATACATGCAGAGTACAGGTTTGTTCCCAGGAACGCACTTATAATAAGTCAGATGTAGTTAGAGCTATTACTTTAGCTTCAAATGAATGGAAGGAGAATAAATCTGCCTTTGTGCAAGGCTGCCTGCAAATAGCATCTCCCTCTAGCAAACCTGCAATTGTGTTTGCATGAGACAGTTGTTAGAATAAATGCAATTTAAAAAGAAAAACAGTTCACATCTACGGCAAGGGAAGGCTGGTGGTATGAATGGCAACCAGCAGAGGAGGAGGAAGAAGCACAACAGGCTTCAGCAGCGGGGGGGCAGAGCCTGTGGCACTGCAAGGGGCTCATCTGGGGTGGCTGGAAGGATGGAAACCCTCTGAACAGTTCACCCTCAGTCCCTGGCCCTATCACTACATCTTTACACCGATCACCCCAAACCGCTGAGCTGGTTTCACCCATTTTCTCGCTTTCTGTCCCCGAGGGATGGTGATTAAACACAGGTCTTCTAGGGAAAGGATGAGCCGTGCTGAAGGTGGGGAGGAAGCATCTTGCCCTGCTGCAAGCAGCCACACCATCCCGGCTGTGGGAGCAAACCCTGAGGTTTGTCCTGCATCCGTGAAGCTGGGACACCCCGGGGTTGGCATCCTGGCAGGGTTTATCTTTGTGGGACAATTGAAAAAGAAAAGCACTTCCTTGGACATTTTTGGCTTTGCATCTCCTACTCCTAAATAACTTCCCCAAGGAACTGAAAGTGCTTGCAGGTTATTTTTCTTCTATTTTCAACTACTAAAGTGTTTTTCCTTTCAGAGCACATCACCACCCTGTTCTGACCTCCATCCTTCATGGCTGCAGCAGCTTCAGGGAGGGGACCTGCAGGGTTGGCACCTCTGGGGGCTGCTTGTCACCTCGTGATACCCGCAGGCACGTTCATGCCCACTGGAAGCTTCCCCCCAAATTGCAACAGAATGGAGGGACTGCAGCTTTCAATAGGAAAATGCAGCATCTTGCTAGGGTGATGGCCTCAAGTGGGGAGAAAACCCTCTACAAAGTCCCCTCCTGCCTTCTATTATTATTAATATTATTATTATTATTATTATTAATATTATTCCCATTGAATTTATAGGAGTAACTGTCTGGGAAAAAGACTTTACCTCCGGCTCCTTCATAAATTTTTAATAGGGCAGAAATAGAACCAAAAGGGATTTTAAAAAAATTTAAAAATATGCGTTAGCGTCAAACTCTGGCTCTATTCATAATTAATTATACTTTCAGGGGGAGGGGAAAAAAAGAGGAAACATAATTACAAGCTTCTAGTGAGAACATTCATTATCATGCTAATGCCGAAATCAGTACTGCTGTGCCTCTGTGTGTGTGTGTGTGTGTGTGCTCGGTCTAATTACTCGGCAGCGATGTGTGTCACTCGCAGGGTTACCTCGCTGCTGCACGGGATTGTAAAGTCAAAGTTAAAAATGAGGGGCTGAGTCACAGCTGGATTGACGGGGATCAGGGGCCGGCCAGCGTTGGCTCCTCGAACATCCCGCCCGAGGTGTTCATCAGTAACATCCCAGCTTCTGATATTTCAGGCTGAAAAGCCACTACAGCAGTGTTAGGAGGCATTTAAGGTGTGAAGAGCAGTGCACACGAGGGGAGGGAAGAACAAGCCAGGCTGAAGGAGGAAAGAGCCCAGGAAGAGGTGGAAGTGGAGAAAAACAAGGCAGTAGTTCAACTATTTAGTACCTGACAACTGTCTGGATTTGCCATGCCAAGGGGATTCTCACAAAGAGATCCTGAACATTCTTCCCAGGAGAAGCATTTGGGCCCAGCTGGGCTACAAAACTACCCTGGGCAGGGTGGCCTGGCTGTTCCTACATGCCAGGGAGGAAAGGGAGATTTCCATAAAAGTAGGGGCTCCATTTAACCCCAGAGCACTGATATTACCAGCAGTAGGTGCTTTTTTTCTTTTCCTTTTCTATCCTGTTCCATTAGGCACAACCAGTGCCAGTGCTGAGGCTGGCATTGTGCCCCAGCACAGCACCTGAGTGCCTGGCTGCCCACAGCATCCTTGTGGAAAACTCTTGTGAACCAGAGAAAAACATCTTCCTCAGCATTCCAGACCTGAACCAAGGGGCCTGGTGGTACCCAGTGGGGTCAGGCACGGGGATGAGCCTGCTCCTGTAGGATACTTGAAGCTCTAGCTGAAATCAAGGAGGAAAACCACAGGCTCAGGTCCATCACATTCAGTCCCAGACATGTTTATGGACATGAATTATCTAAATTTTGTTAAAACTAAGTTCGGCATCTGCACAATCTGAGCATTTCTGGGGAATAATTAAATGGATTTCCCATTATTTCTCGAGCTGCCAAGCGAATGTCCTACTTTCATAAGTCAGAGCAGTGCATTTCCCCAGCAATAAATCCTCCAGCAGACTGCAGGAACCAGAGCCTGGCAGGCAGAGCGGAGCCAAGGGGGAATGAGGCAGTGGTGGGACACCCAGCCCTCCTGGATGTCTTAAAAGCCTTGGAGCAAAAGAGCCCCACGGCAGTGCCATGGCATGTTCTGCCTGCAACAGCTGGATGGGGAGAGGGCAGCAATGGGCAGCTGAAAAGACCTGGGGCAGGAGCAGCCAGTGCTCCAAACAGGGATTAAAGAGTGGAAGAGGTGGGGCCAAGTGTTGGTGAGGTGCCACCTCTGATTCAGTAATCCTCTGCTCGGAGAGGAAGGACTGTGATAATTAAAGCAAGATCGCTGCTTCCCTTCCTCAAGTGGGAAAAACAGCTCTTGCAGGAAATTGGAGCCAGGGATGAATGCTGTGGGATTCAGTGTGTCCCTGCCTGCCCCCAGCCCCCTGCAAACGCCCTGTGCCTGAAATTTCCTCCTGTGCAGGATGAAGAACCCTCCTGGGCACTGCCAGGATCAGGGCTGTCTGCCGGGGATCACGGGTCCAATTTGCAGCGATGCTTCTGGAGGGCTGCCAAAAAGGGATAACAAAATTTGTGACAGCTCTCTTGTGACAGCCTCCATCCAGAGGACAGGAAGGGGGAATTACTGTCCTAAAAAACCCCCTAGAGCTCTGTCACCCACAAGCACCTCAGAGTGTCCCCAGCAAAGGAGCATCCAACACCTTCAAAATGTACCAATTTTTCTTGGCATAAAAGCAGCTGCTGGCACACTGGGATGAGCACATTAAATTTAAGTGTGAAAGCATTAAAAAAACCCGAGAATTGTTTGCACAAAAAGCCACCATTACCCAGGCATGACAGAAGTTCCCCATCCAAGGATGCTCCACGAGCAGCACCAAGACCCTGCTGTTGGTGTGGAGGTTGGGAAGAAGGGAAAGTTAATGCCTGGAGTCCCAAGGATAAGATCAGAGATTTTTTTTTTCCCAGAGGTGGGCTTTGTGCAACATCTGTGAGCCATTCCCTTTCCCATGTGCTCGGGTAGCTGGGTGAGGGGCCGCTCTGGCCTCGCTCGAGCTCCAGCTGTGCCCAATTCCAACATTCAGGGCTGCCTGCAAAGCTCCCTGACCCACACCAGCCCTGGACAAATGGACCAGGGGGTGTTTTTGGCCAGTGACCGAGCTCAGGGCTATTTGGGAACCTGGAGCATAATTGCTCTGTGGAGTCTGCCAGCTGCTCTAAAATTATCCACCCCACCTCAGCATCCCGACACTCCCATTTTTATCCAGAAACGCATTTTGGAGGCGGAGGCTAAGAGTAGCACCGGGTGCTGTGGCCTCAAAAAGAGTAATTACAAGGAAAACAAAGGGAAAAAGCACAGTTTGGCCATCTCCATGGCATTGGGCAAGTGGTGGGGTGCTCAGCATGGAGCGTGGCTGGAGCTTGCACAGTCGCCGGGTCCTGGGGATTGGGGTCAGAACCGCTCCAGTGTGTGTCCCCAACCTCTGCTGTGCCCTGTTGGAGCACTTTCCCAAGCCATGAAACAGAGCACAGGTTTCCTGTGAGGGTCTAAAACGAATTATCACACGAGGGAGAGCCCAGCCTGCCATGCCCCCTCCCCGAAAGCCCTTCCCGATAAAAGGGCCTCACTGTTCTTCCAAATGATGAAATGATGAAACCGGAGCCAAATCCCTTGAAAGGAAACAGATGACCTCTTGTGCTGGGAACTGCTCTGGTCCCTGCGTTAACTTGATCATGGCCAGAGCGCTGCTGCCCAAAGGAAAAGCAGTGAGCCATGACATGAGCATCCACGGCCCCGTCGTAGGCGGGAGGGAGGCACTGCCCCCGTCCCTGATGGAGCGCCTCGTTAGGGCTAACGGGCTTGGGGCTCCTGCTGCCCATGGGACTGCCTGTTTTCCCCAGGCATTTTGCAAGTGATATTTGGTCTCTGCCAGTGCAGGGTGATGTCTAAGCCCTCAGCAGCCCTGGGTGCTGCTAGGAGTCATGTTTTTGTTCAGAAAGGTCACATCGAGCATTGCTCCCCTCAACCAAAATGTTGGATGGATGCAGAATTTGGCGTCTAAAGACCTGTGTTTTAAGTGGATGCAGCCCAGGACACAGTTCAAGGTTTTTTCCTGTTTATAACCAGCCAATGGGAACATAAACCAGGATTGTGCATGCCTTTCATAAAGATATTTAATGATGCAAAAAAATAGCCCTAAAGCTTTTCCCAAAAGTCTCCCTGATGGAGTTTGGGAACGGACAGCCCAGCTGTGCCAGGGGACCTGTATTTGCTGAGCATCCCCATCCTCTGCCCTCCAGGTGAAGGCAGTGGGAGCTGTTAACTTTTTCAGTGCTGAGAAAACTGCTACTGAGGAATGGCTGGGGGTAACCACACTGAAACGGTGTTGTTGGAAACAGATGATCTTTAAGGTCCTTTCTAAGCCAAATCATTGTACGGTAACTCCAAAAATTCTGTCTGATGGTGCTGTTTCATGGGAGGGGTGACAGTCAGTGCAAGGATGCCCTGCCCACACTGTGGGCACAGCCAACATCTGTCCCAGCACAACCTCCCCGTGCCCGGGGCAAGGCTTTGGGAAACACCACAACCACCGGGGCACGGACAGCCCCGTCCTGCAAACTCCTTTCCCTTGTGGCACTTTCTCCATCTGCATCGAATAGCAGAGCTATGAATATTCAAAGAGACAAATGTGTTAAAAATCGGTGACATTTTCAGGATTGGCTCGCACTAGCCAGAGAACGTCATTCACAGTAATTACAAATAAAATCCACAGCCCTTCACAGATGACAACAAATCCAAATGGCCTCTTTGCACAGTGAAAATATTAGCCTTAACACTTTTTTTTTTTAAAAATATCTTCCAACCAGTTGCTGCTTTCACAGGCACCTCCGAGAGAGCTGATTTTGGGAAAACTTCTCCTGTCACAGTGGCGTTTGCTGCCTCGTACAGAAAGCAAAGAGCACTTTTTTTCCCCCCTCCCTCTCGTTTGAGAGTTTTCTTGGTAGGGATGAAACCACCAAACAGAAGGCCGCCTAAATGAAATTATTATCCCAGAGAAACCACTAAAGGAACTTGATTAATTTGCCAAGTAACAGAGCCTGGTTTGTTCTTTTAGGCAACACATCTTAAAGTAATTGAATCACCCCTTGAAAAAAAAAACAGTAGATGATTGAGCCCTGAGGTACACTCGTTCTCTATCCTTAATAAATCTCTCTTTATGAAGGAGGTAGTATGCTTTTCTCATCAGAAACCTGTTAATTTTTTTTCTCCTTTAAGTAATTGAATACAAAGTTCAAAATCTATCTGCAGCATCCTTCAAGAGAAAAAAAAAATCAAAGGTTTATCTCCTGCTTCATCTCAGCAAGTTAATTATGCTCTCATAATTGAGTTAAACCAGCAGGTTATTAAAAGTACCACGGGATAATTTTTAATTTTTTTCTAATGAGGTATCACGAACCCCAAATCTTTGGCAGAACCAAGTATCCCAAGACCTGCACTGTGCCCTGCATGCTGGAGGAGGTGCCCGAGGTGGACCATGCCAACCTCATTCCATTTAAGAAAAGTGACTGAGGTTGTTTTTTGACTCGTTTTTTGAATCAGGAGGATGGGCCCATCACCAGCTGCAGTACTGTAGCCTCAGCCAGAGCTGCAAAGCTGCTGAATACATCCACAGGCACACCCACAGCCCAGCAGCGGTTGATGAAGACAATGGAGCATCTCCCCTCCATCTCAAGACAAGCACACCTGGCTGCAGAGCCTTCCACCATAGAATGGAATCACTGACCCACAGAATGGGCTGGGTTGGAAGGGACCTTAGAGCCCATCCAGTGCCACCCCTGCCATGGCAGGGACACCTTCCACTATCCCAGGGTGCTCCAAACCCTGTCCAACCTGGCCTTGGACACTTCCAGGGATGGGGCAGTCCCAGCTTCTCTGGGCACCCTGTGCCAGGGCCTCACCACCCTCTGAGTAAAGAATTTCTTCCTAGTATCTAATCCTACCCTGCCCTCTCTCAGTTTGAAGCCATTCCCTGGGTCCTGTCACTCCATGTCCTTGCCCAAAGTCCCTCTCCAGCTCTCTTGGAGCCTCTTTAGGCACTGGAAGGGGCTCTCAGTTCTCCATGAAGTCGTCTCCAGGCTGAACAATGCCTACTCTCCCAGGCTGTCCTCACAGGAGAGGAGTTTCAGCATCTCTGTGGCCATGACTGAGACAACTTTGACTATTCCCCAAGAAACCTGCAATGAGCTTTGTTATGCCCTGGGATGGAGGAGGAGCCCCCAAAGCTCCACCACGATGCTCATGGTGCTTCCACATCAAGTGTATTTCTAATCAGCATTTCACTTCAAATATTACCCATTCAACTAATTCTACTAATTCTAGGGAATTACAGAAATAATTGCTATTTTCCAATAGACACAGGACTGCCTCTCGAGACAGAAAAAAAAAATAAGGAAAAAAATTCAATGAAGTACTGTTTAAGGAAAGTCAAAATAAGCTATTTCCATCTCCTCATTTGCAATTAACTTCAGAGCATAACACAGTGGGAGGTGGTTCATGGGAAAAGTACGACTTCATTGTAATCCTCCTCCTTCTAAGTGGAGAGATCAGCAGAGATGGATGCACTCTGCCAGGTTGCAGACACCCTGTCCCCTCTGGGCTGCCTGCCACCAGGGAGAGGTGAGGCCAGGAGAGCTGCCAGCTCCACGCTGTGCCCCTGCACTGCTGCCCCAGCAGGGTGCTGTGACAGTGGCTGGGCTCTCCCCAGTTGCACGTGGTCACCACCAACACCATCGTGGTCCTGCGTGAGATGCTCCATTTCCATCCTCATCTCCATCCCTCCCTGAATGCAGATCCCACACCACAGCTCCCAGGAGACAAAGCAGAGGGGAAAAAAGGGATGTGAGGCTGATAACAGCCTGGAAGAGCATCTCTGGGAAAAACAGGAGCTGGTGCTTGTTGGGTTGGAGTTGGCAGAGTGAGCACGCAGTGGGGTGGCAGAATGGAGCTACTCTCCTCTCACTGGGCTGGCCTAAAAGAAGGGCTGGTTGTTACCATCATCTACCTTTTTTTTTTAATGCAAAAAACATTCAATCAGGATTTTTCTGTAGCAATGTCCTTCTCTCCCACCAGTGACACGACTGCTGCAAGAAGAGGTGGCCCAGCAATCATCGTTCCCTGGAGAGCTCTGGGTACTCTTTGTAGAAGGGTCCCAAGCAGGACTTCTGCTCAGTGGAGCACTTTGTCATCACTCTGCCTTGCATCAGCCTTGCTTCACCTCAAAACACCTCTCTGCTTCTGGGTGTTTCTGCCACATTCCCAAACAACCCAGGCCAAGCAGCGGTTTGGGAGCTCTTTTGAAAGAGCCGGTTCCCCTGCATTGTCTGGCAGGGCTGGGAGCTCTTCCCTGCTCTCTATGCAAATGTTTCCAGGAGGATGAGGCTCAGACCCAGCCATGTGCTGCCTGGGAACCTCCTGCCAGTGTCTGCCCAGGGGCAGAGAATCCAGACTGCGAGGAGGTGTCCATCATGTGCCTCATCTGACTTCTGGCTCGTGGGTTGATTGCAAAGCAGCCAGTGAGCATGACAAGCAGCACAGAGGCTGGGGCTCTTAGCAGAGCCGTGCCCTGAATCCCAGTCCTGCTGCAATCAAGAGCAGAACCCTGCTACCACCGCAGGATCCATCCTCAGACTCCCCCCTCCAGTGCCCAGTGACCTTTGCTGGTGAGGAGGGTGCTCTGTCCTCCAGCACGCACTTCCCATCCTTTGCCCTACAACATTAAAAGCACCACTGATGTGGCGGCCTGCTGATTGTGCATTAAATATTCACCTACATGATACTTCTTTTGAAGAATTCTCCTTTTAACTGTTCTATTTTCATCACTGTCCTCATCTCTCCGTAACGCTCCATCTTCTGCTTAAGTGTCATCTTCAGATTTTGTTCCCAATTAATATTTCTATGGCAACTGCATTTAATTTTGAAGTGGCAGCACTTGCTCTGCATAGGGACAAGAGCCTCCTCCTTGCCTCACAGCTCTGTGCTTGTGGTGGACATTTATGCTGTTGTGTTTGGTTTCAAAAAGCCATGGTCCTCCACCCAGCCTCAGTGCCCCTGCCTTGCCCTCTTAATGCCAGTCTGGGCACAGCCAGCAGGTTGGTCCAGGCAAAACTGAGCTCAAATTCATCCATCATCTTGTGATCCCTTATCACCAAGGGCCTATATTTGCTACAGCACAGGGTAAAGCACAGATATTTGGGGAACACACTCAGTGGGATCAAGACACACACAGTACACCCAGGAGAGCAGCCAGGCAGGACAGGAACACATTGGGAAACAAGAAGTGGCTGGGAATGCAGGAGGTGGCAGAAGAGATTGCTGTGTTTGGAAACTCAGCCTTCACCCCATGTCCAGCTCCAGATGACGACCAGTGCTGGGTGGAGAGTTTTGCCCCAACACCCTGAGCTGTGAACCCAGTGATGGGGTGCAGAAAAGTCTCTGGTTCCTGTGGCCACCAGGCACTCCCAAAGCGATGGGGAAGGCACCCACTCATGTCCACATGTGGGTTTCTTCTTCATTCAAAAGGCAGAAGGAATCCTTGAAAGCAGAAACCATCCATGAAGATGACCAGCAGCAGCAGCAGGATGGGGACATCCCCCCAGCTCAGTGCCACTGAGTGCACCACAGGACCCTCCCGTGGACTCTGCACTGGTGAGAAGATAAAAATGGGCGCGGAGTGGTTAAAATAAGCCTGGGGTACGGCCTGGAACGAGAAGTATTTGTGTGCTGGTTTCCCTGGCGTGGCTGCCTTTGGTCTGGCTGAAACCTTGCAGGCATCTCTGGAATGACAGAAATGCTGAACATCCTGTTAACGGGGTTCTGCCTCCGTCAGCACAGCCCGGCTGGTTTGTGCAGAGGAACCTGTCCTGGATGGCCCCGCAGGGGCTGGCAGCCTGACAGATGTAAAGCTGGGCTACTGCATGTACAGCACAGGAGTTTGGGGATTAAGCTGTACAAATCCACCTTCAAAATAACTTTATTCTGAGCCAACGTCCCTGCTGCCGCCGATGCCCTCCCGGGCCCTGTGAAAGCATCTCCTCTTCATGCATGGTGACAACACGTGCACAGAGGTTCCCCTGTCACATCATGGCTTGGTTCCCCTTGATGTGTGTGAAGGCTGTTTTCCACTGCAGCTTGGGTCACCTCTGCAGTTGCACTGTCCCTGGCATTGCACACTTCCACACTTCTTTTCTTACCAAAAACATCTCAGACACCCCCAGGGGACATTCTGGGGCTTTGCTCTGGTTTTGGCCCTGTGTTTAAAGCTGGCATCCAGCTTTCTAATCCCAGACTCCATTCCCTGCAAAGTGGCCAGCTGAATTCCTGCCTCCACTCAGAGCCTGGCATGCAGCTGGGATGCCCTCCTGCCTGCTGTGCCCACCATGCCACTGCCTCCCAACAAAGTGCCACCAGCAGAACAAGTGCTCCCGCCATAGCTTTGGTTTTCCAAGAGCTCCCAGACAAGCTCTGCTCACAATATCGACATTATTCCTCATTCAAATGAGGGAACCACAGAAAAATGTAATTTTGGAAGCCGAGTAACTTAACTCCCTGCAGCTGTGCCTTGGGCTGGGCTCCAGCTGCCTGGCTGCCCACAGGGCTCCTCCACGCTCACACAAGCACCGGATTCCTCCTGAAACTCACTTCCCAGGATGGCCAGTTACTGTGAATGAAATTTGGGACTTGGATTTCTTTCCTCGGCCAGTTGGGCCGCCCCGTGGTGGTGGCATGAACACGTTTTTTTCATGAAGCTCACCGCTGGAAGGCCACGCTCCTCACCACTGCCTTTCCCCACAGATGCTGTTACCCAAATGAGCTGGGGGAGAGGGAGGGACACGTTCCCCACTCCGTGCTGGCTAAGCTGCGTGTTTTCCCCCACCCAACCCTGCACCACCAGGCGGAGAGACCTCTTTAAAAGCCAGTGCCAAGACGTCGGCTATGGATCCGACCTCACCCCTCCTGATGGTAATGACACACGGACATCCTGTCCCAAAGCAGTCCCCGCCACTGCAAGGCTCTGTGTGCCCCGGGGACAAGCAGGAGCTACGCTGACACAGCTTGGGACAAGGTGACAGGCCAGGGACAGCAGTTGGGGAGGGCAGGGTCACCCTCCGCACAGGAGTCCCCGTTTCCTCCCTCTCATGCCGCAGTGAAACTGGGAGCCTGTGGTGCCTTTGCCACTGTCCCTGCAACACGGAGCGCCCTTCTCTTCACCTTACTCGGCTCGGCGGAGAGGGGCTGATGATGCCCCGCACAGCCTCCAGCAGCTCTCGGCTTGGGGAAGGCTCTAAAAGCCTTTCCGCTGCTGCCGGGCAGGCTGGTGGCAGCACATGGCCCCAGACACGGTGCCAGTGCTGAGCGCATCCCGCTCCCGGAGCCCCGTGGCAGGGAATGCGCGGCAGCGCCCTTGCCCCGTCGCCTCTCATTAACTGGAAGCGACTGTTCATACAGCTCTCCCGGCCGGGAGCTCACCGGGCCCCTCCCTGCACCCGATGCCACCCTTAAACACCCGATGCCACCCTTAAACACCCAATGCCACCCTTAAACGCAGGCGCCGTCCTCCCCCGGGCTCTGCCTCAGGACATCTCTCCGGATGCACCGGGAAGGGCGAACAGAGGGAGCTCACTGCTGCCGAGAAGTGTTTGTGTCTGAGCTATTTCCATCCCTTCCGAGCTTCCCCTCGCATCCATGCCCTGACGACTCTGCTCCAGCTCATGTGCGGACGGCCACAGCTTCCCCACCCAGCAGCCCAGCACCAGCCCGGTGTCCCAGGGCTGGGTTTGCACCTCCCGGCTGCTCCCATGGGTTTAGCAGGGCTCGGGATCCGCGATGCCCGGCTCTGTGCTGAAGGCTCAGCCACAGGAAACCCACTTAACAACCAAGGCACCTCCACAAATCAGTCTGACCCTGTGTGTTTGTCTCGCCAGCTGAAGGGCTCTGCGCTGTCCTGGTGAGCGCCCGGGGACAGTAAATCACAAGTGAGCTCAGAAAATGCAGCTCGTGCACCGAAACCCTCCTGCTTGCCCTGGCCACGGAACACTGGAGCATCGATAATAACACGCACCGGCTTTCTCTTTAACCTGAGATCTTTACGAGTGATCAGCAAATTCGAGAGGCCAATTAAGGAAAATCACCACTTCATTAGCTTCCTGAAATGCAGTCACCGCTGGAACGAGAGACAGCAGAGCTCAGCACGGTGTGAACCCTCGGCGAAATGCAGAGGAGAAAAGCTCCAGTCGCTGTGGGCTACAGCGAGGGAGAACTCGTGCTGCCATTCGGAGTCACCGTGCATGGGCCTGCGAGGGTCAGCAGCTGGGAGTCTCTCCCTTGCCAGTGCCCTGCCAGCTCCCAGGCTGGACCAGCTGGAGGAAAAAAAAAAAAAATTAAAAGGCATGGCTTGTTTGATGGTGTAAAATGCTTCCCCACCACTTGTGCAGGCTGGCTGCTTACCACGGGTGAGCTCATTCTCCATCCCACTTCCAAACCACTGTGCTGGTGCCCCAGCACTGGCTCCTGGCAGAGCTGAGGTGACAGCAGCACAAGTTAACCCCAGCCCAGCTCCAGGCATTGGGAAGCCCATCTTCGCTGGCAGATGAAAGGGAAAACCCTGAGGTTAAGACTTGGCAGTGAAGTGAGACATCGCCTCCCTCCCTGCATCCCTTCCCTGGGTTATGGAATGCTTTGGTTTTTTAAGACAGCCTTGCGAAAACGGCATGAAAATTTAATCACCCCGGCACAAAATCCAATAGCTGCTCTTCACACGCACCTCACTGCGGTTTATTCTCCTGCTAAAGCCTTCGCGCTCACCAAGCACTTAGGGCAGCTCATCTGTCCCAGGGAAAAGCAGTGTCCCCACCCCCCTGCCATTCCCACAGCCATCCCAGGGCCCGCGGCACTGGCTCCTCTGGGATGCGCTGGTCCTGCACAGCAGCTGCAGTGCCGCACAGGGTGGAGGGGCTTTAGGTGCAAAGTGCTTTTTACACCTCTGTGAACATTACTGTGAGCGCAGTGGGGCTCCAGGAGCGTCTTCATTGGCCCAGACTGCCCCAGGGCAGTGACATTTCCTGGGCCGGAGTCCCTGTGGGGCCGTGCACTGTTCCCAGCCTGCCTTGGGCTCCAAGGAAAAATTTCTCTGTGGAAACTGAACATGAGTGATGAGACACCCAAGGCTGCAAGCGATGGGCTTTGGCTCTTTACCCTTCCCTGGACTTGTGCTCAAGGAAAGCCATGACATTTATCAGGAGAATATCCTCCAGTTAAAACCAGAGACCCTGATTCTGCTAACAATTTGTCAATGAATTAATGACATTTTCCAGTGGAAAAGAAATTGCAAAACTCTCCCGGGAGCTTCTGATTCGACCCAAACAATCTGTCAAGTCAAGCCGACTGGAGCCTGCCCGCTCAGCAGCTCGTGTGGCTCTGAGCTCATCCCCAGCCCAAGGAGCAATAAATAAAAAGCAGGAGGATGACAGCGGATGCCAGGGATGAGTTGGGGTCTCTGGCTCCATCAATACCCCTCAGAAAGAAGACCTGAGAAGGTGGACATGCAGGTTTTCCAGGAGCTCAGTGCCTTGGATGATAGGTTTATTTAAAACGTCAAGAATATCAATATTCTTTAAAATGTCAGTGAACCCCATGGTAAGGCTGGAGGTGCCCCAGGCCTCCCAAACCTGGACTCCATCACCTCCAGTTCCAGCCCCACATGCCGAATCACTCTGCTTTAGCATGAGCATCTCTGGCCACCGCATAACAAGAAAGAAAAGATGCTTAAAGCGACTAATAGCTGGAGCTAAAGGAGAGATTATCATTATCCATATTGCCTGCTCCTCAGAGAGAGCTGGGCAGGCTTCCAGGGATGCAATGGAACCCGTTTCCCTGGGCAGCTGGGGGATGCTCTGTGCCCTTCTAAGAAGGGCTGTGCAGCAGTACCGAGGTGAAGGGCTGAGGACCCCCCTAGTGCAACATCCCATGGGATCCCCACAAAGCAGGAGACACCCAGGGAGAGGCTTAGAACAGGGTTGGGGCTCATTGCAATTCCTCAGCAGTGTCCTGGTTGCATTAGGATGGAGCGTGAGCTCCCGGGTGCTGAGCAGCCGAATGCTCAGCTTGTAAACAGGGAGACAAACGCTCGTTTCTTGGGAAGATGTGCTGCCCTGTCAGTCCCCACATCCCGAGTCCCCTGATTTACAGTTAGAAACTTTGCCTTGGCTCTGCTCAGAATCATTAAGCTACAAACCATGGACTAATTATGGGGCCCTGGGCAAAAACGTTAATCCAAAGAGCATAAAATTATAATGACTTTCTTGGCATAATTAGCCCAAACAAGATAAACAGTCCAAATAGCAACCGCAGCTTCGGCACATTCGCAGTCCCAGCTCAATCCACTGCAGGGTGGTGGTGAGGGGCAGTGGGAGAAGGGATGTCCTGAGGGCAGGGAGGGTGGGGAGCTGTGACCAGCCCCGTTTGAGCTCACGCTGAGCCCTGTGGAGGCATCACACAGCAGCTGGGATGTTCCCATCTCTCCCATCAAGCAGAGCTGCCCCATGGTCTGCAATTTCCCCAGCCACTGTGGGGATCAAACTCAATCCACCATCAGAGTTGCAGGAAGGATGCAGCCAGTGCCACCACCACGCTGTACACCCCTCCTGCCAAACCACTGTGTGCCCACAGGGACAGCACAGCCCAGCATCACCTGCACCAAAACTTCATCACACCAAGGCAGGCAGGGCTCTCTTAGGTCTGCCAAATCCAGAAGGAGTCACTCAGATCCCTGTGCCTCTTATCAGTCTCCAAGGGGCCAGTGACTGAGTCCAGGGTCCCAGGGAAGTGGCCTCAGGCAGGGTCAGGGGAGCCATTTCTAAAAGCACGGCTTAAGTGTAATGCTCACTTCATCTGCATCTCTATTTATTTATTGCTGACTGGGAAGTGCAACACAAAAGCTAATTATTTGATAAAAGCTTTGGGCAGGGTATTAATGAGCCAGACTTCTAAGCAGATTTCCAAACCTCTTTTCTGTCTCCACCTGCAGATTGGAGCTGGCTGTGTCGGAGTGGGCTGGGAAACACAGGGCCTCTTTCACGTGTGACTGTGGCTCACCCTGCACGGCATGGGGACAGGCATGCCAAGCCTCCACTGGGCTGTTATCCCTCTTTTCTCCTTGCTGGAGGAATGCTGGTTGTTCCCAGTTCCAAGGACAGAAGGAAGAGAGTTGGAAGACGATGGGCAGCAGTTCAGAAACTGAGCATCAATCAGCATCTCCTCCCCAGACCCTGTTAGGAGGTTTAAAGCTGTTCACACCCTCCCACCAAGACAAGCCTTTGGACTCATTATGTCCCTATTTTCTATTTCACCAGACTACTCCAAAAGCAAAAAGAGCCATCTCGGTGCTGGCAGCCCCTCTGATGCGCCCAAACTGCCACTACAAACAGAAGAGCCCCTGCAGCTCAGAGCCTGCAGTGAGGGCAGGGAACACACGGAGTGCTGGAGACACTTTCCAGTCCAGAAAACCCCACTTTGATACCTGACAGACCTGCGCTGTGGCTGGGCATTCCTCTGCCTGCCTGCCTCCCCTCTGCCCCCAGCACTGACTGGCTTTACAGGCACCCATTGGAGCCATTCCCCAACAATCTGCTGTTATATCCAGCTGTAAACCCAGCTTCAAACCCAGCTTCCAGTTCATTTTTGCCATTCCAGGCAACACCCTCAAGATGAAATATTGCTCATATTTGCGGCCACGTTCAGAAAAAAGATCAGACCGAAAGCATGTGGCTGGAAGCCCCATGGAGGGGATCCCACCCCTCCTCCCCAGACTCTCTTTGGGTGCTCCTCAGCCCACAGCTGGTGTCAAAGCCCACCGGCGAGCCTCAGGTCCGGCTTTTGATGAGAAAATCAAATAAATCCGTCTCTATTTTCCCTGTCGGTTCATCTCTGTGTGGGGCTGCCCTTGTGGCAAACCCACCTCCCACCCACTCAAGGCAATGAAACCACTCAAACATTTTAGAAACAGCATGCTAGCTGGAAAATTTTGCAACCACAGGATAATGGAGACTATCTCCGGGCAAGCAAGAGATTAGGAAGATAAATGACATCGAGAAAGGGCATTTTAGCCCAAAGCAATCTTAAATCAATGCAAAGGGGAGAGTTTTGTGGGCAGATGTGCAGGTGCTGGGGCTGCACACGAAGGGCTTGGCCATCGGGGCTTCAGGTTCCTGCCTGGCAGCACAATCAGTGAGCCAAAAATGGCTCTTGCTCTGGAATATTTATTGGCTGAATAATTTTAATTTTCTGTTAATTGGGAAAATTCTCTTGAAATTTAATGTGTCTTGAACCAGCAACTATTTCAAATAAGGGCGAACAACTGCACCTACACTGAACCAAGGCACTGCTTGTGAACAAAGAGCATCTTCTAGGTGTGGAAATGCTTATTTGTCCCAGCAATTAAACCACCATCAACACAAAAATCAATGTGTGTGCACATGCTGTCCCTCCCATCTGTGCTTGTAAAGCTCCCCACAGGGACACCCACCCAACAGCTTCCACATGCCACCGCTCCTCTTTTTTCAGTCTAACTTCAGGGTTTTTTTAGGACGTGACACATGAAAGAGTAGTGCCAATGAAGGGGGTTAGCAACATGAAAAGCCAATTCCAGATCCTGTGAGCACAATGAATTGCTCTTTAGAAAAAAAAAAAAAAAGAAAAAAGAAAAAAATCTAATCAAGAACTTTTCCTTTCTTCCCTTTTTTTTTTTTATTTTTTTTCACCAAGGACGGTATGTGATGTGTATAGTCTCAAAAGGAGATTTACTAGAGACTGCTGTGACTAAGGCAAGATGTAATTAGAAGAGGGGAGGAACATTTATCATTTGCCAGAGTGAATTAGGTATTTCGACTTCTCAAAAGAATTGAACACAGAGGGTGAATTTTTTTCCAATTTCTCTCACATCTCCAATATTATTAAGTTCAGCTAGAAAACACTTGAGACAAATTGACTCATCTGAGCCCATCTCTTCATAATTGCTACACATTTTAAATTGGCTTAGTTAAATGAACACTTCGCATGGTGGTTGACAGGCTCTGTTGTCTGGATGCAATATTAAAAATATCAAAATCAACACGAGCTAGAGCAGAGTTTGGGGATACTGCTTTTCTGAGCATTGGATATTGCTTTAGCTGGACTGTAACAAATACCTACAACTTTAAAGGTGTTTTCAGACATAGATTAAGAGATACTATTCCTTTCCCATTAATGGTAAAGAATTTTTTTTCCCCTTTTCTTTCTACTTAGCAAGAAATTTATAAGCCCATGCTCTAAACTGGGCTATCAGCCATGGGTTGTGTTCAGAAACCATTCCTAGAATGGTTATTCACTTTGCAAGCCTCCACACGGTGCAATGCCCTTATATATTGTGCATTTCCAGTTGTTTGCATGGGATATACTCCACTCCCAGCAGTCAGGAATCGCAAGGTTGCTGATCCTGCCCAGGTTTTAATGACTCCAGCCAGTGTTAGGAGCTCTGGGGCAGAGCTGGAGATGCTCAGCATCTCCCCAGATCCCAGCAAATTCTCTCTCCCAGCTCATTTCTTCAGTGCTTTTGTGCACGTGAGATGTTTCACGGGTCTCATCTAAAGGCTACTGAGAGAGTCAGACAGAAGGGAAGAATTTGGGTCTGTGCTTTGCCAACATGATCTCAGACTGTATTTGCAAGACTCAAGAGCTTTGTGAAAACCCAAAGCCAGGCAAAATAATTGCTGATACAGAAACATTTGAGCAGCTCAGGCATGCATTAGATAAGGGATCTTGTTTCTGCTCCCCCTCCCCTTGGCCTGCGTGCTTCCTTTCCACATTGTTTTATCATGAACAGAAAATAACAGCAGAGACAGAAAGGCAGAGCCTGCCAACAGTGTGATTTATGTTGGCTTCGGAGCTGAAACACTTGATAAAGCATCCAAAGCCTTGGATGACTGAACAGGGGCTGCAGCAGAGCTGGGTACCAGTCTGGCCTCTCGCTGCCCGTGGAGCTGGCAGGGGAGGAAGGATTGAGGGCAGAAACTCCAGGGATGAGCTGCGACCAGAAAGGCAGCAATGGTGGCACTGGGCTGGGGAGTCCCGGCCTCCTCCTGCACCCACACCCACCTCTGCTCCAGCCCCTGAGCCAACACAGCTGTCCCTGCCCTTGGGAACCACATGGGGAACTGCCCGCTCCGAAAAAAGGAGGAGCGGGTGAAGCACCAACCCACCCAGGCCAAGAGGCTGCAGCCCGATGTTGATAATAAATTTCACTCAAAGTCTCGCTGTAAAATGCCCCAAAGATGGAGATGGAGACCCTGTGTCTATGGAGGGATGTGTCCCTGCAGGGATGTGTCCACGGTGGGATGGAGGCTTTGCAGCTTCTCGGCTCAGTTTGCTGCAGAGATACACAAATAACCACGTTGGCAAAATTTTTCGCAGGACTGGGATGGAAACAAACGAGTTACCAGAGCCCAGTGTGTATTTGTTCATTCCTATCCCAGCAGTGAGATTTCTCCCTTATTTAAATAGCGTCTCCAAGGCTTTACCCTTACTCATCTAATAAAGCAGCGTGTCAACACCAGTTCTGCATCACAAAATGAAGGGCACTCAGCGATTCCCCCACGGGACAATTAAATAAAGAGAGAAGAAAACAAAGGATCATCTCTGCCTGAGCAAAGACCTCTCATTGCACACAGCACCATGGGGCCAGGGGGAGAGGGATTCACCCTGTCTGGGGGCACGTGGGAGTGCTGCCCTGCCCAGCTTCGAGGAGAACAGGGCTGGACAGAGGAATTACAGGCTCTCAACCCACCAAATAAGAGCTCAGGGCTAATCCTCCGGGTGTGATGGGCAGGGGGCTCTGGCAGCAGCACTGGGCTGCCCTGCACTGGTGCCCTCAGAGGGATGTGAATCAGCAGCGCTTCAAGGCTGAGATGGGAATTGGCTGATTTGGAGCAAGAAGTCACAGAGCCAAGCAAAACACCTCAGTTTAGTGTTGGGCTTAGCAGCCCTCATCCTCACACAGCCTGCCCACAGCCTCACTACCTTTCCCCTTCCCTACCCCAGACATCTGCAGACAGCAGCAGCGATGGCATCCTGGGTTTAACGTCAACCTTTTTTAATTCCGTTTTTCTAATGAAAAGACTTGAGTGCTTTTTTAGCACATCTCCATTGAATTGTTTGCCCAAAAAAAAAGGACACTTGGAGAACAGAGCTGTCCTGAAACATCATTGCTGTCAGGAAATATGGTGCTCTTATCCCCTTTGTAGAAGGGAAGCAGAGAATGTCTCCTTTAAAGTGCCTCAAAATGAATTTAATTTAGAATGGATTTCACATTCGCATTTGATGAATTAAAACCAGTGTGGTTTAACAACTATGTAATGGGGTATATATATGATCTGTTAAACAGGTGTTTGAGGTTTAGCAATTATCTAATAAGAGACTTATACATATTACAGTAGATAAACTTCAATAAATATGTTCTTAATCAACCGGAGAGCACTCAACATACAATTACCGTCCCTGCCACATCTTGTTGAAACAAGCAGCTGATTCAGTGCACGGCGGGATTTTACGTGCTGCTTAAAAAACCCTCCCATGTCTCCTGTTTGTGCTGCTGGGGTGGGGGCTCCATGCTTTCCACCCGGGAGCTGGGTAGGAATGTCAGCAGTGATTTTTCCCGTGGAATATCCGTGATGGGTATCCCTGTGACAAGCACCGGCTCCTGCCCTCCTCTCCCCGCCTTGCTACCCACGCGCGTTCATTCCCCAAGAGAAATGGAAAGGGATTCAGGATGGAGAGCTTCATCCTGATGGAGATTTGCATTAGGAGGTGTCAAAAGTGCAGCAATAGGCTTAATGTGCACCACAACACGTTGGGGTTTTCCCGGTGGCAAGCCGTGCTGGTGATCCATGCTCTGTTCCTGCCTCCTGGGTCACTCCGGGGAAGGGTGCAGAAACCCAGTCCCATTGTGGGGTTAACACTGTGATGTTTTGGCTAATTTGCCACGTTTCTAGCTCGGGTGTTAAATCTAATTAGCGCATTAGTGTTGGCTTTCCCAGCTGTAAAACAGCAGGGAAATCCCTACTAACACCAGAGACAAATGTGTGAGTTGCCTCAGCAGCTTCCCCCCTCCCTGTGCCCCGGAAAGCCGGGTTTCACCCCAAACCAGAGCACAATGACGACGCACCGTCCCTCCCACTGCCGGGAAAACAAACACGGGTTGTTGTGTCGAGCGGGAAAGCACCCTGGAAGTACCACTGGGTTCTCAGAGTTTGTTTTACTTTATGCACAGACTTCGAAGAGAAGTTCACAGTGGGTTTGAATCAGTGCTGGGAAAGAGCAAAACTGAACCCACAGCAACAGTGAGCCGACCTCTGAAATCGCATCCACCACTCCGTGTTCCCCCGGGACCTCCACCAGCCCCTCCTCATCCCACCTTAGAACCGGGTGAGCATCCCCCGTGCTGGATGAACTCCCTCCCCACCACGGAGAAGGGGGGTTTTGTCTGCAGCCCTTGCTGCTGCAATGGGGGGGTTTGGGCTCTGCACAGCCTGCGGGACCCCCCTCTCCCTCCACATCTGAGGTACAGGACCCCGGGCACACGATGCTGCCAGCAACAGGCGGAGGAGACAGCGGCCCCCCCTTCCCAGGGAATTTTCCTCTCTTTCCCTTTGACTGCAACGGATGAGCACATTTTTAAGTACAGCATTAGTGCTGTCTAATAGCCGGCTTGCTCCGGCTGGGAAATCTGAGTCGCCCTCATTGATTTCACAGCAGCCAAATGCGCGGACACCAGGCGTGCCCAGGGGACGCGCAGCTCCTCGGGCACAGCCTGCCCCGGCTTAATGATTTCTGCCAAGCCACAGAACACTGTGGAGCCCTCCCTCGCTGCGCACAGCCCGGCACAGCTTTGTCTTCTGGTGGTACTTTTTTCCCGTCATTACCAGTGCAATTCTATCGATGTCTGTATTGCTGGCTATTTAATTATTCCCTTTTAATCCCTTCACGCAGATGAGACATAAAAGCAAAGGCCATTAGTGACTCTGGAGCGATGTGCACGGGCATTAGCCCGGCGGGCAGAGCGAATCCCAGCCTGGATCGTGCCGCCCACCTACCATCTCCGTGCTGGACAACCGTGTGGGAAGAGGCATGCCAAAGGGAACAGTGCTTTAAATAGAGACAGCAAAGTGGGAAAAACAAGGAGGAAGGTGTCAAGGATGCCCCAGGGCCTGTTTCCACCCTCCCCAGCCCGCACTTACATGCACCCGTTGCAAGAAGCAGACAAGGGCTGAGCACCCTCAGTGGGTTTTTCTGCTCAGCCCGTATTCACAGCACCCAAACCCTGCTGCCACCCCCAGCACCCCTCAGGGGTGCCTGCCGTGTTCCTGCTGAGTTTCAGCTGACGAGCTCAGGTGGAGGGAAAGCAAAAGACGTTTGCTTCTTTTTTTAGACCTGAACGGAGAAGTTGTACAATTTCAGCATATAAATAATTGAAGGACTAATGTGATCTCAAACTGAGCACTTATTAGATGGAAACGTCCCTGTCGACAGATGAATTCCTGTAAATTTTCTTTGGTTGAGCTCAGATGCCCATTTTGTGCTTCGAAGCAGATGAGGTTACCCTGGCTGCACAGCACATGCTGTGCCTGGCAGGGACCTGGGCCTTTGCAAAGGAAAAAAAGGATAATAACAATCATAGTTGCAATAAAGGACTGAGATTTTAAAGGCTGCAGGATGGCGCATACAGCTGAGTGCACACATTTGCTCTCCCTCTTCGTCAAAGACCCAAAGAGGGTTCCCTGGGATGTCCCCAGGCAGCTGGAGATGTCCCTGGCCACGTCCCCGTGTATCACCCCAGGGACCATGGTCCAGCAGTGTGGGAGGGATGGAGGGGAAGGTCAGGACCCCTCCCAGATGGGCAGCACAAAGCTGCCCCCAGCGTGCCATCACCTCCCCCCACGCTGCTGCTGTGTTTATGTTCTTTCTGCCTTCCTTCAATTATAATTAATAGTGGCTCATTATCAGGAGGGGACCGTTTATAAGATTCAATTAGAAGCCATTTATTTTAATGCTTTTGAACACAAAATGAGTTTGATCTCAGGAAACATTTCATTAGCATAATCTTCCCATAACAAGATCATCTCCTGAGCTTGACGTATTTACACGCCGGTACCAGGTGGAGGGACAGCGTCCGAGCGGGCGCAGCCCTTGGATGCCCATACTGGGAGTGGTGAGCAGGGCATGGCCTGTGCCCTGCAGCATCTCCCACTGCTCAGGGAAAGGATCAGCAGTTTTGTGGGAGTTCAGCTCTCCCCCGGCACCCGCTCCCCATCACCAGCACCAAACCCACAGTTCTCAGAACTGGCTCACCCTGGCAGGCACCAGTGTGGTCAGACTGAGCCACCAGCAACGCTTTGCCCTTGACCAAACACAACCCAGGGGCTGATGGCAAGGCTCCCACTGACCTCTCCAGCTGGAAGCCAGCCTGCTCCAGCAAACAGCTCTCAGCAAAGCTGTGCCATGGCACAGAGAGGGAATGAGATCATTTTATTTGACTGTTCAGCTTAGGAAATTTCGTCATGAAGCAGGAATGAAAACTTGTGTCTACTCCAAGTCAAAATGCTCAATACAGCATGGCCATTTTTTTCCCCAGGGATAATCATCTCTGATTTGTTGCCCATATGGAAGATGTATTGGTTTTCCATACACCGGATGAGTTATACATTTCATAAGCTAAGCTGTCCATATATTCAAAGTAATATGATATCATTTACTTACACTTAAGCTGCATAGTGCACCATGTATTTTGGGTATAAAACTATGCCATGAACATATCTTTAAATGCTTGGTCTTTATCAGAGCCCTGTCTGGAGCTATTGCCTTCCAGAGAATGATGCTCACAGTGTTCTGCCACATCAGCTGCAAAACAGACAGATAAAACACCCCGACCCTGCCTCGGGCACCGAGCCCTGGCAGTGCCTGTCCCTGGGGGGAACAGTTTGGTTTCAGGGCACAGGGATACGGGGCTGCAGAGTGCAGAAAAGCTGTGCCTTGTTTGTTGGATGGAGAAGGAGCCCCCTTAGCCTAGGATCTGTCTGACCCATCTCCAGGCTGGGCTGACCCTGGGCTCAGACACCCTTTCCCAGGCCTGGTACTACCTTCCTGTTTAATCCAGGGACAGGCAGGTTGTAAACAGGCAGGGACTGAGGTCCCCAGATCTTTGCAAATGAACAAAGGATAAAAAAAAAAAAAAGAATTATTTTTAGAGCATTGGCATTGGAGAGCAGGCATAGGCAGTGCTCTCACTGCTGGCCCCTCTGCTGCCCGGCTTGGGCACTGGGCACGAAGCCAAACACTCCCTTTCCCAGGATCACGTTTTAAAGCTGCCTAAAACACCGGGAAATAAATTCTCCTCCAAAGAAATCTCTGGTGTCACAGCTCCAGATTATCTGCTAGTGCAGGAGGCAGTGCTCAAATATTTTAAATGTATGGGCCATACGTTCTGGGAAATATAACATACACAGTGAAAAAAACATTGCCTCCCATATGGGCTTGGAGAAGCTGCGGATTGCAGAGCGCGGAGCCAGATGGCCGGTAACTCAATGCAGCTGAACACAAATCTCTGGGCCAAATTCATCCCCACCACAACCACCCCGAGCCCAAAAGGCTTACAACATCGCTCAGCTCCTCGCGTTTGACTCCTGCAGGGTGGGAGTTGTCTGCCCGTGGAAGCCGGTTTGTGACAGATAGCTGGAATCGGGGATCCACGGCTCTTCTTCCCACTCTGGTGTGGGGGCCTGTCCCCTCTCCCAGAGGTGCTGGAGCAGCCCTGGTTCTCTCACTCCTGGCCTGGGAATGGGGCGGTTTGGGGGAATTAGACAATAGATTCAGAAGCACCTCCTGGTATAGGCTCTCCCTTACTGGGGTGTCAGATGCTGTGGGGGATGATTTGAGGCTGACTATGTCATGTCACGTCACCACATCCTCCAGCTCTGTGCTACTGGACACCCCCACCTGCACTCTGTCACTTTTCTCTTTTCTCTTATCCTCGTTTTGGTCAGGATAAACAAACAGAAAAATCTGGTTTTGTGCTTAATTTGCCGCAGAGCTCAGGCATTGAACAATCCACGAGTAGCCCCTGCAAACCCTCGCAACACCCACACCAGAACCACACAGCCCCTGCCCAGTGGTGGCACAGGGCCGTGGCGGGACCTGGGCAGTGCTGGCATGTCCAGGTCACCAAAATTGCTCCCTGAAAGTCCCGGCTGTGCCCAAACCCCGGAGGGGCAAAGGGGTTCCTGCAGCCATGAGAGCAACAGGCACCTCCCGCTGACAGCACTCACAGTGGAATTAAGCAGCTAATAGCACACAGGGATGGAAATCCAAGATCTTTCCCAAAAGGTGATGAAAACACTCCTTGATACCACACGAGATGTGTTCCAGTTGTTACACCGTTGAACAACTGGCTCAGGAAGGAGCAAAGGCTGGAGCTGGGGCTCCCCAGCTCCCTGGGGATGCCAAAACTGCTGGGACAGGCTAAGCCTCCCTCCACCTTCACGTCACTGTTTCCCCCGGGAAGCCGGAGTGCCCGGCGTGCTGCATCCTGCCTCGCAGTTTGCCATGACTCACCCACGAGCCTCCCCATGGAAGCACCAATCCTGCTCCTCTCCCTCAGCTCTCCCTGTGTTCCTGTCCTTATGAATCATTAGCCTGCAATAGGGACACCAGATGCAAGCAAAGATGAGTCATTTGAAGGAGGTGAAAGGAAAACCAGACTGGCCACACATTAAAACTGCCCGTAACAATAAAAGGATTGTGTACATAAATCACTCTATTTTGACTACGATGATCATGCTTCGCTCAGAACATGTCTGCTTGTGAAAAAATGCCAGGCCAGAACACTTCCAGGGACGGGGCAGCCACAGCTTCTCTGGGAAAACCGTTCCTTCATTAAAGCCTTTGCCTTAATGAAGTTGAATTTAACCCAGCTCAGGGATGGAATGGGTCCCTTGATGCAGCGCTGGGGTGCCCAGGTCCCATCCCTGAGGTGCACAGGAGCCCAGGTGCTGCTGCAGAACCAGGTCCCTGGGCTTGGGGACACACACCACGACCCAAAGAGAAACAGCCCATCAGCCCTGCCGGGAGCTGCTGCCCCAGCCACGCCTGCCCACCGGAGGGAAGGCAGAGCTGCAATCGCAGGAATAAAGACAATTTAGTTTGTGACACAGATGCAGATTATTGCCTGGGTACGGTGTGATTAGAAGGGCTTGGTGCCACCCCAGAGGGGAGGCAGAGAAGGGAAAGGGAGATGCTGCAAGAGAGTCTGGCCACGCATTTAAAGAAGCACAAGCACAGCTTCCCTCATTAACCCAGCTCCATGGTGGGGCCAAGGGATTTTATGGGATTTTATGGAATCTCATGAAGATCCGCACCCTGGAACACCCCTGCAATCCTGGAGAAGGGGAGAGGGGATGAACCCCTTGATGTCCCATGCCCTGCTCAGAGCTGTGCCAGCAGGGCCCTGAGGATCCCAGCTGGCAGAGGGAGCCCTGGCAGTGCCAGCCACCACCATGGTTCTGCCAGCTCATCCTAAATTGTTCACATTCCTCCCCTACTCCCCAGGCTGCTCCTCTCTGCTTCTCCATGGAACTGAGGGCTGCTTCTTCCCTGCCCTCCCCAGAGCTGCTCAAGGAGCTTTTGCAGCAGTCACAGAGAAAGCAGAGAATGGGACAGGGATGGATTAGGGCCTCCAAAGCAATGTAGACAAACACATCCTTGCTGAAAATGATATCCTTCCTCCAGCTAACAAAACCACTAAATGGGAGAGATCTGCCTGTCCCAGACCCCACAGCTGAGCAGATGTGTGGGGCACGGCTGTTTGCACCCTCAGCAAGGCAGTAAATACCAAAGCACAGCCCTGCAGCCCTCGCCTGCCTCCTGCAAGGAAAACGCTGGGAGCAGAGCCACTGCCAGCCAGCAGGATGCCAGGATTTGTGTGTACCCAGTCTCCTACATGGGTAAGATAGAAAGGAAGAGGATTTTGAGCAGCAGAGAGAGGTAGAGAGAGCTCTGAAATCCCTCTGGCTTCACTTCACCAAGGTCTATGTTTAACCAAGCCAGCTCCCTCCCTGCCAAATGCAAACATGATCCTCGGGGGAATAACAGAGCAAAGAATTTGGATGAAGAAGCTCTGGGGGAAAAAAAAAAAAAAAAAGAAAAAGGAAGACATCCAATAAATACTTAAGGGAACAACTGAAGAAGAGATTTCCAAAAATTCAGAAGCATAAGGGGTTGCTCTTAGGGGAAAGCCAGTTTGAGCATTTCCAGGAGCCGCTGTTCCAGCACTGTGCTGGAATGCCCCTGCCTGCCCCAGCAGCCTCCCATGCCCAGGAAGGTTGGCTCTATTTCTGAGCATCCCCAGCTGTTACCCACCAACAGAAAACACAGAAACCACCTCAGGACATGTGCAGCGCTTAAAAAAAAGACCCAATCTATCCCGAAGAACTCTGGAGGTCCTTCACCATGCGATCCTGCCCTCCAGGCTGAGCAAACCTCCAGGAACCGCCCGATGCCGCCTGCAGGGCAGCCCATGGCGCAGCCTCGGCGAGTGCAAGCCCCTGGGGACAGCAGACAGACTTAATTACCTATTTTCCTTCCTTAATTTTCTCTCCCTCTGGTCCTCTGTTTCTAGACCACAGCCACTGCTCTTCCCGGTGGCAGTGGGATGTGGTGGTGTCCTCCCCTACAGCCCCCCCCCCCCCCGTGTAGGATGCTCTGTCTGCTGAGCACACGAGGGGCTTTGGAACATCAACATCCACCCCCGAGGCTCATCCTCCATCCCCCCAGCTCCCAGCACTGACAGAGACAGATGGGCACCAGCCTGGGGGTCTGAGCAAACAGGAGAGGGCGAGGAAAAGGGAGTCTGCCCTCGCTTTTATTTGCCTGGCAGCAGGGTCACACTGGGGGTTTGGTGCACTAGCTCTGCTCCAGTCCTGACTCGGCTGCCCCGGTGCCATCCCGGGTCCCCCCACCCCGCAGCACCCTCCTGCCTCGCGTGCACCCACTGAGCAGGCAGTAAAGACTGTGGAACACATGCATTGAATAAATTATGCTGCTGCAAGATTGATTTAGCTGCGTGGTCCTCCAGTGGTGCATTAACATCCTATTAGAGGAAGGAGAAAAGCCTCTCCTTCCCCCCGCCAGGATGGAGGAGCTGTGAGCGGCCCCGCAGCACCGTGCCTGCTCCCCTTGGCAGGGCCAGCGACAGCCCTCGGGAGGATGGGAAGGGAGGTTTGCTTTCAAGACAGCTCTGTCCAGGTTCCTGGGTTTTCCAGATGGTTTGGCTGTCTGGGGATGCCTCTTGATGCCTTTCACAGAGCGAGCCCTCCCTGAAATATGGGAAATGGGAACTCATGCTAAAGTCAAAAAACAGATTGCAGGAGACTAGGAATACAGATGTGTCAGGAGATCGAAGGGTGGCTTTCCCCCTTCACCACTGTGGTTGAGGGACTCTTTTTATAGCCAGAATATTAATGTAAAACAAGCCTTTCCCAAAACGTCTGAAGTTGAGAGCCTCTTTCTGCAGCGGAAATTGCCAGTTCAATGCAGGATACACCTATGTCCACAGGAGATGGGAGGCTGGAGGAAAACCAGGGAATTCCTGGGGAGGGGATCCCTGGATGAGCTGTGGCCTCCAAAGGGATGTGCAATACTGCAGATGGTTGTTGTAGGTCCCTTCCAACTGAACTATCCCACCCTATTCTGCCCTGTTTTATCCATCACCCCTGGAGCCATGAGTCCCCACAGAGACCTTATTTTGCACCCCCAGCCCTTGGAAGACCTCCATTTCCTCGAGCTGTTTCCAGGGAGACTCTGCCACTCCAGCACCAGCCCAGCAGGGAGGAGAAGGCACGCTCGCTGCCTGCTTTAAACAAGAAAATCCATACATGGTAGGGAAGTTTGTAAAAGGCAGAATCATTTCGATCTCAGATAGAGTCAGCACGTGATGGAAAGAATTTCCCCATTGGCAGGGCAGGAGAATCAATTTAAGGTGTTTACACAATGCAAAGCTCCCAGTGTATAATTATCATTTTATAGTCAATCAATTGTAATTCTGATCCAGAGCACAGCACAGGAAAATTAGCATTCAGGAGCACCTTTGATAAATTAGTGAGGATTACGGAGTCTGTGTTTGCAGAGATTTTGGTCTGGCACTAGGGGAGGATTTAAAAATGGCAAAGTTTTTGCTTCTGCAGCTGAATACACATGGGACTGAGAAATTTAAAGCTGTTTAGTTCTGGAAGAGAAGTAGGATTAAAGCTATGGAGAGGGCAGGGATCTATTCTGTATTTGATTAGGAGTTTTATGATGCAAAGAAGCTTTAGGGAACACTTCAACTCTCTGTGCACAGGATTATACACATCACTGTATTAATTATTAGTATTAGAGTAACACCTAAAAACCCCAGCAGCGTGCAGAGCCCTCCTGTTCCATATATCTTGTGTTTGAGCCAAACCCAGCTGAAGTGACCCAGGATCTGAGCTGATCCCTGGGGTCTGGATATGGCCCCTGGGAGGGATGGCTCCACCCAGTGAAGGTGCTCAGGGGCTTCCAGGGATCCCTCAGTGCTGCTGTGAACCAGGGCAGCCCCAAACCAGCCACAATGAGAAGCTGTTTTCTGAGAAACAGTCAAATAAGGATGAAATTACCTTGAATCACCCCAGTGCAGCCACAAATCTTTCCCAAAGGAAATCTCAGACAGGGGGTGATGAGTGTTTCTAAAAAAAGACCTTCCCTGCAGACCTGATGTCATCCCTTGCCCAGATTCCTGCAACAGGTCCATGAGAGGGGATGCAGCATTTCTCCCTGCCCAAGTACCACTTTGCAAAAAGTCAAAGCATCCTCAGCAGGGGGGGAAAGCCAGACCCTCAAAAGGTTTGGTGGGCCTGGAGTCAGTCAGTCCTTGGTGACAGGGAAGGTGAAACACACTTGGTGCAGATGGAGAGATGCTCCCAGGACCCCAGCACTGCCTGTCTGCCTCACCAGATCTCAGGGATGAAATCACTCCCAGGAAACAGCAGAAAATCAATCCAGTGAAAAGAGATGTTTTTCCTGCCAGGGGAATGACTTGCCCAGCTCACAGAGTCTGCACATGGAAAAACAGCTTCCAAAAGCTGCTGAACTGAGAAGCTGAGGGTTGGGGTCGCTCCCGGCAGGAGATGCCCAGAAATTGGCAATACCCCTCACACCCACTCCACATCCACCTGCCCCTCCAAGTCTTTTCTTTGGGAAAAGGAAGAATTGGAAACCCCTGATCCCAGAGGAGCCAGGCAGTTTCCAGGCTTTCCTCCCCTGACCTGTCTCATCACATGCCTTTTCTAAAGTGCCTTTTAGCAGCACAATTAACAGACAAAAATGAATGGGGAGGGGGAAAAAAAGCAGCAGCAAAAGGGGCCCAAGCAGCAGCCGGGTGCAGGGACTGTGCAACCAACACTCCCTCACCAGTTCCATCCCTGGAGAAGTCACTGGAGTTGGGATGCAGGGAAGGGAAGCTGCTCTGTATGCACAACCCACCCCTCATCTGCGCCGGCTTTATCATGGTAATACCGGGAGCCCAGTCTGGTGGCGATAATCTCCTCATTCTCTACCATTTCCTCACGGGGGTAAAGATCATGGAGCATTAACACAACGGATGTGCACTTTGAACCAGAAGCTGTTCCCTGGGCTATAAATCAGTGCCTGCCACTGCAGCACAATGGCCCTGAAATTAATTACCCTGTCGCTTTGCCAAAGGGAAAGCGCCCTGCGCCGCTGCGGATGCAGGCACCGGCAGGAACGCAGCCCTGGGGACGTGCCCTGCGGTGGCTGGAGCCACAGTTTTGGACACACATCTCCCTCGAAACCTTTCTGGCCATTTGACTATGCCTTGGATGGTGTGTCCCTCCTCCTCATCCCCATGATGCAGCTGGAGCTTCAGGAGACCAATGAAAAGTTGGGTTGTGGAGCCCAGCCGTTCACCTTGGGGTAAATACCCATGGGTTTTGTCCCTGTGCTGATCCAATGAGCTCTCCCAGACAAATCTGCTTTCCACAGGCTTGGAGATGGTCTGCAATATACAGGCCAGATTTACAGGGAGTGCAGACATAAAGAACAAGCTGAGAGCCAAAAAGGGTAGAGAAGGAATGTGTTCTTTTCATTAAAACCTACAAAACACAAGACATTTCCAACCATTCTCAGATTAAAGAGTCATCCACTCTTTTTATACCTTTCCTGTTGTTTCTCGAAGAAAGGGAACAGGGAAGACACACCAGAGGTCTGAAATCTGAGTGATCTCTGGGTTCCCAATAACAGCTGGGACATTGTTGTCTCAATTTGCCCCTCCACGTTCACCACAAAATCTCCCACACCACGAGATGCTGCTGCATCCCCACAAATACACGTTTTTCCCTCTGACCCTTCTGGCTGAAGCTCTCTGCCAGCAGACAGCCCTCAAATAACACATAGACCCCCTGACCAGCTGGCACTTGGCAAATTCCGTGCCCAGGAACCCAAGGAGCTGCAGCAGATGTGCCAGCAGTGCCAGGCAGGAGCGGTGCCCAGCGGGAATCCGGCTGAGTGGAACGGGGTTACCCTTGGGCTGCTCTGGGGGATGCTCTCCCTCCACACCTCCTGCTGTCCTATGAGATGCTATTTATGAGAAACACAAACCTGCTTTCCCTTCCCCACAGCCAAAAAGGTCACATCAAGAGAGTGGTGAAGATTTCCAGCTCGAACAGACTGTTCGGGGGTTGTTTGCAGTAAATTTTCTGGTTGGTTTTTTTTGGTTTTTTTTACATCTTGAGAACTGGCACAGCAGAGCCCGTACACAAGACCTCGTCTCACATGAGACACAAGACAGAAAAATGCAGTTGGTGCCTGGTCCATTCAGAGCATCCCCTGCCTGACTTCCAGATCCTCCTTGGACCCACTGCAAGCTCTCACCCCGGCTCCTCCCGTCTTGGCCTCGGTGCCAGGGCTGGCAGTGCCACCCGTCCATCTGCACATCCCAGCAGGACGGCTGCTCCTCTGAGACAGCAGCCGTGATCAGGAGCCGAAAGCATCGCTGCTTTTGGGAGCCACAACAGCAAAATTTATGTGAAAATGAGACCTAAAAACATTGGTGCTAATGGAAGGGAGAGGTTGTATAGCACAAATAAAAATACGATCCAAGTGATGCAGAGTAAAATGGCAGCATCCATCAGCCCTGAGATGTTTGGTTGCAAAGGAGAGGCTCTGGCTATTAGTTTCACCACCATTACAAAAGGGAAAGGGGAAATTACAGCACTTTTTCAGCATGGCTTCCTTCCCGCCTGCACAACCCATCCCTCTCTGTACTGAAAGGTATAAAAGGACAAAGAAAGATGAACCAACCAACCAAAACACAGGCCACAATAAAGCAAGTCCATTTATTTACGAGGTATTTACATGTTAGGAAAGAAAACTAAAAGTATTCTGAAGGAGCAGCAGGTTTTAGCTGCTGCTCCTCTCTCCATCCCTGATTCAGCCCATCACTGACAGCTTAATAAATAATACCCTGCATCCCTTTGCACCTGGATGAAACCTAGTTAGGCAATTCCTCTTGGGAACCTCCAGCTCAGCTCTGCTGCTCCACGGCACAGTGCTTGCCATAAAAAAAAAAAAAAAAAGAAAAAGAAAAAGATTTCCTTGGAAAATTAGGATAAGAAAGATGGAAAAGCCTGAGAATTCACCGCAGCACAACCTGCCAGGACACGTCAGCACCAGCTCCTCCATCAAAATACATTTTCAGGGCAATTCCCCCAGAAAAAGCCTCTCTCCCTGTCATTTGCTATCACAGCATTAATTATTTCTATTCTGACACTCCGTAATTGGGACAGAACCCAAAGCATTTTGGACTCCTGCGGGAGAATCTCTAATAGCTGTTTATAGCTGATACGTTAGAGTGAAAATAAAACCCCTGCGCTCAGCAAGGCAAGGAACATCTCGCCTCTACATTACCATTTTTAGCTCCCCAAGGTACACGAGCACTCGGAGGCAGAGCCTGGGGAAGGGCCCACTTGTCATCCTTGGAGTAACTGATAGTGATGGAAGAGAGAAAGCCCAAGTCCTACCTGTCTGTGGGGACGCTGTGGCTGTTAGAGCATCCTCACAAAAGAGATCTCACCTTTAAACTGAGCTCTGTTTTCTTTCTGCTCCTGGTCGCGCATTCTTTGGTGGCCTGAGCTGATGTGACCGCTTTACAAATCACTCTTTTTACTCTGAAGGTAATTAGAGCCAAAAGGAAAAATCCTCGCTCACCACTGAGTTGGTCTCGATGATCCTTACAGGTCCCTTCCAACTTGAGATATTCTACAATTCTAGAAGAGTTCTTGCTGCTGGAGGCATTTTTAGGGTCCAGAGGTGCTGTTGCTTCCCAAAGCCCTGTCTCCTTCTATCCCTATAGACACCCTGTTCTGCACCTCAGGACTGATGCACCTCGGAGCAGCTCCCAGACAAGCAGAGCAGGAAAAGTACATTTTTTAATTAAGTAATTTTGGCTGAAGTTTTTATAACCGAAAGGCCCCAGAACAAGAACAAAAGCTTCCTTTCAGGCAAAACAAATGTTTGATGAGGTATTTAATCAAAACCAGCACAACTTTGAGGGAAGGGAAAAGGAGTTGTGCCAAGAGGCTGTATTGATGTGTTTTGGAGGACAGTAGGTCCCCCTGCTCAGGTCACTCGGGACAGGGTTCTCTCTCCACCAGGACAACATCCCCGAATGTCCTGCGACTCCCACCCCACCATTGTGGTTTAACAAGGGACAAATCATCAAAACCTGGGCTCTCCTCAGACATCCACAGGAGAGCAGAGCTGGTCCCAGGGAGGTCCCCACTCTCAGAGCTGCTGAGCCCCACCAGCCCCTCATCTTCCCAAACCAAGGCTGCTCCTGCCAAGTCTCAGCTCAGCAGATGAAAGCAGGGAGCTGACTGTGCTTAGAGGGACCTCACACCTCTTCATCCACTGGAGAGGATGCTCCAGGCCCCTTATCCTCTTCAGCAGGTGACCCATGCAAGCATCACCTCTCATCCTGCCCTCCCAAAAGCCTGGATCAAAGACCTGCCTTGAATATATACATTACAATTTTTTTTTTTCTAATAATAAAACATTTAGTTCTAGGTCACTAAGCAGAGGAGACGGAAGATGAGAGGGAGAGCTGCTCTGATCTCTTTTGCAGCTTTTTATAGAGAAATGTTCTGCTTAACTGCCTTGCTGAAAAAAAAAAAACCTGTCCACAGTATAAATGGGGACTGGCCCTCAGCCAAGGCTGCCCGGCTTCAACCTGCTGGTGTTATCAGCTCTGGGGCTCACTGCTAGCCAAAGGTAAGTAGTAATTCAAAGGACTGCTGTAAAAGCCCATTTTCCCTGGCTGGAAGAGCTGGATATTCACAGGAGAGCTGAAGCAGCCCCAGAAACACCCATCTGGGGCAGACCCCGAGCGAGGAGATGGGGAGGGAGGGGCACAGCCCAGCTCCAGCTGAGGGGAGCAGACCCTGGACCAGCATCCTCCACAACCAAAAGCACCACGGGGACAGGACAGCCAGCTCAGCCCTTTTTCATCCCCAGTGCCCTGGATCCACGCAGAAAACCAGCACAGCTTTCCAGTGACACAAAGTCTCCCTTCTCACAGGAGTTATTAAGATTGGAAAAGACCCCCAAGATCATCAAGTCCCTAAGCACACATCTGTATGGTTTTTGAATGCTTCCAGGGATGGCCACCTTGCTTTGCCCCAAGTCTCAGTGTTATTTTGGGAATAACACTGGAGACAGAAAGGGAAAGGGAGTGCAAAGCCAGCAGTGGTATTTGGCTGGATTAAACAGAATAGGAATTTAAACTACTGGAAGTTCACATGCTCCTACAGCAATATGCTGTAAAGCTTTACACACATTGATTTAGAAAAAAAGCAGTTTGCTTATTTTTTATTCGGCTTTATGAACCAATAAGAGAGCAAAACCCAAGTCATTACTGAAAAGCCGGCGCTCACGTAAGCCTTACAGAAAATGTCTGTCTCGTGGCTTGATAGCCATAACAAAAATGATTAATAATCTGCTGCAGACACTTATAATTGCGATAGCTTCCTCTTGTGAATTTAAATAGCTTTCTTGAATTACTGCCTTTGACATAATCAATAAAGCTGAGTTATTGCTTTATCAGCCAGATCTGTATGGCAGGAAAGAAACAGAAACCTGGGAGACAAAATCCCCCCAAAAATTCAAAGCCAGGGGGCTTGTCCCCAGCAGGGCTGGGCCACTGTGGCCCCAGAGCCCCTCCAGGCTTATTTATATCCCTTTAAACAGACCTGACAGCGAGCTAGAGACAGAACGGGAACCCATCGCAGCCCAGCAGCAAATATTTAATGACTGCTTGTAAACCCAACAACATGTTTAACTTTTCCCATTCCCTATAAAAGGGTTCTTATTTAGCCTAAGAAGCCTCTGAAGTTAAATATAGGGTCTCATGACATGCCAGGGTTTCAGGGGGACACGGGGAGAGTTTCCAGGCCAGGATTTCCATCCTCTCCATGTGGAACGTGGTGTGAGTCTGTCCCAGGATGACCCACGCCAGCAGCACAGGGATGTGTCGTTTCCCTGTCCCCAAATTAAACTTTTCACCACAGCCAGCAGTAAGGAGAAATATTGTGTTTTCAAGTTTCAGATAAAACTCAGAAAATCAGAGATACGTTTTTCCCCTCCTCTGAAGAAAATAATAATATTTCTTTCTAAGGGGCAGGAAGAAGCAAGAACTCATTTTGAGCTGTCAGGAAACTGCACTGATTTGGCAAAACCCTGCTTTAATCCAATACCCTTCCACACAAGCTTCAAAGACTGAAGCAAAGCATTCCAAAGCCATCAGCTAAATAAATTTAGGGCCAGAGCAGGAGTCCCAAGGAGATGCTGTCCCATGCCCCATCCCTCTTGCCTGGCCAACATGACCAGCACAGTGTCTGTTTCCCCTCTGCCTGCAACAACAGCTCAGGATGGGTTTGAGCAGCACCAGAGCTCCCCAGAAGCTCAGCAGTGCTCTGGGGACAGATCCAGCTTTCTGGCCCCATCCCACTCTGGTGGGAAGAAGCCTAAAAATGAGATCAGCTAAAAATAATCTCCTTGAGGTCAGCAGTGTCTTGGGGAGCAAATGGTCTTGCAGAAGAGAGAGGTTTCCGTTTTTGAGGCCAAACTAAATGTTGACTTTTTATTAGATTGGGTGTTTTTTTTAGAGCTCTTATCTCTTTCCCTGACTGGGGATAGAAACAACCATGCCGGTGAGAACCCAGTTTCAAGTTTGGCTACCCATCACAGACAGATAATGTATTGACAAGATTTTCTGGTCAGATAAAGGGATTTTTCTTGTTTTCAAATTCATGCCTTTGATAGGTTCTTTGAAGTGCAAAATATTTCCTTTTAATAAATGCTGCACCATTTTAGCTCTAGACTATATTTTTTTCTATAAGAATTCTCTGCTAGATATGCCCAGAAAGCAAAAACACCCCCAAAATTAGGGGAAAAAAAAAAAAAAGTCCCCTGAGGTTAACAAGGACTTCCCATAACTCACTCTGAGTCTCTGCCCTAATGGAGATGGATGAGTCACAGGTGGGGCCGCTCTGAGAAAATCACATTTTTCATTTTGATAGCACCTTTTAACAGGAGCTCTCAAAGTGCTTGAAAACCCTTTAGTGCTGCTTCCCAGGCATGGGGCATGGAAGGAAATTCCCCTTGAGAGAGCAGATCAAGGCAAGCCTTTGGGTTTTGTTTTCCCTCTGCTCGATGCAGCAAAACCCCAGCCTGATGCCATGACAACCTCATGGGTGCAGGACAGGAGCTCACACCATGCTCTAACATCAGCATCAGTGTTGCCCTCACAATGTGTAAAGAAATTCCCAAGCTTACCCAGGATCAAAAAAAAAATACATATATAAACAACAACAACAAAAAATTCCCACTACTGTTTTGCTTCATCTGTGCTCTCAGCACCATGGAGGAGCACAGATGAGGAGCACAACAAATATTTCCCACAGGATCACTTTCTTTTGAAGAGATAAATGAGCAAAATCTTTTTAAATTGAAGACCAGAGAAAAGTATAAAGTGGGATTTTCCTGTGTAGGAAAAAGCATTCCTTTTTCTTGACTACCCAAAGCATGCAGCTTTTTTCCTTGTCACCTTAATTCCCCAGTCATTTCCACCACATGTTGGGAAAAGCCTGGCACAGCAGGAGAGCACCCACCACGCTCCCCGTCACACCTCTGGGGGGGGAAAAGGGGATTAACACACATAATCAAATCCCAGTTTTAGTGGAAACCTTTCTTTAATTTAATCAGCATCACGGATATTACACTAGCGACACGTTAAGCTAATATACAGGAACGCCTCTGCTGAAGAATTAAGATGATTGAAAACCAGGGGTGACGCAGTGGAATTGCTCGTGGAGAGGCTCAACAGCTGTCTGTGGGTTTGTGCAGCCCCAAGCCCGGGTGGCGAGTCCCACAGTGCCCAAGGAGCAGCACACGGATGGGACATAAGGCTAAATTTAGGAGCATCATTCTAGGGAGAAGCAGATTCATTCTCTTACAGGGGGGTTAAGCAGTGACACAAATGGGGCATGAAAGAGTCACCAAATGCCTCTACTCATGTGAGGTTTGGGTTCCATCACAGGTGGATGTCATAGAATCATGGAATGGTTTGGATTGGAAGGGACCTTTTAAAGCTCATCTCATTCCAACCCCCACTGCCATGGGCAGGGACACCTTCCACCATCCCAGCTTGCTCCAAGCCCTGTCCATCCTGGCCTTGGACACTGCCAGGGATGGGGCAGCCACAGCTTCTCTGAGCACCTTGTGCCAGGGCCTCCCCACCCTCTGAATAAGGAATTTTTTCTTAACATCTACTATAAATCTTCCCTCTTAGTTTAAAACCACTCCTCATTACCCACCCATATAAAAAGCCACTCTCCCTCTTTAAGAGAGGAGATGACCAGACCTCAAAGCTGCCAAAGTAACTACCCCAAACACATGCTTGGTTTGGTGAACATGATTGCCTGTGCCCCAAAGCAGCTCCTGCATTCCCAACACAGCCTCAGGAAATCTCAGGAAATTAAGAAAAATAAAGAGCCTCTTGCAGCAGTGGCTGCTGCCACAGCAGCTCTGCGGGAACAGCAAGTGCTGGCAGCAGAAGGCAATGTTCCTGCACTAACACTGCAGCTCTGACACCTTCTTCAAGGGCAAAAATGAAGATAAAGTTCCCATCCCCAGCCCAAATGATTGCTGATGGCAAGGGAAGGCACAAGGGCAACCTGAAAATGCCTGGAAATGGGAGATGCTCTCTCAGAGCTGCTGTGCAGACTCGTGCTGGGCTGGATCCTGCCTCACGCAGGGTCACCCCAGCTGGGAGCCTGTGATGCTCCTTAACCCCCTCCATCCTGGCTTGTGCTCTCCCAAGGGAGGGCTGTGCCTCAGCGTGGCCTCTTGGCACCGGCAGCCTCCCTCTCTTCCTGCCCCCACACTGTAACTTGTGGGATTGTGAATTTTCACTTCCACAATAAAATGATTTAAAAAACAGAGGGGCCAGCTCCTGCTCTCAACTGCACAAAGGAAATTCCTGCCTGTCTCTCAGGGGCTTTGCATTATCCGTGCATCCGCACTAGAGCTGCTCCCACCATCACCTTTTAATCGCTTTTGACTCTCACTTCCTCCAGCTCCTCATTCAGCTGCTTCAATCACCAAATTTCATGATTTCCTGAGAGCAACGACAACTATCAAAAAAATCTATTAATGCTGAAAATAAACCTATTTAAGGGCTGCAGCTATGGGACTCAGTGATGCAGAGCAGCAATGGAAGAGCCAGCAGAGCTCCTGGCCCAGGGAAAACCCTTTGAGTCCTGGGCACATTGGCCAAAAATTATAACCACAGAATTCAGAGAGTGCCACGATTCCTGTGACACGGCTGTGGAAGGCAGCAGGGAGGACTGGAGCAGGGGTGCTGTGTGCATCAGCCCTCCAGCCTGGATCCAGCTGGTGCTGCTCCGGGATGGAGCCTGCAGTCATGCCAAAGCCCATGAAGGATGTTAAAATGATTGCTGCTGGTTTCAGTGATCCCAGCCTGGCTTTGAGCAATGCAGTGTAAATAGGGGTAATTGGCTCTTTGGGGGAGTTTTTGCTCTGAATTCCGAAGAAAAACAACTGCCTTGGCATCCCACACCAGGCAGGGGTGTAAATAATCCTCAACAGACATGAGAACATCCCAGGGACCACAAGGCACAACCCCAGGGTTAAAAACTTGCTCTGAGTAAGGGAAAAGCTTATGATGGGGAAAAGAACTTGTGGGCTTTTAGGCACAGATCCAACAAAGGTGTGGTAAGGTGCAAACTGAAGCAGGAGCCCTCCAGCCTCCCCCTCTGCTTTTTCCAAATGGAGTGAAAAACCAGTGGTGAGAAGAGCCAGCGAGCTGGATTTAAGAGGATACCTCTGACCTCATGCACTCCCCTAATAAAGACATCAGCTGAGGATGAAGGAGGAAGGCAGGGGCTGAATCCAGGCCTTGGGGATGGTTAAGGAAACATTAGCAAGGGCTGGAAAAGCCCCAAGCATGGCTCCGGATGGAAAATCTGGAGGTTGACACATTAGGTTTCCTGTCGCTGCTCCACGTGCTTCCTGCTGCATTGCCATCATCTCTGGAACATTCCCATCTCCCAGGCTGCAACACACACGTGTGCCAAGCAGGAATCTTTTAAACAACCTCAGCACCCAGGTGCAATCATACATGGAATTATGGCTGGAGGAAATGTGCAGAAATGACGATACACGGAGCGCTCAGCAGATCCCAGTGCCAAAACATTTCAAGGAGTTACAAGCCGTAGGGAGGGGCTTTTCATAGAGTAAGAATTATCCTCCTAAGGGTCATCAGGGATCTGGCAGGTCAGCACACACAGACAGCCAGGCAGAGCTCCCTGGTCAGCCTGTTCCTGGGACACGAGCTGTGCTTGGAAGAGCTGTCACGTAACAAGCACGTCTCCGTTTATTAATATAGATAAATATTTTTGCTTGAAGTTTTTACAATCACTTTAGTAGCAAAAATGTTAACGGGACCTGAAGATTTGTAGGGTTTGACTGTCTGCCTCAGGAGGTCTCTGCAGGGTCCTGTTGGGGCTGTGACTTTTGCTTCACATCCTCCGTGCCCCCTCCGTACCCACACCAGGGCCACCGAGGGCTGCCACAGCTCCTTCCCAACACAGTCACCCAGGGGCCTCTCTGCTCTCACAAACACACCTGAAAAACCTGCAAATAGCCAAAAGTCCAAGATTTTGGCTTCTTGGGACCCAACAGGTCAGTGCCCCTCTGGCTCAGAGCCCAGGAGAGTTAAGGGGATACCTAAAAAAGCAATGTTTGGAAGGTGAGGTTTATTTTTTTAAACCTCCAATGATCAAAACACTTTTTCCAAAGCTTAGCGCTCTGACTAGATCGTGGGGATGAGGGAACAGCAAGATGGCCTTTGCAGCCCATGGAGGAGCCCTTGAAGAACACATGGGCTGTCCCAGAGCTCCTGTCACCTGGCCAAGTGTGGGAGAAAGGAGAGGCAGCGTCTGCTTGGTGACTGCCATCTCCCATGGACACATCTGCAATGGGAGCCATTCCTCCAGCAAACACCCACAGAACTCAGGCCACATATTTAAAGCAATATGTTTAAAGGCAGCATCTAGTAACATTAAGAGATTCTTGACAAGAACCAGTTTCTGTCTCTTGGCTCATTGCACCAAGTTTGTGGGGAGACTGAAGATATCACCTGCTATATAAAGCATGATATGCAGCTTAATGGCCAAACCCCACAGATCTGGCCTTCAGCTGCCTCACCCACCCATGCTCATAGAGCTTAAATAATTTGCTCCCTTTAATGTTTTTATGTGAACAGGCTTTCAGGCATGGCAGAAATCCACCATGAGCAAAGAAAAGGAGAAGGGGACCGGGTGAACAGACGTGTTTTCTAAACCCAGGAAAACCTTGTTTGCAATTCAAGATAAACAGGCATCATACAAATAGAGAGCCAAGTGATGAATTCCTGGCTTCCTGCAGCTTTGGGATCTGCCCTGCTGCAAGGACATGCTTGGAGCCAAGCCCCTGACACCTCAAATCCATGCTGATTTTGGGGAGCACATTAACCCTCAGACCTCTGCGGAAACACAGCTCTCATGATACACCAAAAATCAGGCACCCAAAAATAAAGGCATGAAAAGCTCTTTGATTCCCATGGAAAAGGAAGATTCAGCATTTGGACAAGCCTCCATGGCAGCCTCCCGCAGGCCACCCTGTCCCAGGAGGGTGGGAAGCAGCCCCTGCCAGGGCTTACACCAATTAATGGGGAGCAGAAATACAAATTGTTTAACCAGCAGCCGAGGTGCTGAGGGACTGCCGGGAACGCCGTCCATCTCCCCCAACACTCAGCGGCTCCAGGCTGACAAGAGCTTAATTGCAGCTGGGGGGAGAGAGGAGCCCGTCCCGCTCACAGCCGAGCTGCGCATCCCCCGAGGCATCTTCCCCGGCGAACGAGCTGCTTATTTAATAATCTGCCAGAGTCAGGCACGTTCCCAGGCCTAGGAAACACCTCTTCATTAAGGCGAGGGAAAGCAAGAGCTTTCCCAGCTCCCCAGCCACAGCCGGGCTCCCACCAAAACCCCTCGCCTGTGCCATGCAGAATGTTTTGCTCACCCAGGGCACCAGAGTGTCTCCAGTTTTCAGCCCTTCACCGTGGTGTTTTTGGCCGGCAATAAGTCAAGAACATCAGTGCCACATCCCACCGGGTGTTTGGCTACATTAGGTCGTCCCCCAAGACCCCTGGAAATGTTCAAAGGCGGTTTGGACAGGGCTTTGAGCATCCTGGTCTAGTGGGTGCCATCCCTGCCTACGGCAGGTGGTTGGAACTTGATGGTCTTTAAGGTCTGTACCAATCTAAACTTGATGATTCCATGATCCCAACACAGCCAAGTCCTGCTCCCATTAGCCATGGGCATCCCTCCCTCACAGCTGCCACTGCTTGCACAGACAAGGAGGGGAAGCCAAGGGAATTAAGCCATGCAAGATGCATTAGTGATTTAACAGGGGGAAGGAGAAGACTGCAGATAAACCTTAATGATATAAATGTAACCTATAATTAACAGTTAACATGCAGGGAAGATAGCCCTCAGATGGAGTCGTTGCTACCAAGGAGAAACGTGGTCATTTATATTCCATGTGGGTCCAGGAGCAGGCGAGGAAGCTCCCACACACACTCGCATGTGTAAATAACAGCTCCTTCCAACGAGGGAAAGAATTTACAGCAAACAACATTCTGTGTGCCTGCTCAAGTATCTTATGTTTAAATAATAGGAGCTAAGTGATGCATTTCTGCTCAGGCACTAATCACTGCCAGGGGCCCGCGGCTCCGTTAGGGAAATTACCTTCTTCAATCATTTAGGACCATCTACGGCTTCTCTGGACCCAGGGCTGTTCCTTATTTGCCTCAGTGCTCTTCTTATTCACGCATGGGTTTTTGGGGGGGAAAAAAAAATCAGAATTGAGGATTTAAGAGCCCATGTGTGGGTTGTGGCCAGCCTGACAGCTCTGGGCAATGCTGGGAGGGAGGAGATATCATTTACCACCTCCTGTCCCCCATCCCAGCCCGCAGCACAGCCCCGAGCCTGGGCAGCACTGCAGTGACCTGCCAGTGTGGGCAGCGAGGGTTGCCCAGAGCAGAAATACATAGCAGAGCAGTTTCAAGCAAGTGCAGCAGTGTCTCTCTCCTCTGCAAGCACACTCAGGGCTTCCCTTGCCAATCCAAACATTATTCTAACTGTGAAACCCATACCGTAATCCCTGTCACGGTTGGAGACCAGCAGGTTTTTATAACCAAAGCTGGAAAACAAAAGTCCAACACTTAGTTTTAATGCATCACAGCTTTGCCCTAACCAGGTAAGAGGGGGAAATCCTTCCCCGAGGGCCCTGTGAATCACCTGGAGATGGCAGATCCTGGAGCTACCAGCCAGGGGGTGGAGAGGACACGTAACTCACACGTGCTGTTAAGACTTGTACTTTTCCAACTACTAAAATTTCAAGTAGGCATTAAATATCTTATTGAGACTATCAGCACATACAATTTGTGGTCATTAAATGCATTTCCTTTATGTTTCCCCGAGGCTGGAACAAACCTTATTTTCAGCTCATTTGCAAGAAAACTCTCTGAAGACTGTAATTTACCTGCTACCAACACCATAAATCTTTAAAATTAGTTACTTAACTGTTTGCTAATGACCATAGATGTGTTCACTAATACAGCTACTTTTTAATTAGCTCACAAGAAGAAATTCGAGCAGAAAGGAATGCTTGGATTTCTTCTGATGGAAGTCAATGCTATCCCAAGATAATTGAGACAGCACTAAAGGGTCCATCCTCCTTGCCACTCCAAACCCAGCAGTTTGGGGGCAATAACCCCATCCAGGCCTGGATACCTGGATTCAGGCTCATTTCAGCATTCAGGGCTGGCAGCACACACAGGCACACCAGAGCAGCACATAACCTAACAAATTAAGGAAAAAGTGGGATATTCCCCCTATGGGCAGGCAGATGGGAATGCAAACAGCAGCTTGGGCCAGCACAGGGACCAGGCACCAGAAGGACCTGGAGAGAGGCGATGGGAGCAACAGAGTTCCCCTGAGCTGTACTTCCCCCAGCACCATCCCTTCCCCCATTCCTTCCAGAGCTGGCTACACATTGGTACACTCACCTCCCGCACAGGGCAACAGTTCTGCCTGAATTCCCACATTTATTCTTAATTACCTCATGAAAAAGTCAGATATATTGACTGCCACCTGTTCGATACATAATTCATGTGCCAGGAGAAGCAATTTCCAAAAGTTCACCTTGCTGGATCCTTCCAGGGGAAGGGAAGGCAGGTTTTTTCCCGGGTGTCAGCAATCACATGCTGTTAGCAGAGATGGATCCCTGCACGTGTTACAGGGGCAGTGGATTTCCAATCACCGCTGCAAAACACGGGGGCTACAAATATTAGCACTGGGAGGCATTTTGCAAGGCAGACATTTTAATTTAAATCGATGAGTTATTGATTCATTTTTCATGCGGGAAGGAGAGCTCAGTGTGTATTTCTGCCACTCGATCCGTACTTCTGATGACCTCAGGCATAGAGTATAAACCTGATGTAAAATATTTCCTTTCCTAATAGGGAAGCTTTTATGGCCTTGGACCTGAGTGAACAGAAAGTCATCTGGGAAAGGATGCCTGACTAGGAAACCATGGCAAGGAAGGTAATTAATGTTTAGCGCATACTCTCAAATTAGCCTATCCCTGAATAGGAAGGAAATGAATCATGAGCTGAACTTTTATATAGCCTCAGGGTCTTCTCAGACACTTACAAAATTTCCTGGTGTACAGGAGCTGATAAAGGGCTCAGATCCCCATGCCTACAGGCTTGGGAAGGAGCAGAATGAAGCCAGGAGGGAGAGACCTGTCACCTTTCAGGAAGCTACCCTATGCCTGGCATTTGCTTTTGGAAATAGGGAGGCTGGGTGGGGATTTTTTGGGGAGTATCTTCATTAGGAAGCTCAGGGATCACAAGGAAAGCTGGCTTTTGAGCTGTGACTTGAGATCACAATCCCTCTGCAATTAAAAAAATTACCAAGATGTTGTTGATCCCGGACACTTCCTGGTGGGAACCCACCCCTCTCCCACCAAGAGCTCCACCTGTGTTTCAGGCAGGGTCCCCCACCACGTTCAGCTGCACAGGGCAGGATGGGGAGCTGGCACCTTTCCCTGGCAGTGCAGAGAGGGAGACAACTGTGGATACAACATTATCTGCCTGCAGCAGGAAGACTGCCCAGCTTTTGCAGGTGAAAACATCCCTTTTCCAGCCGTTTTGCCCTTTCCTGAGATGATTCTCCAGCAGTGGCTCTTTTGTCTCCCATGAGTTTGTGCTGTCTAACCCTAAAGCCATCACCCAACATTAGCATCCAACCGTGATGCCATGGGGGACAAGGATGCCCATCCAAGGAACAATTAACCACAGCCACCAAAGACCTCGTCTGACTGCCATCTCTCTCAGAAATCTGCAAATGCAATGAAAATAATAGCAGTGCAGCCTCGCTGTGGAACAAGCTCTGAAGGGAAGTGGTTTTCCACAGACTTCCATGAGATACCAGCAGGTCCTCGCCCAGTCTGCATAATTGCATTCTTTGAAGTCTGGCTCATAAACCAGCAACAACAAAAATCACTTTCATGTCTCTAATAAAGCAGAACTATAAAACCATGAGCCAGCTTCCAAGGAAAGCTGACCTGTGCGAGTCAGGACAGCAGCCGGGATTCGGACTGGCTGCAGCCGAGGAGACCGGGAGGAGATGGAGAGAACAGCAGCCAAAGCAAGCTGGAGTGGAGGGGCTGTGCTGGGGCAACACGAACCCCTGCCCCAAGGGCTGTGGCATTCCATACATGCCGAGAAATTTTTGCAGTACCCCTTTAGAAAAATACTGTGTTTCAGCCCCAAAAACAGCTCCCACATCCCACCTTCGGCTGTGAGCTGGGGAAAGCTGCGTGCAAGTCAGCTGCCTCCTCCGGCCTCATACCACAGCCCACATGGTGTATCTGGGTCCTGGTGAACACCAGCAGGAGCTGGGCACCATCAGGATCAGCCCTTTCTGCTGCACCAGAGGGGTCTGAACTCGGAGAGCTGCCCAGGTGCCTTCTGCCCCCTCTCTGTGCCAGCCTCTGTGCCAGCCTTTGGGGACAGATTGGCTTTCCCCAAGTGCCGAGCAACACCTCAGCACTCCTCTGCAAGAGCGAGCTGCCACACTGTGATGAGCAATGCAGAAGATTCTCTGCTCCTGGGGACACAGCATCTCAGAACCAGCCCCCTCACACCATCCAGGAGGGTCCAGGCACCACGGTGGCCTTTATTCACCCCCAAATCCTTTTCCATAGAGAGGAATAAGGTCTGGGGAAACACTTCCCCCAGCTGCCTGATGAGAGGTGCCAATGGTGCAGCCCTGAAAAAGTCCCTAACGCAAAATCTTCTGCAAGAGCACAGGCACAGGGAGCTGCTGCACTCAGGCAGCCTCAGCCAGGTGTTAATCAAGGCTTTTTGGTGAAGGAGACATCTCATCAAGGGCAGTTTTTCTCCTCAGCACGACAGCAGAGCAGCAAACAGACGCCAGGAGGTTTTTGCAGGTGAAAGGAAGAGCTACCAAACATCATCTGGATAATCATTTCAGGGATGTTCGCAGAAGAAACCCTTCTGGTAATATTAAATGATAAATTATACGCCAATAACTTCCTCGGCACCGATCAGAAGGCATTTCAGAGACGAGCAGGAGATGGGGCCAGTCCTGACAGTGACAAATTGGAAGTGCCGGCAGACACACCGCCCTTCCCAACGAGACGGTGAGGAAATGCCATGTGTCAGCATTTACAAATTAAACCTGCGAGGCTGCCGCAGCCCCACCAGACACCGCCGGGGCACAGAACAAATTCCTCTGAGTCACTCGGGTTCAGAGGCGGCTCTCTCCGAAATTAGGCTGACTATGGGCTCATTTGCAGAGGGAAATGCAAAAGCCACAAATGTTGTGCACCAGTGTCCCTAGCTGGCAGCAGGGCTCTGCTTTTAACCCCCTGCTTTCCTCTCCACAGAGCTTCCCAAGGGACATGCCTTGGGAAATGCATTTTGACTGAGACCCTGCCTTTGAGGATTTGATGCTAAAGGACATTAAAAGATTTAGCGCTAAAAAAGACACTTCAAGCCCAAAGCTCAGAACATTGCTCCCACTGAAAGAGTCAGAGATGAGCCCCAGGTCTCATCCCTGACAAAGAACAGGGGCGCTTCTCATTGTAGGCTCAGTGTGGGAAACTTCAGGATTGTGATTAGACAAGGAAAAGCAAGAAAAGAAAATCCAAGCTGTGCCGCTGTCAGGGACAAAGGCTGCTCCAAAGGCACCTGCACTTGCCAGCAGAGCAGAAGGACCCTTGGCAGAGCCCTCCAGAAGCTGAGCTACCTCGCCAGAACACAGATTCCGGAGCAAACAATGGCTCTTTGTACGGCTAAACCACACCAGATGGCTGGTGCTGTGAGGCTCCAAGTTTAAGGATGCACTAAACCGCTGTAGAGGAGGAGCAGGGATGAGGAATAGAGCAGAGCAACCCCAGGCTCAGCCAGAACTCCGGGTGTGGAGCCACGAGGAAAAAGGGCTGCAGAGATGATGGGGTGTAACATCCCTGCCTGCCTCGCCGAGCAGCCTCGCAGGGAAGCTCCCACTCTGCCAAGACCTACAAACACATTCAAAGCCCCGAAAGTGGTCTCCAAAGAGACCCAGGGAAGAAGCAGAGCCTTGAGGAGAGATGATTTACCAGGCTCCACAGGGAAACACACCTCTCATGTCACACAAAAGCTGGCTGTGGATGTAGGAGAAGTAAACAGGAGAAAAGCCTGCAAAGGCTGATTCCTGGTGTGCTGCAAAGAAAACCCTCTCCCAGAGAAGTGCCCTGTGTGTGCTACCCCCTGCAACGTGTACAGCAAGAGGGAATTATGCCAAAGTCAGCAGCCTGAAGGGAGGAAAACACCACGCAGTGAGTCAGAGGAAGAGATTTTGCCTATAGATGGTAGAAGTGCAGCAGAGAGATGTGAAGGGGGCAGATGAGGAGTGGAAAAGGCCACCACCACCAGCCGAGGAGATGGAAGGAGCCATGAAACCTGAGCTGCAATGCAGGACGAGGCTGGGAGCTCGGCTGAAGATCTCTGCATTATGCAAGGCAGTAAAACTACAACAGCCCAGCCAAACCCTGCATTCTGCAGCGCTGCTGTCACCGTCCCAGCGGGCACTATAAACCACGGAACAGCAGAGGGAAGGCACAGGCAGATAATGTGAATAGTGGAAAACCAACAATAAGTTATAACTAACTGAATTCATGAATCAAATGAGCCCAAAGCCAAAGCGAGTGGTTCCTACAAGGAAAAAACTAAAATTTGTGCCCACAGCTGTTAAAACCTGGGGAGATCTGCCCTCAGGTTACCAGGGCACCGCTGGAAGGGATGGAGCAAGTTTGTGCTGGCAAGTGTGAAACTGCAGCATCAGCTCTGAAGACCTGAGCGTTGAACCCTCTGGGGACACCTGGCACTGAAAGGGATGGAAGACAAACAGGAGGAGAGAACCAGCCTCTCCAAGCACAGCAACAGAACAGGAGCACACTGTTTTCAACCTAAAAACACCGGCAGAGCTGCACACAGGCAGATGTCCAGGCCAGGGGGAGGTGCTGGTCAGGGTGGTGGGCACTGGAGCTGCGTGCCCACTGCACAGCCCACGAGTGTCCCCAGCAGTGGGGTCTGGAGCATGGCCAGCCCAAGGCTCTGTTTCCACTCCCTCATACCTGGCACCTGCCTGGGCTCACCCAAAGCAGCCTCCAAGGAGTTTAACACTTCCCTTGGCTGCCAAAAGCCACACACAGGTTTGCACCCTCACAGCCCCAGCCGTTCCAGGCCTCCAAGGACAGTAGCACCCCTATTCCTTATTAATAACCCCCAAGTTGTTCAAAGCAACAAAACATTGGCTTCCTGTGAATCTGTGCAGTTTTTCCTGGCAGCCCATCCATGCTGCCTGCCCACAACATGGAGCAGGAGCACCAAGGGTCCCACACTGCCAGATGCTGCTGGGATTGTCATGGGGCAACACAATAAATCTCCTGCAAACCCCTCATTTCCGCCTGTGCCTCACTTTCCACCCCCCAAATCACACATGCTGTGGCTTTTACCAAGCTGAACTCTTAGGACAGAGGGGGGAAAAAAACTTCTGGTGATTTATTTCTTGACCCAAAGCTATTCCTTTTGGAGGAGGCCTTCCATGCCAAGTCCTAACTTAAAAAAAAAAAAAAAAAAAAAAAAAAAGAAAGAAAAGAAAGAAAATAATAAAATCACATTCATTAGTCAGCTCACTTGGCTGGATCTGTAATAAGAATGTAATAAACTTTCCATATGTCTCTGATAAACTAGACAGCTTAAGTTATGAGCAGAAAAAAAGGCATCAATTTTTAAAATGTCGAAATTTGCCATGAAACTTGGGCCAAGCACTTGTTCCTAATGAGATGGTGGAAAGAGTCAGATCCAAGTTTAGAGACAAAAGAGCTGGAGGAGGACACGCCAGCTCAGCGCTTGCGGCTCCTTTTAAAGCCCTTGTTTTCCCCAGCAACATTCTGTCAGCTGGCTCCCCCTGCTCCCAATCCAGGATGTGTCCCCACCTCAGCACAGGCAGGAGGCACTGCTGACTCTGCCAGGACATCCCTCAGCAGCTCTGGGATGGAGGGTGCTCCAGGCACGGACACCCCTTTGCTGTGAGCAGGGGGGTTGATAAAGAAATTTTGCGTGCCCAGCGTGGGACTTCACACTTTGCCCTCCAACCCCGGGGATTTGATGCATTTACAGCCACAGCATCCCACTGCAGGAAGCAGTGAGACAATGACCTTTCAGGCTGACACATGTCCAGGGTCATTACCCTGAGCTCAGCTTTGATGAAACCCAGTAGCACGTACCAAGCCAGCTACACTCCTCTGGAAAAGGGCCTTGGGAAGTTCTGATACTCTTGGGTATGGCCCAAACTTACTCTGCTGGTCAGTCACACACAGCCACTGTGGGAGAGTGTCCCCTGCCACATTGCTGATGCTGAGCCCTGCAGATGAGCTGTTTGAGGGATGGGGGCAAACCCTCAGTTTGACCCCACCACAGATGGTGCCCATGGATGGTGGCACACGGGGTGCAGATTCGGGCCGTGGGGTCGATCAGTCCAGGGTACAAAGGGTGGTCTCTAGCCCCATTCAAGCTCTGGGATGGCAGGAGCAGCATGAGGGCAGGCTGGGACTGATCTATAAATATTTTGCAACCTGTCCTCCTTGCAGGTAGACACAGAGCTGCCCCTCACCCGGGGTTGAATCTGAGCACCATCAGCCTCGGAGAGTGATGGTCTTTCAGCACTTTAATTACAAAGCAGTAGGCGAGAACAGCCCGCCTGATGTTCAGCAGGAAATTGAACTGCACCAGCACAGCAGACATATTCCTGCACAGCTCCCCTAGCAACTCCGGGAAAGTTTCCAAATTCCTGCACCATTAACATTTAAGGAATCGTCTCTGAACTCTGGTAGTTAAACAGCGAGGAGAAACAAGACACTGTAAATGGATTTGTTCAGTGTAGGTCAGTTACTGGAGGGGCTGTTTAAATCAGGGCTTGCTGCTTCACACTGACAGCAAAGGTCTGCCTCAAAGCACTTCATCATTTTAAGTTTTCCACCTATTCTTTTCTCTTTGACCACTATCAGGCCATGGCAATATCTTATGGTCATGCCCTCTCACTGCACAGAGCGGAGGTGAGGGGACACAGAACCTCAGGTGAGAGCAGCTGCTGCTTGTGTCCACCCTGAGGCCACAGTGATGGGCAACCCACCAGGGTGAGCTGGTGGTCACATCCCAAATTCCTGGGTGGATCAGGCTAGTGGCCACGTACAACCACGGCAGTCAGTGCTGGTGGGAGGCACAAGGAGCCCTCGTTCCCAGCACAGCACAGCTCTGAAATCACTGCCTGCCCCTCCCCTGGCTCCCCCTTGCACTGCACCAGAAGACACCTTGATGCTGTGGGCAGGAAAATAACGCTGTGATTTATTTCCCCACACAGCAGCCTGACATCTTTATTGGTGTTTGCAGCAGGCGCAGCCCTCGGCGCGGGAGCGGCACTGCACACACAGACCCCGAGAGGCAATTGTGTTCCTTCAGTGCCCAGCACAAGGTGCTCTGGGGTCTCAGGCTGCCCTGAGCATCCCTCACTTGGCATGAATCATTTCCTGGCTAAATCACCATCTGGCCGTGCTGCAGGAGCTCGTTAGGCCTCAGGCTGGGCAGCTACAGGGCAAGGCTTTCCTCTGGTTTTGTTCTCCAGTGCCCACCCCACATTTGAGCTTGGCCTGAGTGCTCCCTCTCCAAGGGTGAGTAGGTGGTGAAATTGCTCCTTTTCAAACAAGCTGGAGCTCCCTGGCCTCAGAGTTTAACATCAGCCCAGAAGATGCAGAGTTTCTTCCCTCCCCTCTTTTAGTTAAACTGCCCCTGCTACCCAGTAGTAATTATAGTTATAAGCTCCTGATTCAGTGTCCTCAGTCCCAGATGGAGAACCAGTTCTGCCTCCAACACCCTCTTGTAAACCCACGGAACTGGGGTTCTCAACTGAATAATCTAATTTTTTTTTTTTTCTTAAGCCTGGGTCTGTCCTGGTGCAAGGTGCTGGGCAACACAACCCAGCCATGCTCCAAACCATTCCACCCCTTAAAATAGAGTGTTTTGCCATGGCCCCTGCCCCTTCCAACAGGCAGCAAACGAGAGAAAACAGTAAAAAACTGACCAAAACGTGCCTCTTTCCTGGCTGAGCTGCCCCCACCATGCACCCAGCAGGATGCACTGGTGCTGCCCAACTCAGCTGAGGCAGTCAGACACATCTGGGAGTCATTGGAAGGGAGCAGCTCCCCCACTCTACGAGGAGACCAGGACCACCTAGAGCTTCAAAAGACAGAGTCTGCACCCAAAAGTCCACGTGTATCCCAGTCCTTGCCCTGAGCCCGAGCTGCCGACGGCCTCTCAGTGCAAAATGCTGCACTGGAGGATTCACAGCACCAATTAATGGAGCAAATTGCGCGTCCAGACACCACTGCTGCCACGGGGCTTGGATCCCTTCAGGCCCCTCAGAGTAGTACAAGGAGTCCATAATTTAATAGTATACAATTTTGGAGTTTACAGTAAGTTTAAGAGTATATAATGAGTCAAAATCACCTCCAATTAGTTCTTCTGGGACCACGCTGTGTATGAAAGAGTTTTGCTCCAGCCTAGCGACCCTGCCTCTCCTGCAAAAGGCATGGAATTGTGGAGAGCACATTGGGAGAGGGGACTGTCCCCTCTCAGGGCTCGGGTCTCACAGACCTGGCCACGCTCCTGCCAACAGGCAGCTTCTGTACAGGAGGTACCAGCACTGCCTCAGAAAAACAGATTTGGCATCTGGAGATGGTACAAAGCACTTGTGCTCCTCTGCAGCCCAAATGTTTGCTGGATGTGTAATTCTCTCCGCTAACAAATCCAGGAGGAGAACAAAAATAAATTCTGAAAGAGTTTATGTACACCCTCCTGGGACTTCATTTCAAGTCTAATTACCACTTACACATATTCATTTTCAAGTGTTGACCTCACAGTTTCTCCCAATGCAAACTGAGGAAGGGAGGCAGAGGCTGCTCCTCTCCCCAGCCCAGAGCAGCAGCAATTGGCAGTAAGTGCTCTGTCAGACAGCAGTGGTTTTCCCAGCCCTTTGTGGGTGCCAGGGATGGGGCTGAGGCTGCCCCAGCCTCTGCTGAAGGACCTGGATCCACAGGCATTCCCCATGCCTGTGAGGGGGTTGTGCATGTATATACTCAGCAGTATTTCTATAAATGCATAAAGCCAGTGAGGTGCTCAGCCCTGCACAAGCCCAACCCCACTGCTCAGAAGAGGACCCCCAAACCCTCTAAAGCAGTGTGAAACTGGGCTGGGAGCAGGCTCTCAGATTAGCCCTGCATGGTAAATGAACAAGAAACCCTCCCACAGCTGCAGCAGCAAGACAAGCACAGCCCCAAACACACCCTGGCCAGGCAGAGCCAGCCCACACACAGCACTGCTCACCTTTAGAAGGAGAAATCCCACTTTCTGATGCACACTCACAGGATCCAGCACTCCTGGATTTACTGTTATCTATTTCAACAAGTCAAAAATCCCCCTGGTCAATACAGCTGGAAGGAGAGCCCATCACTCAGCCGCCCTGGCTCTCAGGCACGATGATGCACTGGCATCAATCACCAGGCACAGGAGAAATAAAAGCACTGGAATATTGTTGTTCCAGGATTAATGCCTCTTGCTGTGAAAACAAACGTCCCAGACTTGCCTCAACATTCATTTTTGATAAATGATTTGACTTCACCTTGACACTCCTGTAGCAGCGGGAGACCATTATACTGAGACAATGTTTTATTCTATTGACATTATCTCTTAATTATAATGTGAGGGATATCAAAGAGAGCAAGAGCCCACCCATTCCTCAGGCAGAGTTTCTGTAGTTTCTCCTGTCAGGCTATCTGGAAGAGGTTTATTACAGCAGTTCAATGATCTGCTCCAGTCCAGCCTGCAAAGGGGACCCTGACCCACCTCTCTTGCAGCCAGGGAAGCTGTGCCCCTTCACACAACCTCAGGCCATACTGGATGTGTTTTTATCCAGTAGCAAGAGGTCTGCTTGTCTGGTTTCTCTTTTTTTTTTTTTTTTTTTAATTTCCTGAAGCAGGGAGCTTTTCAGAAAGACAGAAAGGTCACTTGCATATTTTAAACTGAGATTTTTAGCAAGATTCAAAAGGGATTTGGCATTTACTGTACGTCAGTTAACATTCAAATGCAATTTTTGGAAGAGATCACAAACCTTATGCTTCAGGCATTTTGCCAGTTGCTAACTACTGGCAGGAGACTGATGAGGTGAGTTATGTGCTCACCTGTGCTATTTTGGGGTTATTTCCCTCCCCCCAGAAACCCCCAGGAGCAGGCAAAGCACAGACACTGCCGTGCAGAGCTCAGCCCGTGCTCCGGGGGCTCGGCTGTCAGCAAGCCTGATTGGCATCAATGGTTTGAAAGACTTTGTTTTGCAAAACCCCTTTTGCAACGCACGGAATAAACGAGAAGATGGGGAACCAAAGCGCTCCCTTGAATTCCTGAGCCAGAGCAAGCATCCCTGCTCCTGTCCGGGAGCCCTGCGGAGCACACTGCTGCTCTGGAAGGAAAAGAACAACAACGCAGCAAACAGCGTTCTTAATATTCAAACGGAGCCAAATTAATTAACTTGCACGAGAAAATGGCACGGCCTTTCGTAGTGGGATGAGGTTTCTCTCCATCAGGAGGCGGCAGGGCAGGTCTGGGCGCCAGCAGCACCTGCAGCCCCGCGGGGCTGGCACAGGGCGGAGGTGCCCGCGCAGCGTGGCAGGAGGGCCGGGCCGGCAAAATCAGCTGTGACATGTTCAGCCGAGCAGGATCGGAGGGGGAGCACGGGGCTCATCGTAACATCTTCATTGCTACCCCGCAGCCGTAAGCCAAGGCGGCTCTGCCGGTGACAGACAGTACCGCGGGTCCCCCGTGTGCTCGGGGGCAGAGCAATTAGCGGTGCCCTGAACACGCAGGCGGGGAGGGTCTGGTGCGCCACAGCCACACACGCTGGCAGGTAAGGACATCCTCAAATAACCGGGAGCTCCATCGGGGACAGAGGGATGGGGACAGAGCCCTGTCTCAGCCCCACAGCAGCACTCACGATCCGGCCGTGCCCAGTCTCCATCAGCAGTTTGAAACCAGAGCGTGAAGCTCTCCACAGGGAGCATGCGTTGATTTGTTTCACGATTTCCATTAATTACCAGGTAAATGAGATCCCTGCACACTCCTCGGGCACCTTGCCTCATCTGTTTGGGCTTTGACAGCTGCTGGAGCAGTAAGTATGTTTTCATCACACGATGCCTGGCAGTGCATCCTCTCCTCGCTCTGACCTCCAGAATCATCCCATCTGCTTTATTTCAGCATCCTCCCTTGGAATTTGTTCTCAGCAGCTAAAAATCCATCCCAGTGCAGACAGGGGGCTCTGAGCCCCTGAGGCTTCAATTAGCAGGGGAAAAGTACCTTGGAGCCTCGAGGCTGGCTGCAGTTTTTGGGCAAATGACACGCAGAGTGCTGAATTTGGGACCTGGCACGGGGCTTGCATCAGGCTGAGCTACTGTACACGAGGAACCAAGCGGATCAATCGCTGGTGCCTTCAGCTTTCCCTGGGAAACCTTTCCTGGAAAGCCAATTAACAGCACCTAGTGCCCACTCAGCTGCTCTTAATTTGTAATTAAAGTCAGGCCACAGCTAAGCAACAGCAACCTTTGAGGGGAGGCCATGGGGAAGAGGGGAATAATCTTTGATTTATTACAAGGGAGAGAGCCATAGCCTGGCTGCAAGAGGGACTTGTGGAATCACACAGGTTCCACAGCTTAAAACTCTATTGACCAGCATAGGGGGCCTAGGGGAGGCAGAGCTCCTTCTTTGTCCCGGGAAATTCCAGGGGTGGAAAGGAAACCGAGTAAGGCAGGAGGTGCAGAAGGTGCCACAGGGCAGCCCCAGTTAACGGGTGGCTCAGGGAGGTTCTGGGGGACACAAGCAGGAGCAAGCAGGGAGCACTCAGAGGACACCAAACCCACCCCCAGACTGCATCCCTAGGGAGCTGCCCCTCGAGGTGAGCAGCCTGCTCCAGTCCCACATGGAAACACACCTGGGGGGCCAGGCACACCCCCACCCTACTGCCCATGGTGATCCCAAGCCAGCAAGCTGCAGCTCCGATTGAACAGGGATGATTTTTCTGGGGCAGGGAGACGTTTTGGATCAGATGAAGGAGTGGGACATACACTCACCCCACTCATTTACAACCTGTGACATGCCCCAGTGATTTACAGGCATGAAGAGGGCCTGCAGCCCACTGGGCTTTCAAGGATTACTTAACACAGGATGAAGTAGATCAAACACAAATGGGTGGATGGTATGTGAACCACTCCAGCCAGCCAGGGTTGCTAAACCCTCTGGTTTCTTTCACAAGGCTTTGAAATGGGGAAATGTAGCTTCAGATAATTTATTTGCTAGGGGCACTGAGGAGGGCAGGGGAGTATTTATGAGCTGAAGAAAATCCACAAGGTATGTCTCCAGGGCTGCACCCGCCAGGACAGCAAGCACTGTTCAGGTGGGGAGGGGGAATGCGATGCCTGCCAGGGAGAGGGGTCACCTCCTCCAGAGCCCCCAAACTATTCCCATCAGGGCATGAAAATTAACATTGTAAACAGAGCATCTTCTAGAGAGGGGGGAAGCACAACCATGGGCTGTCTGGCAGCTCTCTGCAGGCAGGCAGGGACTGCCCCTTGGTCTCTGGGATCAGACAAGCTGTTTGGTTACCCACAGGTGATCTCCCCTGCACCCCTCCAGGATGCTCAGCACATCTGGACCTGGAGCAGCCCTGCCGAGAGGGAGGGGACCGAGTTACCACCATCAGCAATTGCTGTTAGCTAAAGCAGTGCTAAAAAACCCTAATCACCATTTATTTTTGTTGTCACTGAAGGTGGTTTCACTGCTCCTTGTAGCATCCAGAGCACTGCAAACGCGGTGCTCACAAGGGAGATAGCTGAGAGAGAGGCTCAGTGTCAGAACTGGGGACACTTAATGCAGATAAGAGCCACAGGCTGTGAACCTGGAAAACACCAACTTCCAGCCCCGGATGTTCCCATGGATCTGCTCTGCTCCAGTTTCTATAAAAATGGCCCCAAGCCAGAGACTTACTTGGAAAAGCAGAGGAAGTCTGCAGCAAGGGGGAAAGGGTAATTCCTTGAAATGCTGTCTTTGGGGATGGATCTGCAGTTGCTGGAAATTCTTTCCCTGGAAGCTCAGCTCTCTCCCCCCAGTGGCTTCCAGGCCTGTGCAGTGCCTCGTGCTCAGCACTATGAGTGATGGGACACCGTGACCCACAAGCCCCACATTTTGTGGGCATGAGGTGAAGCCTCCTGTCTGTGGCACTGGTTGCTCAGGAGGCAATTTCCTACAGGAACTGGTCCAGGAACCAGTCCAGATGGAAAAGACAGAAAGCAGCTGGGGCACCTAGGGAGGTGGGGTTTTTAACAGTGCTACAAACCATGTTATTAAGCCCAGAAATGCAGCTGGATACCTCCAGGAACACTCAACAGCAACATCCACAGTCACAGGGGCAGACAGTGAAGACAGGAAGGATCACCAGGCTGGGAACCAGGCAGGCAGTCCCTGGGGTGTTGCCTGAGGAGGATTGTCTCCACCTGAGGGCAACAACCCTGTGGGGCTGGCAAAGCCCCTGACCCGGGATCAGCTGCTGGGGATGGTCCCTGGCCCTGCAGGATCCATGAAGCAACTGGAGAAGGGCTGGGCACAGCACTCAGACCCTACACATATCCAAAGCAGCATTTGTGCCATCAGCATCAAATCTGAAGCCAGTTCATGTCTGGGAAAATCATGAACTTACCCAAAGGAGGAAAATAATAATCTTTTTAAAAAAGAAACCCCTCTAAAATAGCATTGTGTGCCTTTGTCCTAACCCCCAGGAACCATGGGCTGAGGGATCAAACCTTGTTCCTCAGGGGACTGATAGCACCATTTGGTATCAATTTTCCATCTGACTGCTCCTTTTTAGGAATTGTTTCTCTTGCTCCAGAAAACTTGTGCTCCCAGGGAGCCACCAAGCACAGGGAGCACGGATCTGAGCCGGCTGCACGTCACCACTCCGAGCCCCACAGGCTTGGACTGCAGCAGGAGCTCCCTGCTGGGCATGGCCCCACATGGATGCACACAGCACAGGGAAGGGAAACAGGGACTCCACATAGGGCCGTGGTCTGGTTTACCCCAACAGAGCTAAGATTTGGCACGTGAACAGCCAGGAGAAGGTGGTAGCAGGGTGACTTAGGAAGCCCTGTGCCCACAGCAGCAAGGATGGAGCATCCCAAAGATGCACTCTGTGCGATGGGCTGAGGCTGTGGCTCTCACTGCCCGGACACAGGGACACCTCAGTAAAAGCAACAGCCAAAGCAAGAGGTACAGGGGGTTTTGTTTCCCTTTTTGAAGGGCAAGAGAATTTCTGGCAGCCCTGGGTGGAGGAGCTTGTACACAGACAGGCTTACTCCCAGAAATAGTCCAGCCCTGACTCCAGTGACCAGCAAGGCAATAAAATTAAGTTCCTGTGTCCTCACAAGCAGGAGGTGGAAGGACATTTAGTCACACTCTTTCAATGAAGCATTAAGCACCATAAAGTTTAACACCAGCATCCAACACACCCTGGAGATCTGAGGCTGCACTGCCAAAGCCCAGCAGCCCGTATTCGCTCTCTGCCACAATAACACACCCAGCATAGGACTCAACGCATTTCCACGAGGAAAGGGGGTCCCCACGGCAGGGCTCACACCGGGGGCGATGCCGGGGTTGCCCAGCACTGTCCCTGGGCCACAGGGAGAAATCTCTGCGGTGTCGGGCACCTCCCAGGCGGGCTGGGGGACAGCCAAGGCAGCAGAGGCTGTGCAGGGCTGAGCTGGCCAAGCACAGAGGGCAGCTCAGGGCCAGGGCTGCCAGGCACAAAAACATTTCCAGCTCTGTGTCACACTGAGAAAGGGCTGAAACCAGCACAGAGCCCCACGCACAGCCTAGGGAGCAAGGCCCAGGCTGAACCCCCAGCTGCACGCAGGGGGGTTGGGGGTTCAAGGTACATACACCCATCCGGAGCCTGAATCCTGCAGCACAGCACGACACAGCAGAGAGCCCTGCCCAAGGGAGGATTAAACCAAACCAGCACAGGAGCACAGGCAAACCCTGCAGTGCCCAGGCTCTCCTCCAAAACCACATGAGCTGCTTGTCCTCCCTCTAGCTATTTTCTTCCAGACAGAGAGGTTCATTGTGGCCAAGTGCAAGAGAAAGCAAGTACCACAAGTCACTTCATCTCCTCCAGACACCTTTTGCCTGGATTTTGGGTCCTGCAGCCCTACATTGCAGGGGCATAAAGCTGGGTGTCCTATAGCTTCCAGGGAAAAAAACACTTCCCCATCAAATGTCATCATACCACCACTATAACTGCAACAGCTACACATTACTCAGTTTGTTTGTTTTTTGTGGGTTTTTTTTTTAGCAGTAATAGCTACAGCTCTGCCCCAGGAAATGCATCTGCCCACAACCACCCTAGCACTGACCCCACTCACCGCCCTGCATCGCTGGAGGATTCTTGCACACAGGAGACTAGAGCCACAACTCAGAAACAGACCTGAATACAACGAGGAAGGGCAGAGCAGCTACACACCAGAGCAAAAACTTGCTGGAACTCAACTCATAGCCCCCTGTGCCCCACAGGGTTTTAACCCAGCACAGCTAATGAGGAACACCTGGGAGCAATGAGACACAGGTGAAGGGGATAACACAGAGATTGCCCCTGGTGTAGGAGGGTCTGAACCATCTCCTCAGCCCTGCAGCTCTAGAGGATGGACAGGCTGGGGGTGCTTCAGGAAAGGTGGAATAGAGATGGGTACAGGGAATGGGAAAAGCCCCTGTGCTGCGTTTATAAAAGCACCCTACCCCCAGCATGGATGGAGAGGGTTGTATTATCTGTATTGCCTCCTCCAGAGGAGATAGTGGAGCCTCTGTCACACAGTGGGGGAAGTAGACACCGAGCCCTGACAGTTCCCCCTCGGTGATGAAGTGCCTCGTGGATGGAGATGACCCGTTCATTTCCCATGGCTGTGCCAGGCCGGGTGAAAGGCGGCTTCCATGGCTCCGCACAGTAAATCGAGATTGTTGTGATGATAAATAACTGAGCCTGTGGGGGCCAATTAAAATCCTCGGGAGAGGGTGAATGACTTCAACCTGGCCTGGCACAGGGGAGGGAGGGTGTTGCACCAGGGGCGTTCGGGCTGTGACAGCCCTGAACGCCGTGTACAGAGGGAATTGGCAAGGGAGAATGAGTCAGGGCCAGGGAAGGACTCGGGGTTGTGAGAAGCATTTTAAAACGAGTTGGGTAAATTCACAAGCAGCCAGCAAGGTGAGGAAGACAACCGGAGCGCTGCGTGCCGATGGACGGACACACCCCGGGGGTTCTGGGCAGGGGATCAGTGCCGAGGATCTCTGACCGTGCCCCTGGACCCGCTGCCCCCCGCCCTTCCCGGGGCCGGACCCTCCGCGCCCCCCTCACCCGGGGCCCGACCCCCGTGCCCCGCTGCCCCCCAGGGATGGACTCCCCGTGCCCCGCTGCCCCGCTGCCCCTCAGGGATGGACTCCCCGTGTCCGTGCCTCGCTGCCCCTCAGGGATGGACTCCCCGTGCCCGTGCCCCGCTGCCCCTCAGGGATGGACCCCCCGTCCCCCCCTCATGTCCGCCCCCCGTGCCCGGGGCCCGCAGCATCCGCGGCCCCACAGCGCCCTCGGGCGGGCGCACGGCAGCGCTGCAGCGCCGCGGTCCCGCCGAGCCCTCCTGGCCCCACAGGCCGCAGCAGCGCTGCCCAAGAGCTCCGGCCGGCAACGCGCTCCTCGGCAAAGCCACAAAAAACACCCGCCGAGGCCTGTGCTAACAGCGGTATGCCCGCGTTTTATTTGTGTTCACTCGTCCAGCTGCAATTAGCACCGTAATGTCATTAAAGCCTCTCACAGGGAGGGTATTGCTGCTGTACGCCCTGCTGTCCCAGAGGCTCTGCCCCACTCCCGGCTCCATCGCCGCTGGCCGAGGCTGTGGGTGTGAGCTGCTGTTTGCCAGTGCATACATTCGGATTCAAGGCCAGAGAGAGTTTACAGCTGCAGTTGAAGAATCACTCTCAGTGGGGATTTGTGCCACAGAGATAACCCAGCAGGAGTGGCCACAAGGAGGGACTTGGCTGTCATACCTGCAAGACACACTTTAGGCATGTAGGGGAGTTCAGCCCATGGACCAAAGTGCCGCCTTTCCCCGTTGTGACCCAGGCTGTAGCACGGCTGCTTCCATGGTGAGGCAGCCTAGGCTCACTGCAGGACTGGGACATGGGCAGTGAGGAATGCACTGGCCCAGGACGAGTCTGGTTTAGGTCCTGTGCTAAGAGGACCAGTAAGAGCAATGGAGGTGTAAGAGAAAAGTATTGCTTAGCCCACTAGGAAGTCACAGGGCTGTCCTGGACAAAGATGTCCAGACCCCAAGAGTACCCATGTCACACCCAGGGAAACAAGTCCTCTGCTGCAAGACAGCAGAGATTCCCCACCTCTCTTGCCAGATGCTCCAGCACTGGCCCCTTTGCTTTCCCAAGCTCCTGGCTGGAAGTGGGCAAGGCAGGTGTGGTAGACAACTACTGACTAGTAATCTTCCAAAAATATTCCTGGGCTTTGGGCTTCCTTCCCACTGAAGTGTGACCCAAGGCCACCCACCCCCAGTAACATCCAGCCCCAGGTCACCCAACACACCATTTCAGAAATCTGCAATACTTTAATCAAACCCTACTTAAGGCCACTGTTACTTTCATGATTGCACATATTCCTCCCTCTCAAAAGCAAAAATATCTTCAGTAACACTCAAGGACAGGGTCAAGCTTCCCCCTTCCCATAGTCAGGCAGTGTGACCAGAGCCACTGATGGCCGATGTGCCAATGGTCATGGCCCGAAGAGCTGGTCCTGGATGGCTGAGCAGGCAGCGGGGACAACTGCCAGGAGCTGAGTGACAGCTCAGATGTACCACCGAGGTTTTGCCAAGGCTCATCTCACGCAGTCACCTACAGCCAGGAGAGATTAAGTAACAGGGCTGTGAGCTGGAATCACTGTGGAGCACAAGGTCATGGCACAGAACTGGGGCTTTAAAAGCCACCACTACTCTCCAACACATGCAAAGGCTGGAGCAGCCCCAGGCAGGCTCCAGGTACTGTGGGAAGCGACATCACTGAAGTGACAGCACCCAGAAATGATTTGCAGTGTAGTCCAGTTACATCAAGTGGCAATAAAACTGTAAGTGGCTCCAGGACAGCGTGCCCCATTTGGTGAGATGAACAGTGGCTTTTAAAAAGATCACTAAATCCCATCAGCGCTACCTATACAAACCTCATTTATTTTAAAGGCTCCCATTAAAGTGCCTTTTATCCCTAGCAATAGGCAGTTTTAAATTGCAAATAACTTCTCAGATCAGTCAGCAACCATCTTCATTCCACCGGAGAGAGGGGCCTGGCTGGCCCCTGGGGACAAGGGTTCTTGAACGCTGTACTGAGTGTCTGGACGGGGTCTCTGGATGAGTGGGAATGCTGAGCAGCAGGACTATCCCGTGGCTTTGCCGTGCTGTGCAGGACTCCGCTGAGCTGTCCAGGACTTCACCTTCCAGAGAGCTCTGGGGATCCGAAGCAGGTGTCACCTGCAGCGTGGCCGTGTCCCAGTGGGCAGCGTGTCCCAGTGGGCAGCGTGTCCCAGTGGGCAGCGTGGCGGGGCGGGCGGCTCAGGCCTCGGCATCGTCCTGGCTCAGGGTGTCGGCGTCGTGCAGGAGCGGCGTGGTCTCGGAGGAGGGGGGACGTTTGCTCTGCGTGGAGGGGGGACAGGGGCTCTTCTCAGCAGCGCCTCTCTGCAGGGGAGGGACAGAGGTCACAGCATGGTCACAGCCGGCGGTGCCACCGCATCCCCACCCGGGGCACGTGCACCCCGAGCCTCTTGGACTTTCAGTGGCCAAGGACCCTTTTCTTAAAGTGAAGATTTTTGTACCTCTTTGTACCTCCTGCCCTACCAAAATGAGGTTATTTCCATTCCTGCCCACCAGCACCTGTAACACCACCCCAACACCCAGCCTGAAGAGCTGTGGGATGAAGTCAGTGCGCTGCACAGCATCCAAGGTAGAAGGGAGATGGACAGTCTGCTGAGGGACAGAGGAGCTTGGGGGCCCCCAGGCACCAGCTGCAGCAGGCACAGGCAGCACTCATGCCTAGGATAATGGGAGGTGCAGCCTCTGTGGAAGGGGAAGGGTGGAAGCTGGTGCCTTCTGGCACCAAGACGGCTCCTCCTCCCCATAACCCTTAACACACCTACAAAACAGGTTCACCACTCTCAAAGTTGAGCAGGAGCCAGATACACCTTTAAACAGACCACGTGGGCCCTGACCCTGAATCATGCCAGAACCCCAGCAGGAAGCAGCGGGTGACCAGAGTGGGCCAATTCCTGCTGCTGGGGACAGAGACACCAACCTGCCCCTCACCCAGAGACTTTTGCTTGCTGGGGATGTGGGTTGGGGTGTTGTGGAGGGACTGTGAGGCTTGTCTAACCCTTTGACTATTGGCCACTGCTGCTCCAGTGTGGGCACCAGTGATACCACCAGGAACACCTGGAGACTCTTTGGGCATGGTGCTGTTTGGTTGAAGTTTGGACTTGAGGATCTTGGAGGAATTTTCAACCTTAATGAGTCTATGATTCTAGAAGTGCCTACAGACCTCAGGTGAGGGGATACAGTCAGGGCAAAAAAGATGGTTAATATTCAAGGACCACCTCCTCCAAATTCAAGAATAGTCCACCCTAACAAGCATCCCAAGCCAGGAAAAAATGCCAGCAGGGCAACGTGGATGAACCAGGAGCTCCTGACCAACCACAAATGCAGAAAGGAAACATCTGGAAGGTGCGAGCAGGGACAGGTAACCTGGCAGGAATATAGGGACACTCTCCCAGCATGCAGGGATGAAGATAGGAAAGCCAAAACCCAGCTGGAACTGAATCTAGCCAAGGATGTCAGAGACAAGAAAGGCTTCCCAAGTACCCAGGTGACAAAAGAAAGAGGAGGGAACCATACAGGCCTGGGGCTGAATGAGGCAGGGGACCCCCGAAATGGAGGAAAGTCCAGAGCAAGGAAGATGCACCCTTGGTGGAAGACGATGAGGTCAGAGAATACTTAAGGAACCCAAGCATACACAAACCCATAAACCCTGATGGGATGAATGGGCTCATGTCACAGCAAGGCCATTCCCTGTTGTCTTTGAACAGGCCTGGCAGTGGGGAGAGGGGCCCTAAGAGGGAAGGAAAGCAAATATCACTTCTGCCTTGAAAAAGATCAAGAAGGAAGCCCTCAGGAGCTACAGGCCAGTCAGCCTCCCTTCATCTTGGAGAAAGTGATGGAGCAGCTAATTCGAGGAACCAGTTCCAGGCATGTGAAGGACAATTAAATTATCAAGTGTAGTCACTGGGCTTCACCAAGGGGAAATTGTGCTTGACCATCTATGATGAAAGGACTGGCTCGGTAGATGAGGGGAGAACAGTGGATATTGTCTACCTGGACTCCAGGCTTTTGACACCATCTCCCACGAAAACCTTATAGGGAAGCTGATGAAGTAGGGACTGGATGAGCAGGCAGTGAGTTGGACTGAAAACTGGCTGAACAGCAGGCCCAGAGTTGAGTTGGAGGCCAGTGACCATCAGTGTACACCAGGGGTCAATATTGGGTCCAGTCCTGTGTAACATCTTTATTAACGATCAGCAAAAACTGAGGGAGTGGCTGGTACACCAGAGGGACCTCAGCAGGCTGAGAAACGGACTGGAAGGACCCTCACGAGGTTCAACAAGAGGATGTACAAGGTCTTTCACTTGGGATGAACAACCCCACACAGCAGGACACCCTAAAGGGCACCCAGCTCTGCAGCAGTTCGGCAGAAAAGGACCTGAGGACCTCAGGGACACCGAGCTGAAGGTGAGCCAGCAGCGTGGCCGGGTAGCAAAGGCAGCCAACTCTGTCCTGGGCTGCACTGGGAGTGTTGCCAGCAGGTCTTGGAGTGATCCTTCCCCTCTCCTCATCACTGGTGAGGCCATACAGGGAGTACTGTGCTCAGTTCTGGGATTCCCAGGACAAGAGAGATGGAACTACTGGGAAGAGTGATTTTGGGACTGGACTGTCTCTTGTGTGAGCAAAGGGACTGTTCAGCCTGGAGAAGAGAAGGCTCAGGGGGATCTTACCACTGTAAAGAAGTTTCTGAAGAGAGGGTGTAAGTGCAGAGCCAGGCTCTTCTTGGTGGTGTCCAGGGCCAGGACAAGAGCCAAGGGGTACTTACACAGGGGATTCCATCTGGACATTAAGAAATACTTTTTTTTTTTTCCTTTTTTTTTTTTACTGTGAAAACTGTAAAAATGGGAACAGGTTGCCCTGAGGAATCTCCATCCCTGAAGATATTAAGAGACATCTGGACATGGTGCTGAGCTAGGTGACTCTGCTTGAGCAGAGGGATTGGGATAGATGAGCTCCAGAGGTCCCCTCAACCTCAACGACTCAGTGATTTTGTGTTCCTGTAATACAAACCCAGATATTTTATACATCAGAAATTCCCTCCTAAAAGCCTCTCTGTTGAGGCTCCCTGCATGCAGGGGAGGGGTGACACCCACCAGGAGACTACCTCTGTTACCCCACAAGTTTTTACCCATTCAAAAAACTTACCTCTGGCTCTCAAACACTCAGAGATGGGGAGAAAATAGGCAAGAAAAGTATCTCCTCACACCAATCTTACTTTTCCCCTGACCCCTGCTGACATTATTAGGGCTGCAGATCAGGTACACCAGAGAAACAATAAGAGCATGTACCTGCAACCTGGTTAAGTGCCAGTACTAAGACATCTGAATCGCCCCAAATAAAGCCAGGAGACACCACCATTCCATCAAAGCTTGCCAGGACGGCGTGTCTGGGAGATGTGCACAGCAAACGTTTCATTTGATCGGTTTTAAGTGAAGTTTAATCAAATCAGGATGAGACAAAAGCGTGTTACCTTGACTGGGTACCCACCTACATTCTGGCTTCCCGCAACACCGTCCCCTTAACCGGAGGCAGGTTTGTGGCAGAGCTGGCCTGGTTTGCCTTATTACTGTCTGAGCTCTTTTTATTGCTACTCCAAAATAAAGAGCATTTTTCCTAGAAGACAATCAGTCTAGTTTATGGTGCACTTGGACATGAATTTCAGGAGGGTTCCAATTTTCGGAGGAGATTTGAAAAAAAATCACTGTTTAACTAGAATCTAGTTATTAATGAAGATTTCAAAATTTAGGTTGAACTAAGTCCTATTTAAGATTTTGTTCAGTGTCAAGCCAGTTTTAAAATGGTCTGTTTGCCTTTCAAAATTGCCACCACACAGGCTGTAGGCCACAAGGGCAGAGAGCTACAACGTCTGGGGGTGTTCTACCCCCGTCCAGATTATGCATTTTCTAGAGCTGCGAGTCCAACAGATGCATTTCAAACTGGCTCCACTAGAAACTAGACTAAGATTTAAGTGTTTCACAGCACCGCATCTGCACTGGCTTCAGAGCACACTGCTCCCTCCAGAAGCCAGAGGCACACAAGACACCAGAGGGAGGAGCTGGGTGCAGGGAGACCTTCATGCTGGCAGACACGTGAAGGTGTGGACAATGTCCCCGCTCAGTGTCCCCCCTGACATCGCCTGTGACTTCGGGAGGCAGAACTGTGCGTGATTAAGCAATCAGAGCTAGATCAGCAACACTTCAATCAAATGAGGAACACACCTTGGCTGCAAATTGCTGTCAACCGGTTTACAAGCTCTTATCTACTCATTAGGAGGAGACGTTCATCTGTTGTTGTACAGCTTTCTTAGAGATTGGTAAGGTCATTGAAGCTTTTTAATCACTTTCCAGATAGTCAGGCACTTCCTGACGTTGAGTTTTAGTTTAACACTTCGTGACTCTTTTGGCTGAGCACAGAAGTACAGCTGGCTTATGCCTGGGTTTGGGATATTTCACAAGCAGATATTCAGTTGGCTTGAATGAGTTTAAAATCCAGCTTTTCTCCCTGGCCCTTTCTAGCATAGTTAAATCTCTTTGATACCAGGAATTAAGACTTGCACAAAGCAGGGTGAGGAAATGCCATCTCAGAGCTGCATAAGGTGTTAGAAACGGCTGCCCAGCCCTTTCTCAGAGCTCCTGGGGTCATGCAGCAGACTGGAGCGTGTCTGCCAGCAACCACTCACACGTGCTGAAGTGCGGCAGCTCATCCCAGGGCCATCCTGGGAGCACAGTAAGGGTTTGGTGGTGAGCTCTGGGCTCCATGCTGGGCCCTAGCATCACTCCCACCCTGCAGGGAAGTGTGTGGAAGAACAAGGGGATTTGGGATCATATGTTTAAGTCACTTAAGTAATTGTACACTTGCTTAAAATCCAATTACGTGATACTCCGAGAACCTTGGCAATAATTTAAGGTGGGTTTGCATCGGTGTTTGAGGAAGGGCAGTAACCAGCTGAGCAAAGGCAGCCCCTCACACAGGCCTCCCCTTCATCTGCTCTCATCCCAAGCACTGCCTTTAATCCCACAAGTAGCCTCTTCACCTCTGCAGCCTTAGAGCCAGCCTAAACCACCTGACTGTAGTGCAAAGCTAAATCAGCTTCCTTTGATACGGGTTTAGGGTAGGGAGTTACATCTCTACTTCGAGAACTAAAGCTTGTAGAGAGCTTAGTGTTATCAGATCGATGTGGAGCCAGAGCCACAGATCTCCACCGAGTGTTTTGGCTGTTTTATATTCAGTCCTGACAGCTCAGCTCAGCCTCACCACACTGCCTGCCCCACAGCCCAGCTGCCAGCTCCCAGCAGCCTTCAAAGGTCTTCACTTCTCAGGAAGCCCAGATCCACAAAGGCTCTGCGGGTTTCACTTCCAGAGCTCTTTGGAGCAGTTTGCACAGAAACCAAGTGCGTTTCACGGAAATGCAGAATCCGTGCTGGGCTGAGAGCAGCCACAGTGGCTGTGTCCCCTCTGCAAGAACACAGCAACTGCAGTTCACTTAACACGCTGTGTTCAGACAGCTCCATCCTCTGGAGAAGGCTCTGTTCTGACTGGAAGACTGCTGGGACCCTACAGAGGCAGATCTGTGCAACGGCACAGATCTTCTGCTGCCTTCTATGGAGGCTGGGTTGATAAACTAGGCTTGTTTCTTTGTTAGCTGGGTGAGCTGAGAAATACCTCCTCCTCCAGGAAGCCGCTTCCATCCTGTGCGCCAAGAAAGCCAGAAATGCTTCATGTTATCTATTTGCAGCCTAATTTCTAGATGGCTAAGGAAGTCCTGCTGCTCTCTGCTGGCACCTGGCACCACTAGGAGATTGTTGGGGGCATCAGCCAATGTTTCCTCAGACATGTTAGATTGTCAGCCCGACCTACACCGTCTGATTGAGTCTGATTTGACTCGCAGCATTTCCCATGGGGCAGCTGCAGATTCTTACCTTACTCATTGCCATGAGCACAGCTGCTGAGATAATGAGTGGGACACTCAGCCCAAGGAAGATGTACTGCACGTAGTCCAGCACCGACGGGAGCAGCACCAGGTTGTTGTAAAACTGCTTTAGGACTGAGCCTTCGATGGATCCACTCTGCTCAAAAAAGCAGAGCTGTCAGTGGCATTTCCCTCCCATCCAGGGCTGAGACAGACCAGCAAATGATTCCTCTCCCACCACCTCCCAGCATAAATTAGGGAATTTATGCAAGATTCAGTCAGGCTAGAAGCTTTTACTAAATAGCTGGAGTCAGCTGGACATGTACCCACAGCTGGAGGCTGCACTCCCTGGCCCACATGAGGACAGGGATGCTGGCAGCTCTGTCCAGGGCCCTATTTAACCCCACATCTAGGGCAGAGCCAGAGATTTACCAAGTATAGTGCAGGGTTTGTTCAGCTCAGAGGGATTAATGGCACAGTCATTATTCAAGTATTGAAAAGCCTTCTGTTGGTGCTTAATTAGTCTGTCTGGCTTAAAGCTTTATCCAAAGTGGAGTTTCCCCAGCACTGGGCGATGGGGAAGCAGGAGAGGCTCTGCAGAATCAGGCCAAGGAAGGCAGCTCACCTCTGCAAACCACAGCAGCGGCAGGACCACGGGCTTAATCTTCCCTGTTTGACTGGGGGGAAGAAAATCAAAAAAGAAACACACACTTAGGTTTATGGTTGATCAGGTCACAATTAACACCATAATTCTTCCTTAAGGGGACATGTCTGACAGACTGACAGTGGCCAGGAAACAGCATAAGGAGGTGGCAATCCCTGCTGGTCCAGTGAGCTGCTCCCACCACCTTGGGGGACCAGGTCCAACCTGTGCTTTTCATGCAAGAGCAGAGCTTATGCTTCCATGGGGGCTTAACTGCCAGGGGACAGCAATAAGTACCATCCCACACCTGGGCTCCAGGGAGATGAAACTCAGTGAACCAGAATGCTAAAGTTCATGTCTCAGTCACCTGGATGGCACCGTGGGGTGGTGCAGCCAAGTTGGCACCCTGGGGGCAGTCTGCAGGTGTTTGCCCCACAGCCAAAGCAGCGAGAGCACACTCCCACCCTTGCTGGTATTTAACATCTGGCACCACACAGTTTGGTTACAGGGACCTCCTGTTTGCTTTCATACAACTGGAAGTGTCTTTTTGGACACAGGCTTCACTCTCCACCCTGCAGGCAGAGTGTGTTCTGCCTCTCCGTGCTGCAGGTAACTGCTGAGGATGCAGCACAGTGGAGGTGAACAGTTCCTGCCTCACCAGGAGGAACAGTGCATCCCTCGGCTGTCCAGTCAGGGACAGGGACACTGCCCGAGCTGAGCAAACAGGCAGCCACTCTCTGCACTGCTAGAGGATGGAACTTGTGGTCACTGGAATGGCTGATGTTTCAGCAGAAGCCAGCTGGCTCCAGCAATAGGACAACTGGTCATGGTAAAGCTGCTCCATCTTTGGGGAGAGTAAACTCTGCAGCAACCTCAGCATCAGCAGAACTCCCTGCTCAGGGAAGGCAGATGGACGTTTCTAGAAGGTGACCACTTACATTATACCAGACACACGCTTTATGTACAGGTTCAGCTGGAGCTTGATGGAGCAGTTCATGGGGATGCCCGTCATCTGCACAGGGAGAGACCAATTCATCAGTAACCTCAAGTGACTTTGTAGGGACCAACAGACTCTGATCAGCAACACCCCAAGACCACGAAAACATCACACTTCAAAGCTGATCTTGTTGACACCCATTAAGACATTGGTTTCTCATGAGTCTGCAGTGTTGCAACACATTTTTACAAGCAGAGAATTGTTGTTGGACTGTCACTGTTTGTAGTCAGCAGACTGCAGCCAGATAAAAATATAATTAACTGTACTGCTATCAGTAGAAGTTTAATACTGAAATAAACTTAATTAGATTTTCATAACCGCGATAAGAAAAGCAGTCAGAACCCAATTCTATATAAGATATGCAGTGTACCTTACCTCAAGAGGGAAATGGGTTTTTTGCTGGAGCAAACATCACTGAGTATTTGGAAAAACTAACCATGCACAACACAGGCTGCGGGTGGAAAATGCCGAAGTCCCCTTCCCATCAGCAGCTGGGACAATGATGCCTCAGGACACCCCAAATAATCCCCTCTGGAGCGGTGACTTCACCCTCACGCTGTAGGTACGTGAGGGATGCAACACAGCAGCAGCCCAGCGCAAAAGCGGTCAGTTCCAGATGGGCAGGTTGAGAGAGTGGAAGAAGCCAGCCCAAAAATGGAGGCACCAGCCTGAGCCACAGCGTGGTCTGCACACTTTGCCAGCCAGTTCTCATGGCAATGCACATTTGCAGATTTGGGGCAAAGCTGGCCTGCTGCCAGATACACCTCCTGGTGTTATAGGCCTGAGTCAGTGGAAAGAACTTCACTGTGCTTATCGAAACAGTTATATTTATAATTAGTTCTGCAATTCGCTAGAAGCCAGGCTAATTATTCAATTAGTTTATGGCTTTGATATTTTAATCTGCACATGTCCTTGCCAGTCTTTGCACTATGGAACCTGCTCAAATCAGTGCCACGAGAGCAGAGTGGTGCCACTGCTCGGCTGATGGCAGGGTCCCCCCCCATCCTGGGCTGGTCCCTGGGGTGAGGGGAGGACCCTGGTGGGCTCACTCACAGGGTGCACATCGAGGAAAAGCCCGTGCTGCTCCTTGCTGGGGTGCAGGCCTTCGACTGCGCTCACCAGGGATGGGTCGGCGTTGTAGAAGTGAGGGTGGGAAATGAACATCGGTGCATCTGCATGAGATTGAAGACATCTTAAAACTCCTCCACACCTACCTAAGAACTTTTCTTGATGTTTTTATGGACTTGCAGTATTTGTTCTGAACAGGCTTTTATATTTTCTCCTCCCAACCTTTCCCTCCCCGCTGGTCATTCCATTACTCCGGGAGGGTTGAGGACCAGCCACCACACAACGCTGTGGTAACTCACTGTTCCCAGACACGAGTTAGGACACCCAGCCTGGACTGTCATTCCTGTGTGACGTATGCTCAGTGTAAAAGTCAACATTTAATTTAGCAGTTGCACGGGCTGCCTCTTCCTTGCTCCCCTGCCTGCTCCCACCACCAGCCCAGGGGATGTAATGCTCCCACTGTATCCTCGGGCACTCCCACAAATGCCAGGCTGTCATAGGGCTGGGGACTGAAGGAACTTTGGGCACAAGGGCTTTCCCTCATTGCTGAGAGGCCTGAGGGAGTGCACACAGAGCCCAGCAGCACTTTTCAGCATCCCAGCGGACACCAGAGCTGATTTTCCAGACAGCCAAGCTTGTATTGCATCTCGAATTTAACATTTGTCCATTAAAGGAGAGCCAGGGGGGAAAGGACTCACTGAGTCTACAGGTGCTGACGTTCTGGATGCCAGACTGCATGCAGGGGCAGAAGCCCTCGTTGGGTGGATAATCTGTGCCGTTGGCAAAGAGGGTTTTCGGTGCCACGAACCGATAGGTGGGCACACCCTTGAACTTCCCAGACTGCTCATACACCAGTGTCATGGATCTGGAAGGGTTTCAATGGAGAAGGAACAGGATTAGTCAACAGGTCTCCAGCCCAGGACTGGGTTTTTATCTTGCCTGGATAAGATGCAGTTGCAATGTAACTTAGACTTTGAGATCAAGATAAACCCTCAGAGCAGTGCTTTGGATGGGGAATGAATATTTACGCCTTTTGCTTTCCATATTTTAAGCACATCTACAGGGTTGGTCAGGAGAAGTTATGGAGAGAAACCACAGGATTATGTCTGTTTGCTATATCCAGGTGAGATTTGTTTAAAGGCATGTAGTAATCCCCAGGGCTGCTCTCCAAGAGATAATATCCACTTTATGCAAGCCTTGGCTCCGAGGTGCTCCGTTACAGGGCACAGACACTGGATAAACCTCTTTCACAGGCCAACTCTGGCAACAGGCTGCCAGGGGAGTGGAAAATTTCTCTACGTGACACAGCAAGATTTTTCTTCTTGCTACAAGAGGCTATTGATGTTGTGCTGCAATATTGCTACCAGCTGGCCAGGATCAATGCAAGTTTCCAGGACAAAGGTTTGCTCCCTTCACACTTGAGTGAGGCTTGCAGGGATCAGAGAATCACAGAATGAGTAAGTGGGTCACAGAGGGCATCCAGGACAGCTTGGGCAGGCCAAGGGGATGCTCATTCCTACAGAGGCCTTCTGATGCTCTGGGATGGGGGGGTGGTTCAGGGCATGTTCAGCAGTTACGTATGTGCCTCTTGGCTCTGCTCACCTTCCAGCAAGGAGGCAGAGGTTGCTGTAACACATCAGCAGCATAAAACCTGGGTAGCTGCATCTCAGCATCAGCTGCACTTCATGTGCACAGAGCACAGGAGATGGGCCCTGCCTGCTGTGCAGCAAGGCAGGAATGCTCTCAGCCTACCAAGTGATGTTTGTGACTCTGGGTGAACAGAGGCCGAGGCAGAGGTCTGGGGAGAAGACACAGCACTGTCTGAGAAGCTGAGCCATTTCCCCACAGTTCTGTGTGGCAGGAGCCTCCTGTAACCAACAAGAAACCAAACTTGGTTTCCTCCACTTCACTAGAAGCATGCTCCATTCCAGGGATTTCTGTGGTTTTACAGGAACAGGTTATGTGTGTTTTAGACTCGGTTACAGGTAAACTTCCGTGTAAATTCCTGGCTCCGGGTCATTCTGGCACTTGCTGATGCCCCTTGTGCAGAGGAATCCCTGTGCTATTGCTCAGCTCAGCTGTCTGTTTTTTCACTGAAGAGGTCATTCTGTTTTGCAGCACTGTCTACAAAGCCTGAATTATCATTATCTTCCCCAAGCTAGGGACAGGGGTTTTGTGCCTGCTTCCCCTCCTTCCAGCCTCAGGCATAGGTACTTTAACCCCTGTGTGATCAGCTGAGGTCAGGGTGTCTTATACAAGCAGGAGCAAAAAAGAAAAAAAAAAAAAAAAAAAAAGAAAGAAAAAAAAGAAGAAAGAGCCTGGAAATGGTGGCAAGAGTTTCCCCCCCAGCATAATTTCTCCAAGAGTTTAGTCAGCTGAAAGAGTTCTGCAAACAATTACAGTTGCATTTCCCTCTGACAACCCTTACTTCTCCTTCTCACTGCCCACATCTTATCTATGTAAGATAACCACATCTGGTTATCTTGTACTGATTCACCTCGGGCAAGTTGGACTTCTCCAGTGATATGGAAGGTATTTATGGACACCACAAGATGCTGATCATCAGACAACTACGCTGTTTGCAAAGCTCAGATACCACAACCCCAGTATGTGAGGCACCCCTAGAGCAGCTGAACTTTAACTACATAAACAAATAAACAAAACTTTAACTACAGAAACAAATCCTGAGCCCTCTGTGTCACTGCACGGGAGCTCTGCGCGTGCAGGATGGGTGCAGCATGTCCTGCCACCTGCATGGGGACAGGCTGGTGGCTGTGGCCTCACCTGCAGGCATCAGGGCTGTAGAACTCCAGGGAGGTCGGGGACATGAACGGTGGCCACATCTCCCCTGCTGTCCCATTGATCATGTTGCACTGGCTGCTCCGCCAGTAGTTCACCTGTGGGACAGGTGTAGAGAGAAGAACTCAGAAGGACGAGCTTGCTGCAGTCAGCTTTCACCCCTGCATGGAATATCCACCACCCCACACTGCTTCCATAGCAGCTTGGGATAGCAGCATCAAAGATCTTTCCCATCTTAAGCGTATTTTCCATGATTCTGAGAGTCAAACATCCACCCAACTAATAGACAAGATCCACCTGTCCCCAGGGACTGATCTCTAGATCCAGCTGATTTTAGTTAGGAGCAGAATTCCACAAGGGAAGAGTAAAGCATCCTTTAACAAGAGTATTTAACACCTTCAACACAGGCCACAGGAGCCTGAGACTTCAGCCCTTAGAGCAACCAGCTCCAACAGCACTGCAAGGGAGTCCAAGTGAAACCCATGAGGAGATGAATTTAATGCTTCCTGACAAGCCCCTTGCCACATGGCCACCTCCTGGCAACTTGCTAGAACAGAAGTTGCAGCACTTGAAGTCCTGTAGAAACTTGTTTTCAAACCTGACCCACGCACAACAGCACCCAGAGCTTTCAGTTTACGCTGCTTTAAGTCAGGCATTGCCCCATTATTAAAGGTTTGCTGCCACTCACCTTCTTTAGCCCATTCCATGAATCAATCATATGAACTTGACTGATGTCCTTCATGCCTGTGTTTACTGTGAACAGTCCTGAATTGGAGTTGTTAAACTGCAGAGAGAAGGAATGACTTTTTAATCCACCACACACAGCAAGGCTGCAGCACGTTACTGACTCTGGGTGCTCCATCAGCTCTAGGGGTGCCTCACATACCATCAGCTACTCAACTTCTACTTAGCTGGGTGCCTGAGCCATCCCCAAGAACAATATTGCTGTGATTTTAGCATTCCCCACCAACCACTTTACTTACATCTACAAATAATCCAAACTTCCCCTTGAAAGGGATCAGGCCAGGAACAAGCATATTTATTGTGTCTATAAGGGGGTCTTCATACCCCCACATGATCTCCCCCACTGTCCGGTTCATGAACGCCTCCTGTTTCAGGCCAGCCAGGGCTCCACTCAGTAAAATCTTCAAAACATTTGGCAGTTTTTCCATCATCACAGCTGCTCCCTGGGAAAGAAAACAAAACCTCTGGGATAAGAGCCCCATCTTAACCGAAGAGGAAGCATTCTTGGTGCTGAGCAAAATCATTCTGCTGCTCCCATCTATAGCCCCAGAAGAACCCTCTGGACAGACTGAGGCTCTTCATTTATTCCCAGTTTGGGAAGAAAGCAGTTGAAGGCTCACAGGCTTGATTTCCTCACAGGATGCTCAGGTGAGGTTGCAGATTCAAGCTCAGCTGCTTTGCCAGCCCTTTGGCACATTCTGGTTTTGGAACAGTAGCAGCCCAACACAACAACCAACACTCAGAACAGAGATAATTGCATTTTATGAGTTTAACTACCTCATTGTTTGATAAGCCTTAAAACCCACGAGAAAGTGATTCAGTAATCCAGTGATTCAGTGCTGGGCTTCACCACCCTCCCTGCAAGCTCACAAGGTGGAGCCCATCCAGACAACAAGCACTCACCAACATCAAAATGTTTGGCACAACAACATACTCGTCTTCGGTGCCGTTGGACAAGTCTGGCTGGAAGAAAAGGTTCCGGTTCTCCAGGTAGGAAACTGTGTCATTGTTGTGGAACGTGATATTTGTTTTATACCTGTACTCCCTGCAAAGAGATGGGAGATCATGGGAACCTTCCCCCAGGCAGAGCCCCTGCTGCCTGTGGAGCAAGGATGGCCTGCACAGGCCTGGGCTTGAAGGAGACCAAACCCCAGCGAGGAGCAACACGGCAGCTGGGGAGGCAGCGTGGGAACAGATATAAACCTCACATCCCAACCAGGGCAAGCATCTGGCAGGAGGAGAGGGCAGCCCACAAGAGAGGCATCCTGACAGGATGGATTCTTGCAGACACAAAGTGTTTCTTCCCAACTCAACACCCAAGAAATTCAAGACAAAAGCCCAAGTCTCCTCCATTGCTTCACCTACAGCCACCGCAAAGCCCAGCCACATCAGAGAGGTGCCCAGATACGCAGAGCCACAGAAACCCACACGCCAAAACAACCTGCAAACAGGAGAGGACCAGCCAAGATGCCACATGTTCCACCAGTGAGCCCACACTGATTTGCTCCCAAGCTCCCTGATGGCTCCAGGGTTCAGGGCAGCCTGACCCTCCACACAACATCATGGCCCTTCTGCTCCTCAGGGCTTCAGGCCATCCATGTCCTGCACACTGCCCAGTGCTGCTGGACCTCAGCCCACGCCACAGGGCAGCCCCAGTGTCACAGACACTGCAGTGCTCTGCAGCAGTGCGAGGCTGTCCCCAACATCACAAGCCTGTTACTGCTCCTGGAGGAACTGAAGCTCAACTCACCAGTAAAAACAAAGTCCTTCACTGTGGAGCCTCTGTTTTACAGCCCCCATTAGGACAGGGCACTAATCTTGCTCAGCAGGAACACAAGAACACTAATAAGCTTCAAACCTTTGTTTATTATTATTTAAAGTAAGGGAAGCTTTTCCCCAAGCCAGTGAGCGATACGATTCCAATCTACAGAACCCACATGGTGTGAGCTGCAATGCCAGAGGAAACAAGGGCATATACATACTGCAAGCCTCCCCTCCACACTGCTCAAACAGCTTTGGATTAACCAATAATCTTCCCACATGAGCTTGCTTAGGCTGCTGGTTTAACCTCACCACATTAGTGTAGGCACTGAGGTGTTGAAGATCGCTGTTAAATGGGAAGTTCACATGTTCAACTCAACACCAACTATCACTTGCTCTTTTAGGTGCTGAGAAACACCTGGGGCTTCAGCCACCATTCTCAGCCATGGCAGACAGACCCAGCCCTGCTGTGTGTGGCTCTGACCCAGTGTTAGTGCTCCATACTTGTTCCCCATACTGGTTCCCATGACCAGAGAGCTCACGTTAGGCACATTCTGGGTCTCATGTTAGATAAGGACTGACCCATGAAGTTTGATACTGAGGCGACTCCGGCTCAAGAGCTGGGCTCTTAAATGCACAACGAAGATAAAATAAGAGCACTCTGAAGACAGGGTCACCCACCACCACACCAACACCCCTCATACCCATGTTTGGACCACATCAGCCCAGGTCTGCCTGCCCAACAGGCCCCAGAAAAGGATTGAGCTCCACAACTCAATGGAGCACCCACCAATCTCACTGCCTCAGCAGCCAGAGGTCCTACGTGTGTCTTCAGCATGATCAGAGCAATCAGAGCACATTTGGGTCACTTTCAGTGCCACTGGGCTCCCACCGACCCTGCTGATGCAATGTCCTCCTGCCAGAGGAGCCAGCCAGCAGCCTGGCAGGCAGCACAGTGGTCAGGCTCATGCCAAGCTGGACCACAAGTGGTACCTGACCTGTACACGTAGGGTCCACGCTGGCTCAGCACCGGCTTCTCTCCCTGGAGGACCTGCTTGGGGTTCAGCACTTCGAAGAAATGCACTGACAAGTAGAAAGGAACAGGGATGTCTTTCCACATTTGGAAGGAGATGCTGCTGGGGTTGATCCTGACGTTCTGTAAGGAAAAAAAATAAGGAGACACAACTTTTGGGCTTTGTGGCTGCAGGTGAGCACAGCCACCCTCAGCTCAATGTAAGGCAGAGCCAAAGGTGGCAGTTACACGAGAGGCTCTGCAGAGGATCCAGGTGTGTTTGGCAGACTGAGACCGAGCTAGATCTACAGGGAGAGCTCCCGTGCGTGCAGAAGCGGCAAGTTTATGCCACAGGATGGTTGCTGGCTTATTCATTCAGGTTTAACTTTTCAAACCCTACCCACAGGGTTTCCAAGTTTCTTTGATATGCTGGAGACTTGGCTCTGCATTAGACAAACCAGTACTGAATCATTCACTATTCTGCATGTTTTACGTGTCTGGCAGAAAAAACCCTGTCCCTAAGGCCTTTGCTCCTGGATTTGGCAGCTCCACACAGCTAAAACCAAGCAAGAAGTGGCACAGCTATCCTCATAACTGTTCGGGTACCAGCAGGGAGAGCCCACTAGATTCCCAAAAAGAAGACGGAGAACTTGGATGGTAGCCCAACTGTGTCCCAACAGCACAGCACAGGACACCTCTGCCTCCTCTCAGCTGCCAGCCTGCATTGACTCACAGCTGATCATGAGGCAGATCAAAGGCAAGGCACAACCCAGCCATGTTCCCATATCACTGTCCTGTCTGCTGGGAAATGCCTGCAGGAGCTCAAAGACAACCTAAGTTCTCCTCAGTTCATGTCCTGGCATCTGGCCACCTCTGCCTCCACTCCCTCCCTGCCTCCAGGAGGCTGCAGTAGGGGCAAGAGCTTGTTCCCTCTTGAACATCTACTTTGGATGTGTTCCACCACAATCTTTTCTTCTGCAAGCACAAATCCTTGGCCCTGCTTAGGTAAGCTAGCCAGCTTATGGAAGTGGGGCTGATCCACCAACGGGAGGAGGGACATGGGCTTTATGCTGGTGCAGCTCAGCAGCCCCACAGCAGCTCCTGCTCTGGAGCAGCTCGATCTGACTGGGCACGTATTGCTGACACAAAGGGCTGAGGCGGAACTCTGCCAGAGGTTTCCCCACACCACCTCATCTTTCTTGAGGCATTTCATGGCAAGGCTGAGCTGCCCGTGAGCAGCAGGGCTCTGCAAGCCCCTCATCCAAGCCCTGCCCTAAGCAGACATCTCCACAATGCTGTGTAGCCCATCTAACCTAGCAAACCCTTCCCGTTGCCACTTCCATGCACACATGTTGCTCTAATTTTGCCAGCATCAAGGATTTCATGGCAAAGAAGCAGTAATAGGACAAATTTTAATTTAGTCTGCTTTACAACCCTGATTCCAGAGTGTTGAATTGATTACAATCAAGAGCATTTCGTTTCCTTTACTTGCTTATTCTGTCTTGCACTCCTTTGATTACTTGTTGCATATGCATTTATTTTTATAACATGTACCCTGTCAGATGGAGTTGCATCCCAGCTCTCTGCTGCCTTTCCCAGCTCCCTCCCACCCGGGCACAGCAGCTCAAGGTACTCCACAGGTGCTGCTAAGGTCCCCTATAATGGAGTAGCCTTGAAATTAAGCTACTTTTAAGTCAAAACAAACATGGTCATATGTCTGAAATAAAAACAGAGTATTTGTCAACTAGATGGGTTACAAAGGGTCACTGAGATGTTTGACCCCTCCTGACCAGGCTGATCTTTGTTCCTGAGGAACTGAAAGGATCTGGTTACAGTCCAGCGGCTCAAGACAGGGCCAGAAGAGCAGCAGCTCCACCACAGTGTCCAAATCCTGCTTCTCCAGGAGGGAGGCACCCTGCTCAGTAAAACTGAGAGATGAGGTTTTCCCCGCAGACTGGGAGGAGCTGGGTGTCAGTCAGATCTCACCCTCCACATCCTCTCACCACCCTCCTCCTCCTCACCCTGCTACATCAGCAAGGTCGGTGCTGCCGCTTGCTCCTGGCTCCTGCCGCCCAGGACAGCATCCGAGTGCTCCCAAGTGGAGCAGCCACGGGTAGCAGAGGGATGAGCTGATGCAGCCTCACTGTGTGCAAGCTCATACCTTGGGCAGGTCTGCAGCATTCCAGGTACTTCCAGAAAAGAAATACCCCCAGGTTTTGCAGGGCCAACCCCACAGGCAGCCCAATGCAGATGGGGCAGGAGACAGGCTCCAAGCTTCCTGTGTCCTCTTGCTTTCCCTGCAGACTTCACACAAAGATATCCTTGAAACAAGCACCTCTCTGTAACTAAGTGCTTTTCCATCAGGATACACCATCCTGACAGAGCTCAGGAAGCCAGAAAGGAAACCAGCCTTTACCTGCCCAACCCCAGCTCTTCAAGCTCCTCTTATCCACACTACTCTGAAACCCAGGAGTTTCAGTAAGGGCCTGAATATTCCTCATCACCCCTCAGCGCTCAGTTATCAGGCTTAATGTGAAATGGAAAAAATATGAGCTCAGGGCAATTTTGTGTTGTGTTAAAGATGTGGAGATCAAGGGTTTGAGGTGAAGGGAGGAGAAACAAGGGTTGGTCTTTTCCTCATCTTCTGTTCTCATTGCAAATTACTAGGACTTAGCTAATTAGGTTGAAAGAATCAGGATTAGCTAAAAAGAGGGCAGAAAGGTTTTTGCATGAAATATGCCATTTCTTTTCTGCAGGGGCCCTTCAGCCTTTTATTTGCAGGTACCAGCTCCTGCTGTCGATAAAACTGAACAAATATTTTCTACTGTTTAATCTACAGGACTGTCTGGTTCTGCCCAGCCAGTAGTGCTTCTCGGGGGTATGTTTAAGTAGGTCATTTTCAGCAGAGACTTTGCGCCACATGCAACGCCAGCCATTGGCTGTGAGGTGTTTGTTTACCTCTTTCATCAGAGGCAAATTTTATGGGGTTGATCTGGGTAGGTGGAACCTTGGAGAAAGGCCAAGGCAGGGAGCACATCTGCTTTGGACAGGGAGAAAAAGGGTTGGGTAAATGTGGGGATGAGCTCAGCAGGATAACTGGTGTCCCAGCAGCAGGGACAGGTTCATAAAACTGTGCAGCAGTTACTGAACAGACCAACAACTCCATCCACAGCCCCACGTTTTGGGGACAAACCCTCTTCAGCCTCAGGACCTCTACTGTGGATAAAACAGATCTTCAGAGAAGCAGCTCTGCATGTTTTCAGTCTAGGAGAGAGGCTAACTCAAAGGCTGCTCCATGCACGAGGCTCATTTGGAGCGCTCCTGCACATCATCTGCCCTGCTTCCAGTTGGGAAAGCACCTCACCAGAGCACACGTGAGCCCACTAGTCTGCTCATCTATTTATGAAAGGAGTACCTGGTGCTGCGGGTAGAAGGAGGTGAGGGGGAGGAAGGGTTGGTGCTCAGCGTGATGCTCTGCCAAGCGCTGCATCCCCAGCCAGTTCCCGGGATGCAAAGAGCCCTCGTTAACCAGGGGTGGTTAACCTGCTCACTTCGGGCAAATTTGCTGTCGCCAAGGGTGGAACACTCCAAGCCGGCATCTGCCCAGAGTAAGAGCCTGAGGCTGCTGGGAGCTGCAGCAGCTGCCACCTGCAGCGCTCGGCTCTCCGGACCGCACCGCACAAGCAAACGTGCCCGCGCAGCAACCAGCCCCAGCCCGCAGCGCTCGGCTCCAGCCACCGACCGCACCACACGCGGGCTCCAGCGCACCCCGCTCCGCGCCGCCACCGAGCCTGCACGGGCTGCATCACACCCCGAGCCCGCACGGGCTGCATCACACCCCGAGCCCTGCCACCGAGCCCGCACCGGCTGCATCACACCCCGAGCCCCTCCACCGAGCCCGCACCGGCTGCATCACACCCCGAGCCCTGCCACCGAGCCCGCACCGGCTGCATCACACCCCGAGCCCTGCCACCGAGCCCGCACCGGCTGCATCACACCCCGAGCCCCTCCACCGAGCCCGCACCGGCTGCATCACACCCCGAGCCCTGCCACCGAGCCCGCACCGGCTGCATCACACCCCGAGCCCCTCCACCGAGCCCGCACCGGCTGCATCACACCCCGAGCCCTGCCACCGAGCCCGCACCGGCTGCATCACACCCCGAGCCCGCACCGGCTGCATCACACCCCGAGCCCCTCCACCGAGCCCGCACCGGCTGCATCACACCCCGAGCCCGCACCGGCTGCATCACACCCCGAGCCCTGCCACCGAGCCCGCACCGGCTGCATCACACCCCGAGCCCCTCCACCGAGCCCGCACCGGCTGCATCACACCCCGAGCCCTGCCACCGAGCCCGCACCGGCTGCATCACACCCCGAGCCCCTCCACCGAGCCCGCACCGGCTGCATCACACCCCGAGCCCTGCCACCGAGCCCGCACCGGCTGCATCACACCCCGAGCCCGCACCGGCTGCATCACACCCCGAGCCCTGCCACCGAGCCCGCACCGGCTGCATCACACCCCGAGCCCTGCCACCGAGCCCGCACCGGCTGCATCACACCCCGAGCCCCGCCGCCGAGCCCGCACCGGCTGCATCACACCCCGAGCCCCGCCGCCGAGCCCGCACGGAGCCGAGCCCCCGCCGCGCCTCCGGCGCAGCCCCGAGCCCCGCTGACCTTGATGACCTGCTGCCTGATGATGACGGGCCCCAGGAGCAGCAGGCAGCCCCCCACGAGGGCGCAGGCCACCCCGGCCAGCCCCAGCCCCACAGACAGCCTGCGCCGGGCCACGGCCATGGCGCGGCGGAGCCGGGAGCGAACCAGAGCCGGCAGAGGCGCCGCGGCCGCCGCCGCCGCTTTATGGCCCCGCGGCCCGGCCCGGCCCGGCCCGGCCGAGAGGGCGGGGCCAAGCGGGGAACGGGCGGGGCCGATGAGGCAGACCACGCCCTCAGCCCGGTAGCCCACGGAGCGACGGGAAAGGGAAGCCGAGCGTGGTGAACGCGTGAGCACGTGTGTCCGCACGGAAACGGGGAGATGGGTACAATATAGAGGGAAATAGCGTATACCAATAGATAAAATATCGTTCAGTCATAGAATTGTAGAATAATGGTTTTGGGTTGGAAGAGACCTTAAAACTCATCTCATTCCATGCCCCTGCCATGGGCAGGGACACCTTCCACTATGCCAGGCTGCTCCAAGCCCCGTCCAACCCGGCCTTGAACACTTCCAGGGATGGGGCAGCCACAGCTTCTCTGGGAAATCTGGTCCTGTGCCTCATCCTCACAGTACAGATTTTTTTTCCTAATATCTAATCGAAACCTACTTTTTTTTTTCAGTTTGAAGCCGTTCCTCCTTGTTCTGTCACTACATGCTAGATTAAAAAAATTATATAAATGTGTTTGTATTCCTGTGTACATGTACATATATGTATATTCTTGCTGGAGGAGTAAATATCCATCACCTATTAACCTGCCTCTGTTTTTCCATTTAACCCAACTCTGCTTTACCAAAGAATTGGGTCTTTTGTCTGTCTTGTCTATCTGAATGCAGCCCTGAATAAAAGCCTCGTTGAGCAGAAAATTGAGTCCAGTTTATGACTCAGCGGATGTGGGTGCGAGCTCGGTGGAGGGGCCGAGCCTGTTTTAAATCAATCATGCGCAACATCCCATTGTCCCAGCTGCAAGATGACCTGAGCTGGAACATCTGGAAACTGGACTGCTTCCACCTGCCTGCATGATGAGAGGAGACACAATCTCATGGCTGCCACCAGGCAGGGTCCAGCACAGCACAGGACGTGCCTCGCCGTGGCCTCCACCTCGGTGGAATATTTGCATTTCTGTCTTTACACTTAACTGTGTCTTTTTTTCCTTCCAAATCTTTAACCCTGATAGTTGCCTCTGTTTAACTACCAAATCAATTATCAATGTCTCTGTTCAATCCCAGCCAGACTCTGCTGTGGGATGAGCCCCCCCTCCCAGCAGCAATGCCTTCAGAACAGCACAAAGTAGGTGTTGTGTTTTCCTTTTTAAAACATTTTGTTACAAAGAAATGCTGTGAAAGGAATTTTTCTTCAAATTTCAGTAAATCCCTGTAAAATCCAGGAGATTCCCTGAGGCACTGTGGATCAATGTGACTGTGAGAAGATCTCTGGGACCAATATGTTCTGCCACCATTAGAAAAACCTTAACGTTTACGAAATGCTTTGCTTTCCTCATCAAATTTTGCTGTTCTGTGGTTGATCCCACCCCAGCTGCTGTCTCCGCTCACGGGTGCTGCCTCTGAAGAATTGGCAGTGCCACTGTGAGCCTTGAGGTTCCTCAAACCCAGCAGAGTGACCTGCAGAGGTCACAGAACCATAGAATGTCCTGAGTTGGAAGGGACCCAGTAGGATTAAGTCAAAACCCTGCATAGGACAGCTCCAAAATCCCACCACGTGCCTGAGAGTGTTGTCCAAACTCTTCCTGAACTGTGGCAGGCTTGGTGCTGTGACCACTGCCCCAGGAATCCTGTTCAGTGTCTGACCACCCTCTGTGGGAAGAACTTTTTTTCTAATACCCAACCTAACCCTCCTGACACAACTTCATGCCATTCTCTCTGGTCAGCAGAGGCTGACCCAGCTCACCAGACGACGGCACGGATTTCTCCTCCAAGCTTCCTGCTCTGCCTGGCTGCAGCCCGCTCCAGGCCATTATGGATTTGTCCAGCATCGTGTGTTTTAATTACAGCATTGCAAAGGTTTTTTACTGAGACGCTGAAAATAAAGGAATTTCTTAAACACAGCTCTGCAGTCGTTTGTGCAGGCTTTTGACATTCAATGAGCGCCCTGTGTCCCCCTGCAGCTCTCCCCTCATGGCAGTCAGGCTGCCTTCAAATCAGAACCACTTGCCATTTATGCTCCCTGCATTCCAGTGACACCTCCCCTTGTCTGACCCGACACGTGCGTTTAAGGAGCCACAGCTCTGCTGAAGAGCTGCTCCGTTTGTGAATTCCGATGTCCCAAGAGGACAGAAAACCCACACAATGGCAAACTGCTCATTGCAGTCGTTGGGGTTCAGCTCAGGAACCGGGAGCCAGGGCAGGCGTGGGCAGAGCCTGGGGCACTCCCGTGGGGGAGGACAGGATGTCCAGGATGGCACAGCACCAGCTCCTGCCCACGCAGGATTTAGCTCCTTAGCATTCAAATGCGTTCTCCAGCCCAGCACACATCTTCGTGCTCCTCTCCTTAGAGGCCACACAGCACTAAAAGCAATTGGTGTTACTTGAGTCAAATCCTGCTGTCCCACCCGGGCAGTGTGAGATCCCTTCAGGTCCTCCTGAAGCCAGTCAGCAGCTGAGACCATTGTTCAGCTCCCACTGTATCCCCTTCTACGGTGAGTCCATGTCACCGCTCCTGGAAAGGGCATTTCTGTTTTACTCTCCCTTTTCCCTCTCCCCCTGCCCAGCACAGCCATGGGTAACTCCCCATCAGCCCCTCATGCAACCCCCACCACAAACCCTTGAGTGGAAACTTCCCTTTTGCCAGGGCTTCTACAGCATACAGGAAGTGCTCTGTCCCATTTCAGCTTAGTAGTGCAGCATTTCCACTTCGGGCACAGCTGGAATGAAGCACATTCAGATTTCCAGCAAGTACATCCGAAATTACTGCTTCCATGTCATTAAGCTCGACAAAAAACAAGTCCACCCCATAACTGATGAGATCCACACCTCCCACCTCACTTTTCAAGCCCGAGGGCTGCAGAACCAGCTGTAAGATCCTGTTGCCCCGGTCTGTGACAGAGCTGCAGGATCACCCTTCTGCTGTTTCCTCATTAATCCCCAAATAAGTGCAGTTGCTGGGCAACCAAGAGCTATTTCAAAGCCTTCCGAATCAGGAGCATCCACAGCTTCCTGTTGCATATCCCTGCTTACACAATGCCCACAGCTGCACAACATCTGCAGGCGGGCATTGAGCTGCAGCCAGGTATCAGCACACTTATACAACCCCAGGCAAGCCACGGCTGAGGGATTAGCTACAATCACCACACATGCGGAACCCTTGCATAAGGCAGTTTTGCAACCATTTTTTCTGTGGAAACTACGTAATTATTGTTTATTAGAGAGCTGGAGTAAGGCAATATCACGGACAACTGTTCATATAACTTGGGACACAAACTTTTGTGGATGCAACAGCTTTATTGGAATGAACAAGTGCAGGGAACCCTTTATTTGGAAGCAACAACCTGCTGGTTCAGTGACCACCCCTGAGGCGCAGCACAAGGTGCAGGGTAGACTCCTTCTGGATGTTGTAGTCAGACAGGGTACGACCGTCTTCCAGCTGCTTGCCTGCAAAGATCAGCCTCTGTTGGTCAGGAGGGATGCCCTCCTTGTCTTGGATCTTGGCCTTGACATTCTCAATGGTATCACTGGGCTCGACTTCCAGAGTGATGGTCTTGCCTGTCAGGGTCTTCACAAAGATCTGCATCCCACCCCTGAGGCGCAGCACAAGGTGCAGGGTAGACTCCTTCTGGATGTTGTAGTCAGACAGGGTACGACCGTCTTCCAGCTGCTTGCCTGCAAAGATCAGCCTCTGCTGGTCAGGAGGGATGCCTTCCTTGTCTTGGATCTTGGCCTTGACATTCTCGATGGTGTCACTGGGCTCGACCTCAAGGGTGATGGTCTTGCCTGTCAGGGTCTTCACAAAGATCTGCATTCCACCTCTCAGGCGCAGCACCAAGTGCAGGGTGGATTCTTTCTGGATGTTGTAGTCAGACAGGGTACGACCATCTTCCAACTGCTTGCCAGCAAAGATCAGCCTCTGCTGATCAGGAGGGATGCCTTCCTTGTCTTGGATCTTAGCCTTGACATTCTCGATGGTGTCACTGGGCTCCACCTCAAGGGTGATGGTCTTTCCCGTCAGGGTCTTCACGAAGATCTGCATTTTTCCCTGGAAGAGGGAAAACCCGCCGCGCTTTAGCGACTGTTCCCCTTCCCCGTACCCAGGGCTGCGCTCCCCGTCCGTGACGTCACAGCGGAGGCCCCGCCCACACCCGCGGAGGGGCGGGGTCACCGCCCGCTCCCCCTTCCCGCCCGAGGCGCGCGCCCGCAAACCCCGTGAGGCACCGCTGCGCCTGCGCCGCCGCCATTTTGCCAGTGGCCCCTCGCCCTCCCCCGCCACCGCCTCGCGGTGCTGCCGTTGAAGGGGAAGGCAACGTCCCGGCCCTCAGCCCGCCATCACTGTCTGCCACCACCCCCAGTCGCAGCTCCTCAGCGCGCGCACCCCTCCCTTCCGCCCAGCCCGTATCTAGGCCCTCTCGCCGCCGCTCTAAACTCCGGCTCCCCCCGCCGAACTCTCACCGCGGCGCTGCTCGGCCAAGCCCACACCACAAGCGTCACCCAGCGCCAACTGCGCCACACATCCCCCCGCTCGGTGCTTATATGGCCCTCGGCGCCCCGCCCCCGCGCCCGGATCACTCCGCTGCGCACTATTTTCCGCGCGCCGCCGCTCCCCTGCGTGGCTGAGAGGGGAGCGCGGCGAGGCGGCGCGGAGGGATTGACGCTTCGCGGGGCTGCGCTGAGGCTGCCGCGCGCGGGACTGAGCGGCGGGAAAACCCGGCCTGGAGCCACCGGAGCGGGAGCGCGGTTGGGGCATCTCAGTGACGCAGCCGCATCTAAAGCTTCTATCAGAGCCTTTCCTTATGTTCAGGGGTTTAAACCCTGAAGTTTCCCCCCTGCTTGAAAAACACCTCCTTGGCTGCCACCCCTGAGGCAGGACGGGGGTCCGCTCTGCCCGCGACTACACCGTGAGGGGGTTTCTGAGGGAGGGAGTTTGTTGCTTTATCCTGAGGGAGTCCTCGAGTGTTATTTCTGTGTGAGAGGCCTCCAGTGTGGAGGGGCAGGGTGGTGTCTGTCACCCACCCGGGCACAAGGTGGAACAGGTTTATGCCAGAGTCTCGGTGCCATCGCAGCCGTGGGACAAGGGACAGGGCAGAGAAGGTGCCTGGCTGCTGTGGTGATGGTTGGAGCAGCCTGAAGGGCAGCAGGAAAGGGGGACTTCAGGAGGCTCCTGCCTGGGGATGGAGATCAGGGAGCCTGGAGAGGGGATGTGAGGGGCAAAGAAAGGCCTGATGGATAAAGAGGTAAGTCCTGCAGGTGGTCTGCCCAAGATACAATCAATGAGTGTGTGTGTGTATATATGTGCACACATAAAATGGAGTATGCATCTGAGCTGTAATGGAGTTTGTAGCTCAGGGGTAAAATCAATCAGAAATAATAGTAAAAATAATGCCTATTTCTTACTCTGTTCTCACAGAGGACCTTCTGATAGACCTCTGCTGCATTCAGTCGGCTCATGCACCATCCTACTCAAACTGCACAGCAATTCCAGGGCACAGCTGGGAACAGAATGGAGCTTTGTCTGCAAGATTCAGCCAATGCCATTCGGTTCAATCCGCCTACAAAATCCTTCGTTTGCCAGCGGCCAAGGAAAATGGAAGGGACAGAGATAACATCCAACAGGAAGGGAGCACAAGTCCAGCAACAGCTTTGTGGTTTGAGGAAAAGCGCCTGTGTCTGCCTGACACATGGAGCTGTTACAGGAGGGGAATGCTCTGGGGAGCTCTTTGGCCTCTGCTGCTTTGTGTATGTATTAACACCACAGCTGTAGTGATAATAATCTCAAACACTTGGGTCATTTAGATGGGAAAAAAAATACCACAGAAGTCTTGGTTACTTCTCAGTGCTCAGTGGCTGACACTGTGCGCCTTGGGAGTGTATAAACATCAAAAATTGGAGAAGCCTTCCAGGTTTAGGTCTTTCCTTGGCAGAAAGTGAATAATAATGTTAAGCTTGTTCTTTTAGTTACAAGGTGAGCACTTAGGACTGGTCAGAAAATCATCAAAAAGGCACATGGGGAGGTATTTTGTGACAAAAAGTCTATTACTTCATGCCTGATACTTCAAACTGTCTCTTATATTCATGTGCAGGGCACAGTCCAGAAGTAGAGCTGCCAGGGAGATCCAGGGAGTAATTTACAACAGGGATCTTACCAGCGCTGTAGCCAAACATTGGCTCAAAACAACAACTGTAAGTAAGATAAGTAAATAAATAGCACAAGGAGCTTTTCAGCCACTGTGGCAGGAAACATAACTTTGAGTTTGTCAGTGGTCAGCTCCTGCTGCTGTTGGTAACTGAGCAGTGAGACAGAACAGCTGCCACTGAGCCGTGTAGATCAAAGCTGTTTCGGGCTCTGTGTGGGCTTTGGTCCCTCTGGGCCAAGCCTCTCAGCTGTGCCATAACTCCCAGCCCTCCCAGCTCCACAGAGTTCCCCGATGAGCCCAGCCAACCTGAGGAGATCAAAGCAGGGCGCTTGTGTCCCTGAGAGCTCTTCCCAAGGGGCTGAGCAGGACAGCGGACGGGAGTGGGCACTGCAGAGCCAGGGAGAAGCTCCTGCAGTGTTGCAGCCAGGAGTGCAGTCAGCTCTGGTGTCCTGGCTTTTGTCCTTCCCCTTTGGCTCTGGGAACGTGGAGCAGAGCCCCCGAGCTCTGTGTGGCTGCAGGGCTGCGCGGCGCCAGCTCTGCCGGGCTGTGGGATGTGGCAGTGCCAGGCTGGGATGAGTGTCCCGTGTCCCCCTGCATTTCAGGGTTTGGTGCTTTGTCCTTTTTGGGCCTTCTGTGTCTGTCCCTTAGCGCGGATGGGACACAAAAACCATGCGTGTTTGCACAGGCCTGAGGAGAACCAAATGGAAAAAAAAAAAACCCTTTGCATGCTGCTGGGAAGTGCCACCGTGGGCCCATCTCGGCCGCACGGTCAGTTTGCTGCTGTCTTAACAAGACGCGGTGACTTGACCTGGGTAAAACATTACCGAAAAAGAGAGAAAAAAGAACAGCACCCACGTGGAGATGCCGGGGATTGAACCCGGGACCTCATACATGCAAAGCATGCGCTCTACCGCTGAGCTACATCCCCGTGCCCGCGCTCCGCGCCCTGCCCGCCGGCCACGTCCGCGCTCCGCTGGCCCCGCTGCGGAGACGGGCGGGCGGAGGGGGCCGCACCGAGGCCCCGCCAGGCCCCGGGGGGCTGTGGGCACTGCAGTGTACAGAGCCTGGTGCGATCCTCAGGCAGCCCTTACAAAGACAGGAACGCGCTGGTTCGCACACACAAAACTGAATGGTTTTGCTCTGTCGGAAATCGGAGAAGTCTGTGCGGGAAGAAAAAAAAAGACTTTTGAAGAAAAATTTCATTCAACCTCCCCGTCGGGGAATCGAACCCCGGTCTCCCGCGTGACAGGCGGGGATACTCACCACTATACTAACGAGGACGGCTTGTGGAGGCCTTCCGGCGGGCTGGGTCATGCCCGAGCAGCCGCCGCCGGGCCCGCTCCATCGCCGCCGTTCTTCGGGCAGCGTTTCCTGACACAAAAGTCCCGCACGCGCGAGCGCCTACGTTGGCAGCGGCTGAGCCGCCCGGCGCAGCGACAGCAGCCCCCGCGCTCTCCGCTCAGCGGCAAAACGAACCAAAAAAAGAAGATCCCTCTGCCGAAACCCGGGATCGAACCAGGGACCTTTAGATCTTCAGTCTAACGCTCTCCCAACTGAGCTATTTCGGCGGGCGAGAGCGCCCTCGCTGGCCGTGGATACGACCCCGCCCCGCGCCCCCCTGGGCGCCGCTGCCCGGCCGGTGCGCGCCCTCCCACGCGAGTTCCGCCGCCCGGTTCCCGGCGCGTCCAGGGCTTCACACCTTTCCCCGGTGATTTCCACTCCCGGGACCCCCAGGGAACCTCCAGTCACCAGCAGCCGCGGGGTGCTCAGGGGATAGAAACGGTCCCTACCCCTCCCTTGGAACAAAACGCGTCTCTGCCCGCTTTGCCCCACCCCTCCGGCGGGGGTTCCGCGGCAGCGACACAGACAAACCCTGCGCAGGGCCGCCCACAAAAAATGGCACCCGGGAGCAAAAGTCATGCAAGCTCCCCGTCGGAGAATCGAACCCCGGTCTCCCGCGTGACAGGCGGGGATACTCACCACTATACTAACGAGGATGGGCACTTAGCAGCCCTTCCCGGCTTGCACTATGAGCGTGCGGTCCCGCCCCAGGTGCAGCTGCCGCCAGCCCGCTCCGCTCCCGCGGGCGCTGCCGCCGCCGGGGCCCAGCGCGGGGCTGCGCGGGGCGCGGGGGATGTGTGGGCACTGCGGGGTGGTCGCGGTGTCACCGCCGGGCCCGGCCTGCGTCTCCTGCTATCGTTGTATTGGCTTTGGAAGGACGGCTCTTAAGGAGGGGATGTAGCTCAGTGGTAGAGCGCATGCTTTGCATGTATGAGGCCCCGGGTTCAATCCCCGGCATCTCCACTTTTTGCCCCCCTGCCGGGCCCTCCCAAGCACGGCGGGGCTGCAGCGTTTGACTCCGAGCACGCAGGGCAAGCGCCACTCTCCTTCTGGCTCCACATTTACAGTCGCTGTTGATTCAGCTTTAGGTGTTTTTGATGCTTACTTGTGTCCTGGCCTCGCGCCTGCAGCGCAGGGGAGCAGCGGGAATTACGGACACACATCCAGCCGGTTGGGCTGCACCAGTTTCCTCCAGAACGCGGGGACAGGAGCGGCCCTGCCCACACCGTGTCCTGCAGCTGTGTCACAAGCAGCAGCCCATCAGCACAGTGCGAGCACTGGGTTTACCAAGACTCAAAAAGATCAGGTGAAGGGGAAGGTAAACTCAAGCTTCTTCCCCTTCACTAATTAAACCATTCCTATCTCAACCCACAAGTTTCCTCACTTTTGTGCTTCCTGTCCTGAGCTGCTGCCCAGGGCCAGCCCACCACCAAAGGTTCTGTTGCATGTGGATGTGCTGACACACGTGAGGAAGTGTCTGCACAGGTCTGAAATTCTGCTCATTGCAGCATCCCACGCAGCAAACAATTCTCCCATCCAGACCAAGAACTTTACATATTTATTACAGTTCATACGACTAATATAGTCCAAAGAGAAACTTCAGGTAAAAAAAACAAACAAACCATCCATAAAAAACAGTGGATATAATTATCCAAACATTAATATTATGAAATACCAGCTGAACAGCTGGTAGGACTTCTGGGAAAACAGAACAACACCTCGTTTGCCTACAAAAAGGTATTGCTACAGTTGGTGAGTCCATCTGTTTCAGACTTCCAAGGAAACCCTTGGAAAGCTCTCTTGGAGAAAAGGAGTCCATCAGCACCAAGAGTCACTGGGCTACTGGTGGCCACTTCAGGGCGAGGTCCTGGTGCATGGCCTCGGGGACCCACTGGCAATAGGCTGCGAGCAGGTCTGCAAGGGAAGCAGAGCAGTGTTATGCTTCGGCTGGAAAAATGAGCTCCTGTGGGATCACCCCAGGAGCCAGGACCAGCCTTCCACTGCTGGGATGGTGCTGGAGCTTGGACACTTCCATGCACAGGTGACAGCATCCACAAGAATCTCTGTGAGCCACCACCGCAGCACTTCGCTGCTGCTTCTGTAAAAGAATCCTTAAAATCTGGCACCCAATACTGAACAAAATCCATTTTACCAGGAAAAAAGTTTTCCAGTATCCATGGACAGTACCACCATAGTCTAATGCACTTCAACTGTGGTTACAACTACAGGAAAAAAAATCTTATAATACAAATAAATGTTGCTTTCTGAAGTGCTTTCTGTAATTTTTCACAAGAACCAAACACAGGACATTACTGCTCCTGGTAACAAAACAGGAAATATTTGGAGCTTAACAAGTGAAACAGTCCACTTTTAAAAATTATAATTCAATAGTGCTCAAGGTACTCCACTGCTATGACTGATAATTAGGCAAGCAGAACACTTACATTTAGGATTTTTCTTCCATGCAGCCAGCAAAGCATCACGATTATCACAATTTTCTTTAACTAGAGCCTGCAGGAGGGCTTCTGTCCTGGGCTGAAGTCTGACCCGATGACAGGGTGCAATAAAACAATGTTCATTAGCACAGTTCAGCAGAGTGCTACAGCATTCAGCTTACCTTTACGAACCCTACATCTTCTGAAAAGGCTAAATAGAGATGTATAAACACACAACCTCTGCATACAGAAATGTGCCACTGGCTGAAGGAAATTCACTATGAGTAGTTTCTTGCCCCCACTACAACTCCTTGTGGTTAAAAGTAGCAGCAGGTTGCTCTTGTGTCTCCTCTGCAGCTGCAGAGCACAAAGTAAAGCAAAAAGGAGTCCCCAGGTGCCTTGCTGAGCTCTGAACTGACTAAAACAGGAAAATATTTGGTCATTGTAGGACCCTCAGATAACATCTGTCACTCCTAACAGAGTCCTCCAAAATCCTGGCACCTATCAACCCCAGGAAAAGCCAGAGCAGACTCTGGGAAAGTTAATTTGGTAAATGAGAGAACGAGGGGAGAGAAAGGGAGGGACAGCTGACAGCCTTTTGGAGGGCCACAGGCCTGTAAGTGCCATCAAAAACCCCACTGTCTGTTGGAAACATGCTTTTGAAAAGAAAGAAAGGCAGAGCAAGTGGCCAACTTCCACAGCAAAGCACGGAGGGCAGCAGTGCTCATCCATCACTGCACACAGGGGTGAGCAGCACCTGAGCAGAGCTCAGCAGAGCCCAGCGGAGCCCAGCAGTGGCCACAAGAGCCCAGCAGTGGCCAGCAGAGCCCAGCAGAGCCCAGCAGTGCCCAGCAGAGCCCAGCAGTGCCCAGCAGAGCCCAGCAGAGCCCAGCAGTGCCCAGCAGTGGCCACAAGAGCCCAGCAGTGCCCAGTAGTGCCCAGCAATGCCCAGCAGTGGCCACAAGAGCCCAGCAGTGCCCAGTAGTGCCCAGCAGTGTCCAGTAGAACCCAGCAGTGTCCAGCTGTGCCCAGCAGTGCCCAGTAGTGTCCAGCAGTTCCCAGCAGAGCCCAGCAATGCCCAGCAGTGTCCAGTAGTGCCCAGCAGTGTCCAGCAGTGTCCAGTAGTGCCCAGTAGTGCCCAGTAGTGCCCAGCAGTGCCCAGCAGTTCCCAGCAGTGTCCAGCAGTGTCCAGCAGTGCCCAGCAGAGCCCAGCAGTGCCCAGCAGTGTCCAGCAGTGTCCAGTAGTGCCCAGTAGTGCCCAGCAGTGTCCAGTAGTGCCCAGCAGTGTCCAGCACTGTCCAGTAGAACCCAGCAGTGCCCAGCAGTGCCCAGCAGTGTCCAGCAGTGTCCAGCAGTGCCCAGCAGTGTCCAGTAGTGCCCAGCAGGCTGCGTGTCCTGCACTGCCCTCACCACCACCAGCTCTCCTGGGACACACCTTTTCTTGGTGAGAAAACTCATTTTCCTCGCCCTGCAGCTACAGCCAAGATCACAATCTACAACACCCTTCCCAGCATTGAATTTTTTTAATTCAGAAAGGAAGTGAAAAGTGTTTGGTGGAGACAACAACCAGAAGTTTGTTTTTAACAACTTACTTGGACCATGTCTTTAGCATGATGAGGGGACTGGACAGCAGGCACTGGCTGTAGGAGCTCAGCTTTTTAATGACCTGCAAGATTTGTTACAAAAAGAACATAATGAAAAAGGTAAATTAATTGTTACATGGTAACAACCATCAGTGCACTTGTGCTACTATAAATTCCCATGTCATATTCTCCATTACCATCTTCCTCCTATCCATGTGTCCAGAAGTCTTGTCCTGACTGGTTTGTTGGACAATTCTTCTGTCTCAGAGTGGACAAAGACATGAGCTATTAGCTTTTTTTCCTTTGCAAAAACAAGACTTAAATTTGGGGGTCTCCTTCACTGAAATACTGATTTTTCATGCTCTTTTGTGTTTTAAAGACACCTTCCCCACCTCACCAACCACAATAAAGTCTTCCAACCACCAGCAAGCTATGAGGAATGGGCACACACAAAGAAAGAAGCCACGAGGCTCATCTCCTCCAAAAACTGGGCTAAAAACTTCCTGATAACACCAAGGAAGTGACACAGCTGGAACACACCCACCTTTCCTTCCAGCAGGAACCTGGCAAAGTGTTTGTAGCGATCAATTCCTTCGGGGTAATCGACTTCCACAGCAGGGAGCTGCCAGCCCACACGGTCTGGAAACAAAGACCACACCAGGTCGCCTCCATGCTCCCAGAGGAGGGACATTTGCGGGGAGCTGTGACAACACAGGTGCCAAGAGAAGCAGGGAGGACACTGCCACCATCCCCCAGCCTTCACAGGGCGAGCAGTGGGCTCCATGAAGTGCCCATTTTCCGTGCTACAAACCCCATGGAGGTGCTCAAAGCACTGCTGAGCTCTTTGGACAGCCCAAGCAGAGCTTGACCTTTCTGGTGCTGTGACAGCCTTGTTAGAGCAGCATCACAGGAGTTCCAGGGCAGTTCTGGGACAGAACTCCTGCGGGACACCTTCAGACACTTACAGAAGACACTGGGCCTGTGACAGCGAACTCGGCCCGTTCCAGGGCAGTAGGAGGGAGGAGGATTTTCCAGAGGCTTCCCAAAGTGGCAGTATGGTGGCAGCAGGGCAGGAATCCACTCGGGTTCGACTGCAGACACACCTGAGGAGGGAAAACACAACGAATACAGGTTTGCTGCCAAGGGCCACAACTCACTGGCAGCCCCACGGGTCCAGGGCACGGTCAGGATCTCATCTCCACAGATTTACGTGTGTTTCATTCTTCAAGTCAACCTTTTCATATTGTAAAAAGCCTGTTCAGAGACCAGCAGTGGGCAGTTGTGGTTGGCAGGGCAGGGGCAAAGCAGCCATTTCAGAAGCTGAGCTTTGCTCCAGCCAATTCTGCCAGACGAATTAAAAAGATAAAATAGGCCAACTTATCTCCTGATCCAGATCTAGAAAGCCTTAAGGATCCAAATCCCAGGAGTCACAACCACTCAGTAAAGAGAGCGCTCGGCCACCACAGAGGGGAAACTCTCTGCCAAGGCACTTCTGAGCTCCTCACCAGGGCTGCAGCACAAGCTGGCCCCCAGCACTCACCTTTCATGTACAGCTTTGTAGTCTCTACAATTTCTTGGTACACCACAAACTCTGGGAGTTCTTTGAAGAGGACTGAGCTTGGGTGGATGAACACTGGGTCCTCCAGGAGTGCAGTCTGTGAGGAGGCACAAAGATTGAAGCAGAGTAAGACAAGTTACTGACAATTCAATTTCTTCATTGCATCTCATTCCAGTCTCTCTCAGATGTATATTTATAAAAAACACTGCCACTTAAGGAAACCTTAATACCTGGTGTCTGGAGACACCAAGCACTTTACAAGATGAACTAATGGTACTTCCTAACTCCTCTATAGCATTTCCTACGTGAACACCAGGAAATTGCAACACTGCAAACTTAAATCCTGCAGAGAGAAGCTGCAGGAAGCCAGCACAGGCAGCCTCAGAAACCTGGGCTTTGCACAGGAGCACCTTTCTGCCACGCAGGGGAGGAGGAACTGAGCCCAACCAAGCTGTTTACCTTGTAGGCATTTTTCCACTTGTCATCCAGGAGCTCCTCTGCCTGAACCCTTCGGGCAACGTGATCCCCCAGCCCTGCCAGCACAATCTGCCTCAGGTAGGTCACTTGAGCTTCTGTTGGGGGCTTCATCTTTGGGTCAACGTAGAGCCCAGCATCCGTGCAGACCGAATTCACTGTGGGGAGAAAGAGGTGAGAGAAGATTCAACAGGAAACAAATCAGCTCTGTGGATGTGTCATGCCCCAAGAGAGAATAAACACAGGAATTCCTCCCCAGCCCCACTCACCTGCCGTGGTCAGCTGTCCTCTCAGGCGCCGGATTTCCAGCATGGCTTTGTACCTGAGCCCATTTTCCTCACAGAACTTACGGGTGCATCCAGCATATTCACAGGCCCCCACTGCTCCTGGGAGGGGACAGACAGGAGGAGCTGATCAGCTCTCCTGATTAAAGCAACGGTGGGGCAGCACTGTCCCACTCAATGTGCGCATTCCACAGCTTCCTCTCGGCACTGGGAACTGGAGGCTGCCCAGAGAGCAGCCTGGAAAACACTGCTGAGCTCCACCCTGCAGCACGAGGGTGCCTTTGGCCGTGCGAGGCTGAGGGCTCAGGGTGACAGGAGGGGAACAGAACGGAGCACAGGGATCAGGGGCTGTACCTAACATCACCATGAGATCCCCCAGCTTCTGCATCGGCCCCTGCCCAGCCCAGACCTTCTGCATCTGTAAAAACCTCGCTCTCTTCCCCTTCAGCTGGGCTGCCTCTTCCTCACTCACTGCTGGCCTGAAAGAAACACAGGGCAGCCCCAGTGAGTGCCGTGCTCGCAGGCAGAGCGCTGTGAGAGGCACGGCTGGGACAGGGACAGCCCGTGAGGAGCACGCCAGGCCCAGCCACTCACCTGTCAAACTCCTCAAAGAGCTCCCTGACGGTCATGGCAGACACGATGGTGATGCTGTAGGGCAGGCAGTGGTGCTGCCTGCTCAACGCCAACATCTTTGCATAGCGGGGGGCTACAGGAAAAGTGGCCATTACTCTGCCCAGGGGACTGATGGGGCAGCTCAGCTTCGCTGCCAGCTGCTGCTTCAGCCTGGGGGAGGGGAAGGAGGTCTCATGTAATGAAGTATCTTTGAATTAGAACAAGTTTGTGCTCCTGCTGTTGGCACCCAATTAATTTGATGTGTTTTCTCAGGCTTTGTTATATGCTGGTCCCAAAGGCCAGGGGAAAGATTCCTCTTCCTAACACAGCTCCCACCAGCCCTGCATGGATGCTCCCAGCACAATCCTTCCCTGCCAAACACACCCAGGGCCAGTGAAACAAACAGAGGTGAGCCAGAGACTGAAATGATGCCATTTTCTGTGCCAAAGCACGTCCTTGGGTGTGAGGGCTGAGGCGGCAGAGGAGGCAGGAGCACAGCAGAGCCCACAGGTTCGACAGTGGAGGAAATTAGTGGGGGACCACGGGCATTACCTTCCTGTCATAGGGGGCTCCTTTAGGGCACCCAGGGCTATCAGCAACTCCTCAGCTGCTGCAAGTGCTTCCGTGGGAGGCGGTGTTGGGAATGGGAAGTTGATTACCTATGGAAACAGGAGAAAAAGCCCTTCAGCTCATCACTGACACCACACCCACTGGAAAATGGTCTGAGCGCGGTCAGAAGCCCTGGAAAGGAGTGAAATCCTCCCCTCTGGTTACGTGTGCCGAAGAAAAACATTTATAATGTTTGCCAGAAGTGAAAGGAAAGGACACATAATGGCAGGAAGTGCTTGGAACAAAAACATGAGGAAACAGAAATACCAGAATCACCCTTCACTGCCACTGACTGCAGGCACCACCCAGAGCAGGCTGCTTGAAGGTCTAAATTTAAGTGCTGTGCTTTCTGAAAGTGCTCCAGTATCTCCAAAACACAGCCCCTGTTTAGACAGGGGTTTTTTTAACCTCTAAGAATATAAGAAAGCATTTACTACCTGAACAAACATGTCTGTTAAGGCCTAGTACAATTCAGAGCAGCTTCTGCAATTTGCAGAACCAAAATGGACTCTGAGGATCTTAATTTCTACCACAAGGCACAGCTCCAAGCAATGACAATAAAATACATTTCTGTTTGTTTCTGGCTCCTAAGGGCAACCACTTTAATGGGTGCTGTAGTACAAAGCTCTTTCCAACTCACCTTTTCTATATTCAATGCCTTCATTTGCAGAATCAAGTCTTCCACCGGTCGCTTTGTTATTTCTGGAGCAGAGAACTTCTCAAAGTCCATGAAAACTGCTGAAGAGTATAACCTAGTGAGCCAGAAGTGCTGTTTAGATTCTTAAAAGAAATCTTAACTCAAGAGATATGCATGAAAAACTAGCAAGGGATTAAAAAAAAAGGCGGCTCTGGATGGTATTTGCATAACCATATCGTTATTTATACGTTGGGGCATTTGCCTTATACACAACAAGTTAACTCAGCTTGGAGTTAAATCCATCTGGCCACGGTGAAATCTCATATGGCCACGGTGAAATCGAATCCAGCCATGAAAAGAAAGAGTTTTCAGCAAGAGAAAGGCCCCTGAGAAGCCAAACCCAAACCAACATCACCAGTGACAGCTCACACTTGGCGTCACCTCTCCCACTGGAATGCAGCACCGGGTGCCTGTGGAAGGGGCAGTGGGATGGGGGATGATTCAAATTCCCACTGAGAGCCCTGGGCTGGTTGTTCCCCCTGGGCTGCTGTCCAGCAGGGCACTGACCTGTAGCAGTGGCCTGGCTCGGTGCGGCCGGCCCGGCCCGCCCGCTGGTTGGCCGAGGCCTGGGAGATCCAGGTGACCCTGAAGGACGAGACCCCCGTGATTCTGTCATAGAAACGTTTCTTGACCTTCCCACAGTCCACCACGTATTTGATGCCTGGGATGGTGAGGGATGTCTCAGCCACGTTGGTGGCCACGACGCAGAGCCTGGTGCCAGGAGGAGGAGCCCTGAACACCTACGAGAGACAGACGGGAGTGTGAGAGGCAGTGCCAGCAGCAGAGGGACAGGAGAGGGACAGGAGAGGGACAGGAGAGGGACAGGCAGTCCTCCTGGATGGGCTGGCGGCGCATATGGCACTGCAAGGGGAACCCAGGGGCCAGAGCAGAGACTTAACTCTGTGTCTCCAGCTCTGGAGCTCTTTGTCCAGCTCAGTTAAGCCTCAGAAATGACCACAGGGGCTCCAGGTGGAGCACACACCAGCACTGAGCTGTGTTCAGACGCTGCTGCTGCCTCCAAAGACAGGAGGGAATGCAGGAATCTGTTCAAGCTCCCTGCTGGCAGCAGCATCCCGATGTGCCCAGGGCCAGGATGGATTTAGAGATCCTGCAGGACTGTCACTGATCATCTCTCCCAACCTCTGAAGGGGCACATCAGGGAGACCACAGCCCAGGCCAGGCTTGCCCCAATCCCATCCCAACCTGCCCACTGGGCCATTCAAGCTGATGGATAGTCCAAGATGGGAATTTTTGCTCACTTGTGATGATCACACAGATCCGTAAGATTTTCTGCCCATTGTGGCAATAAATCCTTTACCTTTGCCTGTTTCTCTGGTGCCAGCAAGGAATAGAGTGGGAGCACATACAGTGGCAGGGATGAATCGGATTTCTCCTCTGTGGGGAAACAAACCAGCACCGTTCAGTCCAAGTTCTAGGCTTAGTCCCAACAACATCTGCACAAACACCACTTCATTAAATCCAGGAAGGTAATGGGTACAAAGCTTAGCAGCTTTCCCACGGCACGGGGCTGCTGTGGTACCACAGCAGATCAGCTCAGGACAACCAACTCATGTCACTCATTTCACAGGTGACAGCAGACAGGGATTCTTTCTTTGATATGTGCCAAACCTTCTTCTGAGTCTCCATCTCCTAAATCCAGGTCAAGGTCGGAGCCTGCAGCATCATCATCACTGTCAATGTCTCTGTCTTCATCTCCTTCATCCACTGGCACCACAGAGTAATTGTTCAGGTCAATTTTGGGGAGTGTCTGAGAAAGAGAGGAAAGATGACATCAACACGTTAAGGGGGGACACAAACAGCACTTTGCACAGCTTTGGAAGCAAAGCTGAGCACTGACTCCGAAGGTGACAGAGGGATATGTCCCAAACATCAGTGTACCCAGAACATCAGGATCTCCTGCTAACAAAGTGCATGGGCACAACCCAAACACCATCCTTGGTAACAAATGCATCAGTCCAAATTTTGGGTAACAAATGGTGAGATGAGGAGCAGCCCTGGTGCCAGAAAGTCTGGAGCTCCTTCCATTAAAGTTTTAGTGGTCAGTACTCAATCTGAATCAATCTCCTGCCGCAATACCCAGAGTTTCAGCACTCTGCAGCAGTGTGGGCAGCACTGCTGGAACTCCTGAGGGGACACGTGTGGGCTACAGGGCTTCAGGCAAGTCTAGAAGAGCTGGTGAGAGGCAGAGCTACACAGGAGTGCTGTTTGCAGGGAGGCACCTGCTCCCTCCTGTCTCTTGGAGGAATTTTACCCATCACACATTACCAGAACTTTCCTCCTCTTCCTTGATTTCTTAAATTTCCTGATTTCTTCCACCGAGTCTTCTTTGTCATCCTCTCCTCCTACAAAAACAGCCAGTGGAACAGCTGTTAGCTGAGCATGTTTTCGTCTTGGAAAAGGTAGTGGGAGCAGTCTGGTCCCACTCCCACCTTTCTGGGGATGCACAGTGTGGAAGAAGCAAATAGTCACACTGAAGGGAGAGGGCAACTGGAAGGGACCTTTTCCCAAACTCAAACCAGCACAATATTTAACATCAGTCCTGACAATCATCCACAATGGGCCCTTTCCCCAAACCTTGTTTTCTTGCCTTTTTAAAATAAAAGTTCACATTTTTAGATGCAGAGCCAGCTCACTTCTCAGTGGGATAAATTTGAAGTTTAACAGTTTCTACAGCATTACCTGCAGTGTTGTTTTTTTGGTATGGGAAGGCTTTTCTTAGTCTTCTACAGAGAGAGTGAACTTCTGCCTGGCCTGTTAAAAAGACCAAAATCCCACCTGCAAGAGGAAAAAAAAAAGAAAAAAAGAAACAAAAACCAACACAAAAACTTTGGGCACGTTCAGTATGAGGAATTTGAGAGGTTCTCAGCAGTGAAGTTCTCTCACCTGCAGGCAGCATCCGATGGATTTTACACACCTTCCTGAAGCACTCCCCACTGTAGTCATCCAGAGGGGTTTTCTTGTTGAAATGAACAGTGACAGGGAATTGCCTTGCATCTACCTGGAGAGGAAATACAAAGAAAGGGTTTGTTTGCTGTTACAACTCCAGCATAATCAATACAGCGTTCACGGGACAGCTGGAAAAGCTCACCCTGTATTTCTGTTCAGCTCTTGGCTTTGGTAGCCTACAAAACACCAAACCCACAGAAATTACTGGTGTTGTCTGCTCTGAACACCACAAAACCATGCTAGAAACCACAGCTTTTCTCCCTTTCACATCATCAACTCAGATTGAAGCTTTCTAGTCCTCCTGAACCATAACTTCAGGAGTTTTTCAAGATAATCAGGTTCTGCCAGGGTGGTTTTCTGATAAAAGTGGAAAGAAAAACACCAAGTCCCAGAAGAAACAATAGCCTAAACAAAAAGATTATTTTAAAAATGGTATCTGAAAGATTTCCGCACCAGCTGGAAAGATTAGAGTGCCCCTGTTTTGTGCCCCTGGTTTGACAAAGGCCACCCTCGCTGTATTTCAGCTCCCAAGGAGGGGAACAGTACCTGGATGACAGGAGGTTTAACAGAGAACAGCCTGGTGTTGTCAGTGAAATCCTCCACTCGCAGAGTTGCAGACATGATGATCAGCTTCAGGGGCAGCCCTTTCTGCAGGGACACAAACCTGTCACCCTGTGCCCCAAACGTGTCCTCCCAAGCTCAGCCAGTGCAACAACCAACACCTTGCTTTCTCCCAGGCTGCTGGGATTCCATTATTTACACGTGTCCCATGGCACTGTAAGTCTCAAATGAGCTGGATTTTGCCTGGAAAGTCACCTCTTGGTACTGACATGTGCTACTTCCCCCTTTGTGTAGGCTCCGTGCTTCTTCAATCACACAGAAAGACAAACATGTTCACTGAGAGTTATTTCATCCTTTCTGTCAGATTCCCATGGAATTCCACATCACAGAGAGTCCCCCCTCACAGAGCCCCTTCATGTCTAACATTCCCTGCCTGGCACATCCCTGTGCAGTGCAGGAAGCCTGCCCCTCTCACCTTCTGACGCAGGGGCACGATGCGAGACAAGAGCCCTATCAGGATATCTGTGTACATGCTCCTCTCGTGGGCTTCATCAATGATGATGACTTTGTACTTTGAAAGCAGAAAGTCCTGGGGAGAGAGAGCGATTTCAGCACGGGAGGCCTCAGCCAAGGACATCTGAGTCAGGACACCCCACAGCTGCACAAGCACTGACCCCCATCCCACAGCTGTATCTGTCACACAGTTTAATGTGCTCACCCCACACAAAGCAAACTGGTTCCCAAAGGTCTCTTCCTTGCTCTCATTTTACACAGCAAGATAATGTAATGTTTAAGGACTTGGGCAGGAATATCAAAGGTAGAGATGAAATAAATCCCTGGTGCTGAAAGGGATTCTGATTTGAAAGACTGGCAACAAATCCACGCTGGCCTCTCCTCCCAGCTATACAAAAAATTTCCCCTTTTATAACACTGAGGACAGCAACTCACCTTCTGTATCTCTTTGAGCAGCACACCATCCGTCATGAACTTGATCTGCGTTTCATCCGTAACGTTCCCCTCATATCGGATTTGATACGAAACCACTCTGTGGGGAAACACCAGGGCAGCCACGGGAAGAAGCATGGGGAGAAGCAGAAAGTCCATGTCACCCACTGAGCATCTCAGTGCCATCTCCCAGAGAGGTCTCAGCCTTTTTAAAGCTCACCTGTGAGACAGGTTCATCTCCTTGGCGACTCTCTGGGACATGGACACCGCAGCTACGCGCCGAGGCTCCGTGATCCCGATGGTGCCACTGCAACTAACGAGGGGAGGAAAAGGAAAGGGTGGGTTGTTTCAACTCAACACAGAAGCACCCCGAAAAATGACAAGAGGATTTCTCACCATGGTTCTAGATTAAGTGGCATCCTTCACACAGCATCACTCTTAGTTATAGTTAGAATAAAAACAGAAAGGAAGGTTTGGGATTCCCTTCTATGTGTATTGATCTGAAGATGCACGGATTACAGCAATGTTTTTCCCAAAATGTTGTCTCTGCAATTCCATTTGCTGCATATAAAATCCAATTCCTACCTGGCATATCCAGCTTCATAGAGGAACTGAGGCACTTGTGTGGTTTTGCCGCTTCCCGTCTCTCCACATATGATCACAATGGGATTCTCATTAATGGCTTCCATGACCACTTGCTCTTCAGCAAGGATTGGAAGCTTCAGCCTTGCTTCCTGAACAGTGTAAAACACAGATTTTAGTTGCATTGTTTCTCAATCCTTTATTTTGTTTTCCTCAGGATTGAAAACTGTTACCTTGCTCAGACCACAAAACCCACAGGAAGGAATCCTGCAAGCCTGTGGCTCGGAAAGCTCTAAACCAGTTAATGCCACACGAGCATGTCTGAGAACCAGAGTCATCAGAGCAGCTTCCCAGAAAGCAGATGGCAAGTTTAATTTGTGAAACTTCAGAGTCCCTTGAGTCTCTAAATAGAACACTTCAAGGAAAACTCATTTCTCAACTGTCTCGTCTGCTCAGACCCATGCAGAGCTTTTCCCACTTCTACATGATGCCCTACCTATAACAAATGGGACAAAACCATCCAGCAAAAGATACAGCACCATGGAGAGCTAAAAGGGACTTCACAAGATTTTCCAGCAAAGGACAATAAAGGACTGCTAATGATTCTGTATGTAAAACTAGAGACAAATGCTTATATATCCTAAAACAAACCAAGTTTCCCTTCTGCTGGAACCAGACAGGTTTAAAGCTCAGACCTGCACCAGCTGCCAGAACAAGGACCCTGAGTGCACCCAACGGATGAATACACCATCCTTTCCAGCATCCCTGATAAGCACTGTGCTGTTCACCTGAATCTCAGGAGTCCTGTCCACAGGGATGAACACTGCAGGCTTGCAGGGTGCTTTGCTGGGGGCTGTCTGGGGAGCTGGGGCACTGGGACCAGCTGGCAGCTGCTCAGCCCCTGCCTTCCCCACTCCTCCCTCTGGCTTCTCAGCAGCATTCACAGCACTGGCTGAGGACTTCTCAGCATCTTGTTTCTGCTCTTCCTCCTCCTCCTCAGAGCTGCTGGGCTCTTCCTCAGGCTCCGATTCTGACCCTGAGCTGTGCCTTCTCTTGTTTGCACCACTGATGCTCCTGATCTTCTCAGGGACATCAGTCCTCGGCTCCTGTGTCACCCTGGAATTATGTTATCAGACAAAAATAGCAAATTATTGAACTCCATCCATCCTGAAAAACCTGTTTGCACCAACAAGAAAAACAATCAAGAATGTCAGAATGTGGCCGTTCAACCACAGTGATCAATTCCAAGGGTTCTACCCAAAAAGCACTTTACCTTTTAGTCTGATACATGCGCTCCCCGATCCCCAGTTTGGAAGTAGTGAACAGGAGTTTCATTTCTGCCTCAGAGGCCTGGACCTCGTTCAGCTTGCTCAGCAGCTCAGCTCGCTGTTGAGGGAAAACAACCAAAATCAGTGCTTCTTTTGACCAGGAAATAATTTCATTTCAAGATTTGCACTTGAGCATTACAGGGTGTGCTCTGTGCTCTGGCAAATCCTGCTGAGCAGCTGTAAAACCTTCCTGCTGCTCCATGGTCAGTCCTCCCTGATGAAGATTTCAGCTCTGTACCAGAGCAAAAATAGAAATGGGGACTTGACATCACTGCAATGAGCAGCTCAGCTGCACCCTTCAAACAGCAGGATTTGAACTCAACCACTGGAATGAGGCCTGGAGCAATGGGAGCCTCTCCTCAAATCCCTCACGTGGGACACGGCACTGGCAGGAGGTCAGGCAGACACAGTTTTAAAGCTCCTCCAAAACCAGAGCTCCTTTGTGAAAGCCATTATTCCAGCACTAAAAGGACTGGGAATTTTGCCTGGAAAGGTTTTCCAAAGACAGAAAAGCTCTATTTCCATACTGAAAATAAACAATAAGCGCTTCAGAAGCACTGACAGGCCAGCGTTAGGGGTGCACCAAGGTCTGCAGGCCAAAGCTGCTCACACCCCCTGCTTCACAGAGTGCTTTTAAAATGCACTAATGTCACTGCCTGCCAGTGATGAACTCCACAACACTTGGTCTGCAACAGGAACCTGGACCCAGAAACGACACGTTCCTGCAACATCTGATCCACTGAGAGGGAGGGGAACCTACCTGTTTTTTCTTTTCCTTCTGCTCCAAAACTTTCTGCAGGTTTTTCTTCTGTTTCTTGCTCAGGGGTTTCTTCTGCTGTTGCACAACACACACGACTTTCTTCTTCTTTGCTTTTTTTGCTGGCAGGACCAGGGCATTACTTTCGTCAATTCCCTTCAGCGTTGCTCCATCTGAAGGCAAGGGTTTGATTATTCACTCCTGCCAGGTGGATTATTTTCAGCACACTGCTTAGCAGGCTTATCAAGCACCAGGCCGGATTTAGCTGTTTCAAACAAACACAGCCCTCACGCCCAGCCAAAAAAAATCCTGCAACATCAGCAAGGGCAAAAGACCTCGAAACTGGGGATTCAATAACCCTGAGCTTACTACAGCCCTGAGGGCGATTTGCCACGATTTATGTAACAACACCGTGCAATTTTTGCCTTTTCACTCAATTCCTCAGGGTCAGGGGGCAGCAGAGCAGCACAGGACACAGTGTGCCCTGCGGTGACTGCCCAGCCTCCTGCCTCACCGGAGCACCAGTGGATTTCAATACTAAAAACCTGCATTACTCAATTCTGAATAATCAAAATAGAATAACAAACTCAAGTTTTAAAAAGTTACACTTGAGAAAGCAAATGTTAAGCACAAGGAGTATGTTTAGTAGTTGCTTTAATAAATAATGGAGCCTCTGAATGTCGTGAGTCGGAAGGGACCCGGGAGGATCATCAGCCCAACTCCTGAACTCCTTGAAGGCACCAAGCGCTCTGGCACAGCTGTTAATGCAAAGCCGTCAACATCACAGAATGAGGGGATCAATTCGGCTGGAAAAGATGTCTGAGATGATCGAGTCCAGCCTGTGACCCAACACCACCACGCCACCCAGACCGTGGCACCGAGTGCCACATCCAGGGACGGAGACTCCACCGCCTCCCCGGGCAGCCCATTCCAGGCGGATTTTTAAAGATAACAACAATGCTTCCAATAAAAGTGTAATAAAAATATACTAAAGACATGGCAGCAACTCCAATCTGAGCAGCTCCGAGGTCCCTTTTTAGCCCGAGTTCCCAGTAATGAACAGAACGCCGACCAAGAGCCGCGCCGGCTCCCGCCGCACCTCCCAGCTCCAGGGGCAGCTCCAGCGGCTCGGCGGCGGGCGGCGGCGCGGGGCCCTGCGGCAGCCGGGCCTTCCAGTTGTGCCGGCGGCGCGCTCGGCCCATGGCAGCGGTGTCGGTGACCGGGACAGGGACAGGGACAGGACCCGATCGTGCCCGGCCCGGCCGAGCCCCACGTGCGGCTCCCGCTGCCGCCACTTCCGGGGGCGCGGGGTCTCGCGAGAACGGGCGGGAAGCGCCGGGGCGGGCGCATGCGCGGAGCGGCGCCGCGAGGTCGGGACCGCCCCCATCCCATCCCATCCCATCCCATCCCATCCCATCCCATCCCATCCCATCCCATCCCATCCCATCCCATCCCATCCCATCCCACCCCATCCCATCCCATCCCCACCCTATCCCATCCCATCCCATCCCATCCCATCCCATCCCATCCCACCCCATCCCATCCCATCCCATCCCACCCCATCCCATCCCCACCCTATCCCCACCCTATCCCATCCCATCCCATCCCATCCCATCCCACCCCATTCCATCCCATCCCATCCCATCCCATCCCATCCCATCCCATCCCATCCCATCCCATCCCATCCCATCCCCAGCCTATCCCATCCCATCCCATCCCATCCCATCCCATCCCACCCCATTCCATCCCATCCCACCCCATCCCATCCCATCCCATCCCATCCCCACCCTATCCCATCCCATCCCATCCCATCCCATCCCATCCCATCCCACCCCATCCCATCCCATCCCATCCCACCCCATCCCATCCCCACCCTATCCCCACCCTATCCCATCCCATCCCATCCCATCCCATCCCATCCCATCCCATCCCACCCCATTCCATCCCATCCCACCCCATCCCATCCCATCCCATCCCATCCCCACCCTATCCCATCCCATCCCATCCCATCCCATCCCATCCCACCCCATCCCATCCCATCCCATCCCATCCCATCCCATCCCCACCCTATCCCCACCCTATCCCATCCCATCCCATCCCATCCCATCCCATCCCATCCCCACCCTATCCCATCCCATCCCATCCCACCCCATCCCACCCCATCCCATCCCATCCCATCCCACCCCATCCCATCCCCACCCTATCCCATCCCATCCCATCCCATCCCATCCCATCCCACCCCATCCCATCCCCACCCTATCCCATCCCATCCCATCCCATCCCATCCCATCCCATCCCATCCCATCCCATCCCCACCCTATCCCATCCCATCCCATCCCATCCCATCCCACCCCATCCCATCCCATCCCATCCCACCCCATCCCATCCCATCCCACCCCATCCCATCCCATCCCATCCCATCCCATCCCATCCCATCCCCACCCTATCCTATCCCATCCCATCCCATCCCATCCCATCCCATCCCATCCCATCCCCACCCTATCCCACCCTATCCTATCCCATCCCATCCCATCCCATCCCATCCTATCCAGCCCCATCCCATCCCACCCCACCCCACCCCACCTCATCCCATCCCATCCCATCCCATCCCATCCCACCCCACCCCACCCCACCTCATCCCATCCCATCCCATCCCATCCCATCCCATCCCATCCCATCCCATCCCATCCCACCCCTCACAGCCTCACCAGGCACTCGCAGCTCAGTGCAAAGTCTCAGTAAACATTTATTTGAAGCTTTGCCACAATACCATAATTTGATTTGTGAAACTGGTCTACAAATACTGAACTACGGAGTACACGGTTTGGATGGTCCAATAAAGGAATAAATAAAGGCATGTAAAGCTCTGTAAAAAATAACTCTGGTATGTTTGTAGCTACTTAACAGTATTATCAGTAGGATCTTGTATGTGTCTAGGATCAGAAGTGAACACATGGCCTCTCTTCAGACCAAATCATTTTTACATAAACAATTACACAAACTTAAACACTGTAACCATGAAACCTGATGTACAGAATAGGATGTGAAATCACTACCATCAGTGCCAACAACAAGTGCTACCACAGCAAATATAACTTCTGATTAAAAGGAAAAGATTGGTTTTTACATGTGCTGTCATCACAGGTCGATGGAATCATCCAAAAAGTTTAAAATACATGCGGATACAATAAAACCTTTTATTTTCCAACCCAGACAAAGAGAACTCATGGTCACTGAACGCCATTAGCTGCCAAATGCGGATCAGTATGTGAGGCAAACCACACTTAAAACACTTCTACACCACCGAAGAGCTATGGTTGATACTGGTCTATTTTCCACACCGACGATATGACGAGTCTTGAGAAGCAAATCACAAAGTGAAGGACGCGCTATAAGCACAGCACTGAGCCACACCAGGTGTGCACACTGCACTCTGACACCCAAAACCACTGGGGAAGCGTCACATTCCATGGGACACACCAGCTATCCACAGGCGTGTGCGTCCGGAGGAGCTGCTCTGCGACAGCGGGAGGAGCACCGCAGCAGTTCCAAAGGCGAGCTCCCGAAGCAGGCAGGTGAAACCCTCAGCCCCGGGGCGTTCCCGGTCCGCAGCGCTTGTGCCAGCGGCTCACACAGCGACGGCTTCTCCGGCGGCGCGGGGAAGGTCCAGGAGCGGCATCGGTCCTGCAGGAGCAGCCAGCGGGGCTGTCCCCGCTCTCACAGCTCCCAGCAGGTCAGCGCGGGCCGAGGAGCTGCGGGGGCTGTCCGGGGCCATCCCTGCCCCCGGCGGCTGTCACTGGGCTCGGGATGGTGACACCGAGACCTGCCGGGTTCGGGATGGTGACACCGAGACCCGCCCGGGGCTCGGGATGGTGACACCAAAACCCTCCCGGGCTCAGGATGGTGACACCGAGACCCGCCCGGGGCTCGGGATGGTGACACCAAAACCCTCCCGGGTTCGGGATGGTGACACCGAGACCCGCCCGGGTTCGGGATGGTGACACCGAGACCCGCCTGTCTCTGTGCTGCTCCTGCCAGCGGCGATACAAAAGCAGTGCAGCCGCTGGCACGGGGTTCTAAAAAAACAGCAAAAACCTCCGTGGATAAACTAGATGGGCCGGTATGGAAAATATTTGTAAAAGGTATTTACAAAAGTTGAAAGAGATTAAATACAATACCACATTCATGTCCCAAAAGCGCTTTCACTACAGTGCATGTTTAAAAATACAGAGCATTTTTAAAGTATATATTTATATATATATATTGAAGATTAGATTGTGCTTTAAAAAAATCATTACTTCTGAATTTGACTAACGTGAAAACTGAGTGCTGGGAAAAATACTGATTAAAAATACCCAATTTTATATATACTGCTTTTCACATAACATTTTGCTATACATGGGATGCAAGTAAATATAAAAATACCATTTTTCAAGCAGCAGGGTGATCAAAACCAAGAGTATTAATATAGGAGGGCTGATTTTACAAAACTAAGATAAATTATTAGAGTGAGACAGGGAGAAACTATAATCCAAATTAACTTTTACATAATATTTTTAAAGAAATATTTACCATAGACAGCTCTTAATATATAAATGATTCGGTATTTTTAACTTCAACGTTAAATACGGATTACACAAAATACAATCTATGCAAACTGACCCATGCACATTGTCCTAAGAAGGCAATGGAGCTGCTGACACGAGCAAGGTTTGCAAACTTTGGTCCTCAGGTCTCAAATTTGACAAAACACATCAAGACCTGACAAGCTTTACTAGTCAATTCCTAATTTCCAGGTTGGTGCTTTAGCCCAGTCCTCTGTGCATAACAGTGGGGAGAACTGAGTTTACAGGGAAGACTCTGCAATACTATGGAAAATGAGCTGGAAAAAGGAATTCACTGTAATTTACATTTTCAGCTTGACAAAGTGGACTATTTGTTGCCATAGTCCCTATCTGTTCACAGGAAAGATTTTAAGTTGTGATAACCAGTTAGTTAACAACTCTAAACCGTGTACTTGTTGATAAATGGGGTGCAGGGGGATTTACAGGTGACATAAAAAATTAAAATGCATTCCAACCGTGCCAAGTGCATATGAACTTCAACCGTGTTGAACCGAAGTGATCACCGTTCAGAGTAAAGGCCATTAACATGGATTTAAAAATAACCCCCGTGGAAATGTCACACACAGACCCAAAGAGGTTAGGCAAGTAACACACACATTTCAAGAAGAACATTAAACTTTCAGCATAAAGAGAAAAATGAATTCGCCCCACAGTTACATTCAGTTAAGCATCACATCCAACAAAAGCTCTGCTCAGTGGAACAACGAGCTGTGCTCAGCTGCCCCAGCCTGTCCCACCGGGGCTGGCACTGGCAGGCACACCTGGGGAACCTCCTCCTCCTCCTCCTCGTTCCCTTGCTTTGTAGCCAGGCCCCATCACAGACCAATTTTTGTTGCGCTTTTTGATGTAGTTGTTGGTTTGGACCCTATGGAATATGGAGTGCTTCAGCTGTGCTCCATCCTACCCCTCATGGTATCGGAACTGTGCTCATCACTGGGGGGTAGATGCTTCCCCTCCCTCCACGCATCTGTATCCTTGGATGCTGCTGTTTCCAGGTTAAATCACATCCCAGACTTCCTTCCCTGAGGTTACCTTTGTTTCACTGCGTTTCAGTAAACCGTGCACAGCCAGTGATACCCTACCAAGCTCGTTAGTTCTAAGAAATACAGAAATCCTGCAAAATAAAATTGCTTCAAAGCTCCAACGCTTTGAAAGAGAACCCTTTCCTACACCCTCCTCCTAAAGGTGACTCGCTTTTCCCAAAACCTAATGAGGACACAGACTTCAAGCAAAAAGCACCTATAAAACTATTATAATTTTAGAAAAAAATCCAGATCTTCCTGAAGATAATTTATTGCCGCTTATTGGTCCTGAGAAAGCTTTAAGCAACAATACATTTGCACGTGTTTTAACTGCTGCCTTTTCTGAGAAAGTACGTGGGTCCTGAGATTAAAAATCATGTTTTAGTCTATGCACTTATGCTTGGAAAATGCTTCATTGTGCAGATCAAATATGAATTACAATTTGTCACGCTACGTCTTCCTTCTGTGCCAATTTATTAAACCAGATTTCCTTCCAGACACTAACAAATTAAAGTTCTCGAGATGAAATGCAACAATAAAATGCCACACGTGCGCTCTCTCACATTGGACTGGCATTTAAGGACTTCAAATCTTCCTTCTCCCTCATTCCCCACCTCCTGTTAAAAGCTATGGTGTGAATTTTTTGGCCTGGATACCAGAAAATTCCTCATCTGATACTCTATGAAAGGCAACTTCAAGGCAATGAAATAAGCCAACAAAAACACAAAAACATTCACAACTTTGAAGAAAAAATACGGACCCACAGCAGTTACTTCTCAATGGAAGTGCTTGGTAACTTGAGATTTTTTTTTTCTTTTTAACTGTTAAAGTGTCAAATTTGCATATGTTTAACTCAATTTCAATATCTGAAAGACTACTCAATTTGCTTTTATAAAAACTTTACAAAAGATGTTTTTAAATGCTTGTAAAAGTAAGCGTTTATCTACTGAGAAAATTCTAGTACTGGATAAAACTCTGAATATACAGCTGAATTTTGTAAATGTTTTTCTTTCTCCTAGAAGTCTAATGGCTGAGTGTTTAATCTAGATAAATTAGTCTTACACATGATGAAAAGTTATAACTTTGCACACTTTTTACCATGTGATGTTTTGTTGCTTTGTAACTTCGAACGAGACAGTGCTTAGGACTTTTCTGGAGCTGGTGTTACAGTGGTCTGTAGGGGCCGGTTCATTGCTCACTGCCCCTGTCCAGGTTCTCAATCACCCTGGAAAGGCGGATGTTCAGCAGTCTGATCTGACTATCCAGGTGGTCCATCTTCTCCTCCAGGCTGCTGTTGCTGTTTCTTCTCCAGTAAAACCCAACGGGCCCCGTCATGAAGTAGACGGCCACGACGAAGCAGAGCGGCAGCACGGCGTGCTCCGGGTCGCCCTCGTACTTCTGCAGGATGTAGACGCACGACAGCGTGAACAGCGCGACCCTGGCGATCCAGAAGAAGCGGCCAAACAGCATGTGCAGGAGATAGAAGAAGAATCCAAGGAAGAGAGATAAAAACCAATAGGCCAGTAAAATGGCACCGATCAGCAGGAGGGCGCGGGTCGGGTTGTTGGCAATTGCTGCTGGGCTGAAATAGTGAGTCAGGTTGGAGGCTGAAAAACAAAGGAAAATGTACAGAATGTTAATGAGCGTGGGCTGAAGGTGGCACGGGATGGGGGGGTGGGGGAAAACACGAGCACAGCTCCAAAGGGTCAAACCCCCACAGCAGTGGGGTCACGGCTGTGTTTTCTGAAGTAAGGGGTAAAGCTGGTTCACCCATTTCTGGATGGACCTTCTTCAAATCACTGGCTCAGCTCCAACGATTCAACTGAATTAATTCCAGAAGAGGTGCTAAAGGCTCTTTAAAGACAAACCACCGTAGAGCCTAAGGTCAAAATGCATACTGGGCTACGATCCTGCTTTGTAAAAGCTACATTCTAAAGGCTCTCAGCTGCATCTTTCCCTTCTCTAGCCGTCATTGATTTCCCTGCACCGTTCCTGGCTGTGTGAATCCATTTATTTAATGATGATACCAAGGAACCAACTGTGACTTGTTGTGATTCTATACACATCCTGTAGAGACACATATAGAAATGGAATGGCGGGGTTCAGTCTTCTTGTTTGAAGATATTAATAGGAAAATCAAAGCCATGTGAAGCAGAGAGAGACGCCACTGACAGATGTTTAAGCAGCATGATAAAATGTAATCGTTTTCCCATTTGCTTGTAAACACTGATACAGGCTGAGACAGTTCAAGGGTGAACAGGCATCACACTTACCATCAATTCCAAGAACATCTAACAAATCAGTCCATATTCTCCAGAATGTGTCCATTAATACATCCACCCCATTCACAAACCTCTCTGTCAACCTTGAGAAAAACTGAGAAATAAAATTTAAAATTAAAAAAATCCTCAATTCCTAAAATAACACTTTGAGACTTATTAATCATGAGTAGAATCATAATTCATTAAGCAAGAATTGCAGATTATTTTGTAGTCCCCATGGGAAAAACTATCATTCCGTATTTTTTTTTACTATGTGAACTATGAACTTACATGTAGCAATTATCCTTATTGTAGGTATTTTGGCATGTAAATGTATATGTTGGCAGGATAAAACCGCACTTTATTGGCTTTACTATTGTTTTGAAGTCTAGAGAAAACACTATTACCAACAACCGGTAAAGGAAACCAAAGAATTAAGTTTTATCAAGCCAGATGTCCCCAGCATCACACACAAATGTCTCAGGTGTACTCAGAGATCAATTTAACAGATTTTACTATTTCTTCCTACTGCCTGAGGAAAGCAGGAACAGAGGAATGTACAGGTCCCGCATGCCTGATTTCCTGCAAGTTCCGATGGCCCTCCAAGCATAGGATGCTCTGCTGATGCAGACAGACCGGATTTCAGCTGGAGGGCTCCTCACCGCCAGCGGGCGGCCCTGGCCGTCTCCCTCACCTAAAACAACCTTTATTTAGGCATTTCGCCGCTATTTCCCCCAGCCTCCTGCAAGCCTCGCCTCCCGTTTTTCTCCCCAAAGCAGCGCTCCGGCCGCTCCGCCGCCTCGCCCGCAGCCGCGCTCGCACCGGGACGAGGCCACGGCCGGTCCAGCACCGAGCCCCGCGCCGGGGGGCGCCGGGCGAGCGGGGCTGCGCCCCGAGAGCCGCCCGATCACCGCCGGAGCCCCGGCGCGGAGGGAGAGGAAGCGAAGGAAGCGCGGGAGATGGAGGTGGAGGGGGAGGGGGGGGCAGCAGCCGGCGCCTCACCTTCTGCAGGGCCCGCACGTTGTCCTCGCCGAAGAGGCCGCTGACGCCCTGGTAGAGGCCGCTGGCGGCGCGGCGGAGGCTGTTCTGGCGGTCGGCCCCGCGGCCCCGCGCGGCCCGAGCGCCGGGCCCCGCCGCAGCGAGCAGCAGCAGCAGCAGCAGCAGCAGCGGCCCCGCCAGCTGCACCCGCCGCGCCGCCGCCATGGCCGCCCCGCCGCGCCCGCCGCAGCGCCGCCCGCAGGCCGCGCCCCGCAACGGCGCCCACAGCGGCGGGGCGGGGAGGGGAGGGGAGGGGCTCCCGGCGGGCCGCGGATTTGAGGAAATCACGGAAAAATCGCTGATGTTGGGAAAGGCCGCCGGGATAACTGCGGGGAGAGCAGGTAGCTGATCCTCCGCTTCTGCTGCGTCCTAGAGAGGCCGTGTTTGGAGTGCTGTGTCCGGCTCAGGGCTCCTCCGTACAAGAGAGACAAGGAGCTGCTGGACAAGGTCCGGCAGAGGCCACAGAGATGATTTGGGGTCTGGAGCATCTCTTATGAGGAGAGGCTGTGGGAGCTGGGCCTGTTTAGCGTGGAGAAGAAAAGACAGAGGAGATCTCATTAATGCATATAAATATCTCAAAGGCAGGTGCCAAGAGAATGGTGCCAGGCTCCTTTCAGTGGTGCCCAGCAACAGGATGAGGAGCAATGACCAAAACCTAAAATGCAAGAAGTTCCACCTCTACATGAGGAAGATCTTCTTTACGTTGAGGGTGGAAGAGCATTGAACAAGCTGCCCAGAGAGGTTCTGGAGTCTCCCTCTGGAGACATTGAAATCCCACTTGGATGCGTTCCTGTGTCACCTGCTCCACCTTTGGGGTCCTGTGTTGTCCCTTCAGCAGCATTATCTGGCTTGAAGTGTGAAGCCCAAACCTGGGCACACTACTCCAGATGTGGTCTTGGCAGTGCCAACGCAAGGGAAAGGATCATGTCCCTTGACCTGCTGGCTTTGCTCTTCCTGACCTGCCCCGGATGCTGTTGGGCTTCTTTGCCACGGGGCCCATTCCCAGCTCCTGATCGAGTTCCTTGGCTCTGCAATCCTCTCCCATGGAGCTTTTAAATTACTCGGCTATTTGGGCTCTGGAGACTCATCAGAGTCTTTAGAGGGACTACAAGAAGCTGCTTTTTCTACATGGGTAGCAATCTCTGAGGAGATTCCTAGACACAATCCCTAAATAACAAGGGAAATATAGAACTCTTGTGTCCAAAAAAATGACATCTCTCTCCAGTACTCTGTCAACTTCACATCGAGGGATTCTGAAGGATGCTCATGTCCTTTACCCTTGAGAAACTCTGACTCAGATGTACATGCTGAAATACAGCACGTTTCATGGTGCAACTCCCTCTTCTGACTGGTTTTGTGTTGATTTTTCCAAACTAACCAGGCTAACAAAAAAACAGCTGGGAAGTGTAAATTAGACAATGTTATCAGCTCCTTCTGGGTTATGAAGCCCAAGCACGCTGTTGGCAGACTGAAGTAAGAATCCCCAGGAGACAGAAGAGCACTTTATTGCCTTCAGAGCACATTCTGATTCATCCAGGAACACAATGATGGCGGTATAAAAATAGATCCACGGGTCTGTAGCATAGATCCTGCACCAATTGATGACGTGACCTAGGGCAGCAAATATTTGCTAAATTGCCCAACAGTACCTTCAAGGCACAAGGGATCCTGATGTCCTCCCCAGAGCTTCTCGTTGAGCTTGGGAAGGTGTAGGCAACCCATGCCCATTCCTGTGCACCACTCAAGGTCTGAGTTTTACCTCTCTGGTTTTACTTCTGAAAGTTACAGGGCAGATCTCTGCTTTTACCAGCCCCTTCCTGGGGAGTTCCTGCAGAGTCAGGAGTGCATCTTGTAGCTCTCCCAGTCACTGGAATAACTTGAAGTATCTCTTCCTGATTTTACAGTCTGTGTTCTTGATGTTTAAACCTTGTGGCTCAGCCCCAAGCCTTGTAGTTGAGTAGATATTAGAATACAGACATCTCTGCTATGGCCTTTTTCCCAGTTTTAGTCTGGCCAAAGCACTTATTTTCACATTTAGCAGAACGGCCTAGAACTTTCAGCATTGTTTTTTATTTGGCCCTGGAAGGGTTGGGCCCACATCCAGGAGGCTACTTAGGATCTTATTCGATTTCAGCAGGATATAGATGATTTATGTATTTATAAAGAATGCTTTCATTTAAGATGGCCCTGAAATTGCTGATCTGTTGATACCTGCCTATAGTCTGAAGTCTCATCCTCTTCCAGAACAGGTTGGTAACTGATGACAGGTATTTTTGAGGTTCTTACAAGGTTTCTGGTTATCTGCCCTCAGCGTCATGCTGTGCTTGTACTCTGAGCATACCCTAAAGTCAGCTTCTGGGGCATTTCTTGCCTGTGAAGAGCCTCACAATACAAAAAAACCTGATGATAATTAATTGTCATGAGTGTTTTTTTCTGTGCCTGGTATAATTCTTCGATTTGTTTCCAGTTGGCATGGTGTTCTCTGGGTCCCCTTGTGCCGTTTATGGTCCAATAGGTCTTGTTTGTGCGAATTTGGGAACATTCCTATTTCTCTGTGTGAATTTCCCTGGTGGAACCTCCTCAAAATCACTTCTCCAAAGTGCCTGTTGTTTGCTCCCATCTGTTCTTTACAGAGCTCCAGAGGCCTGTGGTAGTGGCTGCCTTTGAAGGCTTGCGCTCAGGGTTGTGCTTCACATGAGGTCAGGATAATTTGGGAATCTTCCTGCTATCTAACTGATTTCCTGACCTGTCTCAATGAGCCTATTTCAGGTAAGGTTATCTCCCCAAATGCCCAGCTCTTATGAAATTACGTGGTATTTCACCCTCCTCGTTTAAATAAATGAAATAGCGTCTGTTCAAAGAATGCATTGCATCATGGCATGAAACATGGATCTCAGCCACGCTGAACTTCTTAATGAGGAAAACTGGAGGTTTCTAGAAAGGTCCTCTGATGAGGGTCTCACTGTACAGAGGAAGCATGAGTAGGCTTCTCTATTTCCTCATCTGCACTAAAAAGTGTTCAAGTTGTCCTACTCAGAGACAGGGATTTAACAACAATTTGAAGTGTTTAGAAAAAATTGGGGTCTTCTACAACTCTAAGTTTTAGCAGATCACAGGGTTCTCTCTTTTAAAATCATCTTTATGCTGAAAAAAGTGGCATAGCCTTAAAGAAAGCCAGCTGATGTTACTGTGGACCAGTTCTTAACCTCACTGACTCTTATTTTTCTGTCTTTCCTTCATCTCACAGCCTCAACCTGTCACAGCTAATTGCTTTATGACCATTTGTCATTTTAGGCCTTTTTTCCTTCATGTCCTCCCCAAGAGATTTTTCTCGCAATGTGTCACTGTTTCTTTTCTTCTTTTTTTTCCCTTTTCCCTTTCCTTTTCCTTTTAGTTCTTTCTCCTTTTCTGCAAATGCCTTTGATTTTGATTCTGATTACTTGTACTCCTGACACCATGGAGAGGTTGCAGAGATCATGGACATCAAATGAGCCAGAAGTTTCTTATTCTTATCCAAACTCATCAGCCAGCTGGCCAATGCTCTGAATATAGGATTAAAAAAAAAAAAAAACCTTTCCAAAATCTTTAAATTTCCTAATCCAGTTGTTGGATCAATGAATCATGGTCAGGCCTCAGCGTATTGCAGAGATCACCACGAGGTATTATTACAAAACTTTTATCTCATAGATCCAGGCATTTCATCAGTCAATTTAATCTTACAGGTGACTCCAGGTTACCTCAGAGCCCCCAAGGGGGTAGTACCATCAGCAGCATTACTGCTGTTCATCAGCTCTGAAGCACCTGTTTTAAATCTAATCTGAGGCAGAAAACATGATTTCATTTCTAACCTATCGTTACTATTAGCAGGCATAAGGTAAGGCTTAAAAAGATTTGAAAGTGGACAATTCTAGTTAATCTAATTCAGGCTATTTTCCTCCAGCTATCCTAATCTAGTCTGCAAACTAATTGCAGTAGTCACCGCAGTCCTCTTAATGCCCATTTTCTCATTAAAGGTGTGTTTAGTTTTCCTTCTTTTAGTTCCCATTTTTCCAAAGTCACCTTTGAAAGAGGGGAAAACTGGTTTGAGTAAGGGAAAACTGGAATGAAGGCAGGGAACATGGATTCATAACCCCCTCTAAGTAAGGATGCAATAGTAAAACTCCTGCTAGTAAGTGAGAAGCACTGTCAGGCTTTCCAAAAAGCCCAGTTTTATCAGCAAATCCATCACAGCCCTTCGTCCCTGAGCTGTAACTGGGTCAGTCCTTTCTAAATTACACCTTTTTCAGCTCAGCGAGAGGATTTTTGGGTCCCTTCTCAGGTCATTTGGCTGCTCGTTTTCTTTTTAGGAGTACAGGTTGCTTTGGGGAGAGAAAGCGGCAGTTTTGCTGCTGTATTAGGAGGAAGCTGGTCACAGAAGGTGTGTTTTAGACATTACAATGGGCTGCTCAGGAAGGCGATAGAATGACCGGCCCTTGGAGGTGTTTAAGGAAAGGCTGCATGTGGCACTCAGTGCCGTGCCGTGGTTGACAGGGTGGTGTTGAGTCATAGGTTGGAATCCATGACCTCAGACGTCTTTCCCAACCGAACTGATTCGGTGATTCTGTGCTTTTTTATCCTAAAACCGGGCAATTTCGGCATCGCCTCAGCGCTGAGGGGAACCACGGAGGGCCCCGCGCCCCTCCCGCCGGGTGGCATGAGAGCGCTCCTCTGATTGGGCACACCTCCCCCCGATCCGGCCGCTCATTGGCCGGCAGAGAGAGGGGCTTGAGAAACCTCTGCGCCGATTGGTCCCTCGCGGCGTCGGCTCTCCCCCCGTCGGCCCAGCCGCGAGGAGAGCGGGCTCTGGGCTGATGTGGGGCCAGGCGCGCCGCAGCCAATCAGACGCGCTGGCGTCACGGCCGCCGTGCGCCGCGCGGGATCCATCCGCAGCGCGGGCCCGCCCGGCCCTGAGGGGCGCGGCGGCGGCGGGCGGGTCACGGAGTCACGGAGTCACGGCATCGCTTCGATTGGGAAAGGCTTCTGCGAGCAGCGAGCCCAGCCTGCGGCCCAACGCCTCCGTGCCATGTCCAGCCTTTCCTTAAATACCTCCAGGGACGATGATTCCACCACCTCCCTGAGAACTACATTCCAATATCTAATTACTTTTTCTCCGAATGAATTCTTCCGAAAGTTCAAACGAAACCTCCCCTGGAGCAGCTTACGGCTCTGTCCTCATGTTCTATCACTTATTCCCTTGGAGCAGAGCCCGACCCCCCCCCCCCCCCCCGGCTGCTCCCTCCTGTCAGGGACTTGTGCAGAGCCACAAGGTCCCCCCTGAGCCTCCTCTGCTCCAGGCTGAGCCCCTTTCCAGCTCCCTCAGCCGCTCCTGCGGCTCCAGCCCCTTCCTCAGCTCCGTTCCTGTCTTTGGACTCACTCCAGCACCTCAATGTCCTTCCAGAACTGAGGGGCCCAGAACTGGACACAGGACTCGTGGTGTGGCCTTACCAGAGCAGGGGTCAGTGGGCGGCCTCACCGCCACCCTCCTGAGCTGTGGCCCCCTCGGGACATGGGGTGATCTCGGTAAAAATGGGAAATTACAGCTTTGCTTCCAGTCCTGGCAAGGAGCGCTGCAACAACCATATGGCATCCACCAGGTGTAATTCTCGACCTGTCCAACGCCTGGCCCAAAGCTCACCCCAGAGCAGGGCAGGCTGCTCATCACCGGCGGTAAATGGTGCAGAGGGGCTGCCCAGAGGTCCGAGGTCGGTGATGGGGCAGGAGGCAAAACTTTCCTGCCCCTTTTGGGTTGTGAAGGTGTTTATGGCACTAAGGCAGTGTGGATATATCCACTGGTACAGGACATGCGGGGCAGCCAATAGAAGTTATCTCTTCTGCAGACTGCAGGAAGATGGATTCTCCAGGCAGTTTCCTCACCATGGGCTGCGGATCCCAAGTCCATTGAACCCTCTGGGACCTGGACACTGGACAGGACACTCCTGTCCTGCCTTCTCCCTTATCTCCGGGATTGGCAGGTGTCTGGCCATGGATTTCACACTTCCACTGACCTCTGAGCGCTGCCAAGGCAAGGGAGGCACATCAGGCACGTCATTCCACCTCAGCCTCCCCGAGTCCCTTTGGCTCTGGGGAGAGTTATTTAAAAATAAGCCAGATGTAAGGTCTGTCTCGAAGCAAATAAAAATTGTGGATTGTTTAAATCACATTTCCATGGCCTCCAAATTTAATGAAGTAGTTGTATTCCGGTAGCACAAAAATCTAAATGAAATGTAGAGTCCGTACACAATCTACTACACATATTTTACTTTAATATACAGTACACCGGTATAATTTACCATCAAATTCCCATTTTTGAGGCTTCCATGAATTAGAAGCAAAATGATGACCTTGAAAATAAGTTACATAAGCAGCACGTATACACCGTGAATTGTGAAGTCGTTTAGGTTGTAAAAGACCCTTAAAGATCACGGTCTAGCAGTGAACTGCACGTCGTTAAGTGCTTTTTTACCACCAATTCCCGGCTGAAATCGGTTGCTGCAAAATCTCGTCGCTAGCAGAGCTCACATTCAGAAAGCACAGCAGCAACAGTGAGTTTTAATCCAAGGTGCAAGCCGTGTAGGCTGCGAGCGTTACACAAGCGCAACTGGGATGGCGAGGCCAAGGCGAAACGCTTTCCTTGCCTCATTTTTGGGTCAAAGACACTTGTTGGTACTTCTTCAGGCCTCCCTGGGGAAAAACTAATCAACAGAGCGGCAGCGATTTTGCGGAGATCCGGAGAAAAGCGCGAAGCGATGGCTCCTCCCGATGCCGACGCGGCGTCTGGTGACCTTTAGAGGTGACAGGGACCGCGCGGCGGCTCTCGGGTGTCCGGCGCGGCCGCTCCCCCATTCATCCCGCACCGCCCGCGCCCTCCCCGGGCCGTCCCCAGCGCCCCTCCCCGCCCACCCCCCGGTCTCCCCCGGTCTCCCCCGGTCTCCCCCGGTCCCCGCCGCCCCCTCGGCGCCCCGCCCCGCCCCGCACTTTTCTCTGCGGCGGAAGGTTACGGAGTGATGCGGTCGGCGGAGCCTTAAAGGGTGCGCGCGGAGGAGGGGCCGCAGTCAGCGCCGAGGTGCGGCGGGAGTCGAGCGTGTTCGGGCCGTGTGGGTGCCTGTGGGACGCACCGTGTTCGCCTCGCTCCGCTGTCGCCACCATGTCCCGGGAGCCCGAGATTATGGAGTCGCAGGTGTTGTGGGAGCCTGACACGAAGCGCAACACCCACATGGACCGTTTCCGCGCCGCCGTGGCCAGCAGCTGCGGGCTCCGTCTGGGTGAGCGCTGGGTGGGGGTAGGCGGGCGCTGCCTGTGGCCGTGCTCGGACTGTGGGGGCTGCCGGGCTCTGCCTTTCGGTGGTGGGCTTTACCGTGGGCTCACGGAAGGTCTGGGGGCCATCCGTCTGCCGCTCTGGTCTCGGTCCCCTTGGGTGCACCTGGGGCAGGTGGGCGTAGTGCTCCGGGCTGCGGGTGGGATGCTGTGCTTGAGCCTCAGCCAGAGGCCTCCGGGGCAGCATCCGCTGGTGTGAAGGTATGTGCCGATGGGAAATGCAAACAGCCTTATCTGTGCCTGGTGCTGCGGTTGGATGTCAGCCCAGGCAGCGCCGGCATCGCTACCTGCGGAGGCTCCCGGTGTTGCGGGGAGTTCTGGGGCCGGGAGCGGCACTGGAGCGATTTAGTGTTTTAAAGGGATGTGGGAGGGTGGCATCGCTGCCGCCATGGCTGTGAGGTGAGTGTAAGCCCTAGCGTGATGCTTCAGCAGCAGAGGTATGTGAGAGTGGAGTTATGGCCCTGTTCATCTTTCATTGTGAAGAGTATGTGTTTTGTAATATTCAGGTATGCTGGGAGGTGAACGGTGATGCATAAGGTTGTTCTGTGGTGGAAGGTAAGGAGTTTTTGCTGTGCATCTGCCACAGCTCTTGAACTGCAATCCCTGCGTTGTACTTGTTCAGAAATACCTGTGTGGCTGTGAATAGGTATGTGCTTCTTTGACTTGGAAACAACCTGTTGCCTTTGAAAGGAGACCTGCTTTGAGCAGGTGTTGGATGTCTAGAGGTGTTTCCAGCTCAGAGTGTTGTTTTTTCCGTAACTATTGGCTGTAAGTTGTGTCTCCAGGCTATCTGGAATCAGTGGTGCTGGCTCTGTGGGCTCAGCTGCATCATGACCCAGGTAAACTTCAGTGCATGTGGCAGTCAGACCCTTTGGTTCTGACTAGTTTATTTTGTATTGCTCTCTCTAAGTATTTGGGGCCCAAGTTTCTTGTGTAGCTTTCCTGTAATCATTTGTCTGATGAGGGGTGAAAGGAGTAGTTTTGGCAAGTGGCTTGGAAGTTTGTCAGTCCGGGGTAGATGTCAGTGGTATGAGCAGACACATTCTGGAGTGGTAGCAGTGTCAATAGTGCTTCTGGCAGTTCATGCCTAGAAAACAACTCCTCACCTTGATTACTATGTGGGTAAGCCAGGTCATTATTTTGCCTGCTGGTGATTTCCCATTGGTATCCAAGTGTGTAGTATCTAACTCTCCTGCTGGATGGGGAGCAAGTTACTCCAGGGTTTTAGCCAGCTCCTGAGTGGAATGTGATGTAGCTGCTACTCATATGGTCAAGAGCAAGTGCAGTTTGAGGGGCTGCTTGTTTTTATGGCTGAAACAACTAGAATTCTTTCCATCCTACTTGGAAGTGGCTTTCTCTGTTTGAAGGTGGATTTCTGGGTATATATATATATATATATAGAAACCTTTGTCAGCTTCCATTAGGTTTGCACTGAGTGCTATTCACAACAAAGAATGGATGCTTGATGTAATGTTATGATGTGGACTCTGAGGAGAGCTGAGGGTAATACAGCCCTTTAGACAGTGGTTCTGCTGGGCCCTGGAAATGTAGTAACAAAATGCAGTGTTTGACTGTTGAGTAACAGGCCTGTGCCCTGAAGGACTTGCATGCTGAAGCTTATTTGGAGCAAACTGTATAGACAAACCAGAATAAGCTATTCATGCTTTAAGAAACCAAATTAGTAGTGACCTGTAGCTTCTTGCATGTATCAAATGATTTGGAGCACGTGGTACAGCTGGGTTTTGAAGGAGGAGATGGAAACTTAAATTCTTCTTGTGTCAGGTCTTATCTCTGTGCAGCTGATGTGTGGAGTAGAGGAGAGTGATGAGAAGCTTCCGTGGAGTGTAAAAAGAGTGTGTAGAGGTCGGGATTTGGGCAATGTGTAGATAAAATCTGCATTATGGAGAAGAGTCTTTGCCTTGTCTTATCAGTAATCCCTAGGGAATAATTTCACTCTGATGGAAAGGATTGAGGTGGGGTAAGATGTAGAAGGGGCAGACTGGCTGGGGAGAGAACAAAGTGGTGGCTAAGTGTGAGTAACAGTGCAGAGATGGCTTCGAATGTTTTTCTGTTAAAAAGCTGGAAGATGTCCCCCTTGTAGGAAAGGGATTGCAAAGATGACTTTTGCAGCAATTGGCTGGATAACAGGATAGCAAACCAGAGATAATTGGCAAAAATGCCTTTGAGTGGTTTAGCTGAAAGCACTGAATAGGGAACAGTTGGCAGAACAGGAAACTTACTGTCACTGATGGTAGATACTCAGATTTAATTGGTTGTTGGCACAGCTTTAGATAATGTGGACATGATGAGGAAACGTCACTTCTAAGCTTGTGATGAGGAGCTGGCTTCAGTTATTCATACCTAGAACTGTTCTACACACTAAATTTCAGTATTTAGTTTGAATTGTGGGGTTTGCTATGCATCCTTCAGGTTACTTTGTCTGTCTCACATTCATGTAAGATTTAAACTGCTTATTTCTGTGTTTTTAATGGCAGGTTATGGTTTTAATATCTAGCTAGTAGACATCTTGTTTGACTTCATTCATTCTGTTTCAGCATGAAAAGATAAGCTGCAGTCTGTCAGACCCCGTATTTACTGAAAAGTAGCTGTGCTTCCCGTAGCAGTGATTTTGATACCATGGTTGGATAACAAGTGCATCTAATCTCTGTGTCACTGAGCTATCAGAGGCCTTTGGCCCCAGACTGGGACCTTACAGCAAATGCCCCTTGTCAGGAAGCCTTGTTTATCTTTTGCTGTGTGAAAGTATGTTGATCGATAGGGAGTGGAAGTGTCAACAAGCAGGACTTGTTTAATCTTCGGTTGCCCTGATGGCAGGGGAGTGTGTGTAGATATTGAATGGAGTTATTAGAAAGGGTCGCTGTCTGTGGTGGCAAATGGCTCCTGACAGTCAGGTGAAGTGGTGCCATCTGTTCAGGAAGGCTCTCGGTGGTTCTGTTGTCACTTGCCTTGAGCAGAAGCGATCTACTTGGTGGTCAGAGTTATCTTCCTAATTGCTTTCGCCACAAAGTTTCTTTATCTGGGATATCCCTGACTGTAGCTTGTTTAGATTCCTGTAATTATCTGTATGATGCTGACATGTATCTCTTACTTCCAGCCAACTATGATGATCTATACCAGTGGTCAGTGGAATCCTACTCAGACTTCTGGGCAGAATTCTGGAAATACAGTAACATCGTCTGCTCTGGCCTCTATGATGAGGTAAGTTCAGTGCTTCTCTTGCAGCAAGTGCAACACAAAGGGGAAATAGTGATTTTTTTGGACCTGTTCTTAGAACTCTGGCAAGTGATGAGAGGAATCTGTCTAGTCCTGGATTTCCTTGTGTGGTGGATGGTGGTGTTCAGTTGCTGGTACACTTTAGGACAGTGAAGTCCTCGAGTGGTGTTATCCTAAGCAGTTCTGCTGTAGTGTCCTTGTGGTCGTGTGCTCTTGCACACCTTGTAATTCCTGGCTGCTTGTGAGCAGTTTGCCAATGCACTGCCTTCTGCCTTAGGATTGTGCTGGTAGAATATCATCCTGGTTTTGTAAATGCTGGCATGCTGTCAAGTTCATGTTTACCTTCCCTGAGTCAGCTTACCTGGTAAGCACACCTGTTACTCTGGCTTTGTAGAACTGGTTATGGAAGCTCTGCAGTCAGGTGTAGGCTTGAAATACCTCTGAGGGAATGGTGGTGGTTGAATGCAGGCATGGGTGGAACACCAGACAGCACCACAGAGTTCCTTGGAATAAAGATGACTCTGTAGATTCTGCAGATGGAGCCCTTGTACAGTCCTGGTGTAGGATATCAACCCTGTGGTTTTCCGTCTGAGGAAGATGTTGGGCTAATTACCTGAAAAGCTTGATGCAGTGGAACCTTCCTGGGATTCAGTAGGGAGGACTGGGCTTGTCTTAATCCCTGGAGTCCATCTGTTCCAGAACCCTCAGAGTACTGGCAGGCCTGCAGAGGGGACTGGTAAGTTTCTTTTGACTTTTCCTGTTTTATGGATTTCTGTACTGATATGATAGATCAAATGGTTCTTCCTGCCATGGAACTGCATTCTCAAGTGCCTTATTTATGTGACCCAGCCTTCAGAAGAGTGAATGCAGCAAGAGTGTAAGAGCTAGCCTGCTTTGAAGTGTGTGGTCTGAGCACTATAAACAGTTAATCTTCACATTTTCTGTAGATGCTAGCTTAAACTCTGGGAACTGTTAGAGTAACTGAGCTGGTATGTGGTAGCTAGAGGGCTGAAAAGTTTGATTTCAAGTGTCTTACAGCTTGATCCTGGCTGTCTGTTGGAAGTAAACATTGTTTTGAGGTAAATAAAATTTTTAATGAAACAGAGTTGACTCTTGTTCCCAAGCAGTGGAACAGCTTCTACTTCCAGAGGTCATTCTAAGAAAAGCAATAAAAACCTTGTGTACATAGCATAAAAGCAGCCAGTATTTTATTTAATCCTAGTAAAGGCTTTAAGGATGTGATGTGGATGTGCTGATGCTGCTCTGTAGCAGTTGTCATCTATGTCACTTGTGACATGAACAGAGGTACTTCAGTGTGCAGAGCTGTACTGGCATGGCAGCATTGGCATTGGAATGTCAAGTTACAAGCAGCTGTTTTTAAATGAAGGATGTGTCTGAATTTCTCCTTTTGCTATGAGGAGCACCTGACACCTGTTGGCCCTGTGGAGGGGCCTCTAAGGGAGGGATCATGTTGTTCATCTAAGAAAGTACCACTGCTGAAGATTGAGCTTAACTAGGAGTAACAGGTGTTACCTGGGGGGAGAAAGTACTGGAGTATGAGTCCAGCACCTTGTGCTAGTGGAGCTCACCGAAGCTCTGTGAAGGATTTTTTCCACTTCAGAAAAAAAGTTATGTTGGATCTTGTCCTGGAAAATGCTGAAAACTTTCTGCTCACTTTTCCTCAATTTGAGGAAGTCAGAAATGAGTCAGTTTTAAGAGCAGCTTCTAATTGCTGCAGTAATATGTTAGTATAAAAATCATTTGTGCAGCCTGAGTTGATAAAATATAAATGTTATAACTCAGTTCTTGTTGATTGTTAGGAGCAAAGAAATCTGAGTTCCCTTTTTTTAGAAAATACATTTGAAATAAATTAATGCAGTGGTGCACTTCCACATGAATTTTTTAAGATTGCCTCCAGGAATACATACACTGCTCTCAAAGCACAAAACCATTAGATTTTCTGGAATGGGATGTATTTTGAGCTCTGCTTGGCTGTCAGAAGAGCCTTTCACTCAGCTATAGGAATGCTGTTTCTGTAATGTGTGTGCAGTGCATGAGAGAGAACCTGAGGGTATAAACTGAAGCTTTCAAAAACACAACTATAAGAAAAAGTTTCTATTTAAAGATTTCCGGATAAATGTGCTGCTGAGCAGCTGAATCACAAAGCAGGGGGACATTTTGGAAGGAATTTAGACTTGTGGCTAAGGGGCTTTTTACCTATTATTAAAGTTAGTCTTAACTGTGACTTATGAAGGGGTAGTTTAATACTTTGAAACTTAATTAGTTCAAGATGAGGGAACTTGTTTCAACTGAACATATTTTTGATGATTTTTCAATTCTTTGCATGTCTTAGTCCTTAGTGGGGAGTTACTTAATATGGGTTTATTAGGTTGTTGGATCCTCTTAATCCTAAAAAATTGGGAACTTGAGTAAAAAGCTGGAACTCTGCAGTTACATTTGACTGTACAATTGATTATTTTGAATTACCATTGTGTGAGTTCCTGCTATTGGTCTCTGTGTGCTGTGACTCACGGTGGGGAAGAGTGGATGCTCACACTTTCCTAAGAGGGAGGCTGGGCTGTGTGGGCTGGCAGAGTTACCATGTGCTGCAGCTCAGTCCCTGTTTGGGGTGTTCCTGGGGCAAACCCCCAGTGTTGCTGAGGTCTGTGTGGATCTGTCTCCTGGTCTGGGTGTAGTCAGTGGTTTGTTTTACTTGTGTATTAAAGGCTGGTCCAAAGGTAGAACTGTCAGTGAGGAACTTTCCCTAGTTTTGTTGTAATGACGTATTTGCTTGTGACAGTTGACAAATAATTAAAAGTCCCAGGCCTCTAATTACAGGATTCAGTGTCTGTTACCCATCTGTAAGCTGGGAGAAGTGATTCTTGCTTAATAGTCTGCAAAGAGCTTGGCAGTAGTTAGCTGACTTCTGGACACTGCTGTGAAAAAGCAGTTCTATTACAGTTCTCCAGGAATGAATGATTTATTTCTTTCAGGTGGTGGATACCTCCAAGAGTATTGCAGATGTCCCAGAATGGTTCAAGGGCAGCCGTCTGAACTATGCAGAGAATCTCCTGAAGCACAAGGACAATGACAAGATTGCACTCTATGCAGCGAGTAAGGAAAATTAATGCCTTGTATTTGCTGCCCACAGGACTAGGCCTTATGAAACAGCTCTGATGAAATGTGGAAATAAACTGGTTTGGATGAGGAGAAAAAAGTGATAGATACAGGTCTGCAAAAAAAACCCAGCAAAACATGTTCTGGGAATATAGATAGTTCTGGAAAGTCCTTGGCAAGCTAAATGAAGTTTTCTTAGAATGTGCTCAACTGCATGAAGGTAGTGGAGGTCATGCTGTGTTTAAGAGTGCTGGGTATTTGAGGTATTATTTCACATTTGTTGGGAACACTCACCTGCTGCTTGCCTTCAGGAAGCATTTTGGCACTGTAGCTTGGTAGTGTCCTTCCCACCCTCTTCCTATGCCTTTTATTTTGGGAATACTAAGAACTACATGGGCTTTAGGTAGGAGTTAACTCTGCTTTTGACAACACAAACAACAGTTATGTGCATGGGAGACTTGGAATCTTACTTTACTGGAACACTAAAGCTCAGTCTTAATTTTTGTTACATTGAAGATTTGAGCATTGTAAAATCTGTGTATATTCATGAGGATGGCCATGCTAAGACATGGAGAAAGGAATTTTTTCTTTTGTTTGCTGACTTTGGTAACTTTAAAAACCAGTTCTAATCTCTATTGGATGGGATTATCTTCTGTGCAGGTGTGAGTGTGCTTCCAGAGGGAGCTGCATTCTGGGCTTCCCTTCTGCTGGACCTAATCCTTATCATGAGGCTGACCAAGCAGTGATGCTTCTTAGTAGCTTATCAATGAACAATGAGGCCTTGCAGCTCCTTAGCAGAGAAGGTGATGCAGAACTCTGCATTGATTGTGTAGGTGTTAAAAATCTTAGTTTCTGGTTTTAGGTACATGGGAACCCATTTCTGAGTTACAAATAAATTGTTTTTGAACAGCTGTGTGAGGCAACCATCACCTTCTGTAAGCTTACTGCTGGAGAAATACTTATCAGTTGCATTTCACTGCTGAGAGGTATTGAAAGAAACCTCTCTGATCTCATACATACATTAAAATCAACTACCAGTTCAAAGAGAATGGTGAAATCTGTGACCCAGTTTTGGTGGAATAAGAATTGATCTGGTAAAGCCTGATGGAAGTGAGCCTTGTAACCAAAAGCTGGCTTCAAAGTAATGGACTCATCACTTTCAGATTTTGAGATTGTTAGAAAAGCTTCTTATGTGTTATATAGTAGAGAAAAAAAATCAATATAGTTAAGTATATCTTGTGGAGCACCTGAAAGCCAAGCATTGATTAATGAGTCAACTCTAAATGTGTGTAGAATTGATATGATTGATTTGTTAATGTTAAAAACTAAACATGCAACTTGAGAAAGCGGAGTTAAATATTGTCACTTCAAATTACCACAGGAATTATTACCAGTTCAGTGAATTGCTTGTTTTGACATGTGATTACATTGTTTTGTAGGTACTTTTTGTTAGGAAGTCATGGGGTGTACCAGAGACTGCTGTGTGTCACATAATCACAGGTGGTGATAGCAAAAGGAGCAAAATTATTTTCTAGTTGATTATTGTATGAGTGCTGGAATGAACAACTGGCTCCTCTGTGGTGAACAGACTTCCACCTGCATTTCTTTTGTGACCTTCTGCTGTGTTTAATCTTCTTAACACTTCTTAAGTCAGAGTGTTTTTTGGTAACTCCCTGCTGCTAGGTCAGAGTGGTGGTTTGGGGGCCTGGGCCAGGTTTGTGTTCACTGGGGATGGTTCTGTGGGGGCAGTGTGGTTGTCATAGGGCATAGGAATGTAAATGTAACTTTCCTAAACAATTTCACTTGTCACTGGCTCCCGTGGTGAATCTTTTTTGTGATTCCCTTCTCCTGGGGCTTTAATCATGGAGCAAGATCAGTGTCTCACTTCCTGTTGTTCTGTGGGAACACAGGCTCTGTTGGCAGTCCCTGCTCAGTTTGTGAACTGCATGTAGCAGGGACTTGGGTTGTTTTACATCATGACCTGCTCCCTTTCTCTGTGTAAGTCCAGATTTATTGGTGTGAAAATCTAAGAAGGCAGAAGAGTAAAAAGTATCATTCCCTGCTTAAGGCAATCAGACTGATGGCAGCTGTCCTTCAAGGAGCAGGGTGTGCAGCTCACCTTTCCTGTGATGGCCTTGGCATGTGTGTCTTCATAAGAAGTGCTGGACAGTGGAAATAGGACAGGCCACATGGTTTGCAGGCATCCCACTGAGGAAGTACAGGAAGGGACTTTAAGGTGACAGATTTTTGCTTTCATAACATTCAGGTTTGTTCATTTTGTTTCACGAGTGATTTATTAGCAGCTTATGTAACATCTGACATTCAGTACAATAGGGAAAACACCCTGCAGATCCTTTCAGAGGTGAATGGAGTCCAGGTCAGTTTGTTTGCTTTGTACTGTGTTGGCAAAGGCAGATGTTCCCAAAGCACAGTGGAAGTCAGGCCTGTATGTGCATGATTTTCTAGTCAGTGACTTGCTGTAACAACCTGAACTTGGCAGCTTGGGGCTGCTTCCCAGACCTAATGAGAAAACTGAGCAAAAAGGGAAAATGAGGTTCTTACCATGTTATAAATTAGCCCTGGTGAGTGCAATCTATTTACCATGAATTCTCTTTGAGAGCACACAGTTTTCTTCAGTTTGTGTTTCTGCAGATGTTTGTCTTTAGAAATGTCCTCATGCCTAATGAACAAATACCACTGATTAATACTTGATTCCCATTAAAAAGAAGAGGCTTTGGTAAAAACTTCAAAAGCAAAAGTATAAATATTACTGGAAGCTGTTCTCTTAAAATTGCTTTCTATTCTTTGAGAATTAGTTGTTTGTACTAGGCCTGTTGTAATGCCTGATTTCTGACTGGTTGCTTTAATTTTCTTTCCTCAGGGGAAGGCAAAGAAGAAATCCTGAAAGTTACTTTTGAAGAACTGAGACAAGCTGTAGCTTTGTATGCTGCAGCCATGAGGAAGATGGGAGTAAAAGTAGGAGACAGAGTTGTGGGTGAGTAATTTTTTTAAGGGACAGGAGGTGGAATTTTTTTTTGAAATGTGCAAGTGAGTAGTCAGTTACAGAAACATGACCATGAAATAGTGTTTCACAGAAAATTTCACATAAACATTCCAAAGAAAAGGCTCTTATGCTGCTGTATTTACATTTGTAGGAAATGCGTTTGTAGAGGGAAGGAACCTGGATTAGCCTGCAGGTTCTGTAGCCCTGAAGGGGGAAGGAGAATGCTTCATGCACAGAGGTCTGCTTCAGAAACACTCTGTGGGAGCAGAGGGGATGGAGACTCTGCCTCTAGCTGGGCCTTGAGTCACGAGGTCTGGCAGATTTGTGTGGGCCAGTCTGGGAAATGATGGTCCAAGGTTGGTTGTCCTGGTGGCACTGGCAATTCCTGACCCTGTGGCCCCAGTGCTCTGTGAGCTGCAGGTCTGGAGGAGAGAACTTGTCCTGCCCCCAGAATGGTGGGAGTGAGCAGCTGGTGGGCAATAACTCTTCAAGTCACCAGTGCAGAGATGAGTAGTTAGAACCCTGTGATCCCTCTTCTGCAGTAATATTTCCTGTCACAAGGCTGTCATGTGTGTTTTTCTATATAAACAGGTTTTTGTCCTGTGAGCAGCTTGTCCAGTATGTAGTCCAGGCATGGAAAGGAGTTACATTTATTTCTAAATTGCTGGTTTTGATCTTCCAGCTGAGCTGCTTCACCTCTGTTATGTGTGCTCTGTGATACTCTTCAGTTTGTCTGTGGCAGTGCAAGTCAGAACTGCAATATCTTTGAGGCTCTTTGGCTCCTACCTGGCAGTTCTGCTGGTGTGTGTGTCATTGTTCTGCTGGAATCACATGTTCTTTGAGTGACACTTGGCCATTATCCTAAATAAGTGTGTGTAAATTCTTACATGATGCAAACCCAAAGTGATGAATCTCTTGGTTTGTTTTCTGCATGCTACAAACTTGAACCTGTCTCTTGAAAACCAAGTTTTAAACCCACAGCTATGACCTGGAAATGTAAATCTACTCAGCAGAACTCATTTCTTGCATATGGTATGAGTATTCTCTGGAACTGGCAGCCAAACATTAAATTATCACAGCTGGTGGCTTGGTTTTTAACACGGAATTAGAGCTAAATCCTTAATTAGGTAGGAACCATACAGTGAAGTTAAGAAGGTTTGTCTGAATGAAGATGCTCTAATTTTATCTCAATTTTCAACCTTAATGCTGTCATGTTCATATCTGACCATTTCTTGAGCAGCAACAGCAGGGAAAATTTACTCTGAGCTGGAGAAGACATGGTCTTGAAATAATATAGCTGTAGCCTGTGCTGCTAATAATGCTACTATAATTTTAGTAACAGTTCCTTTTAGTTAACAACTGTTTTGTTTAGCACTGCAGGCTGGCTGATTTTTTAATATTTCTTGTTTTGGCAACTGGCTTACCTCTTATTTAAATTAAAAACCATAGTTGATACTTTAAAAATGTGTTAATAAAGTAGTACACTTTAGATACTTCAATGGTACCTCAACTTCTTCCTTATGTTTCTCTGCTGTGCCAGAGGATATTGGCAGTCCTTGGAAGAGCTCAACTGTAACATTGCAGTCAGAGGCTGAAGCTTCCCAAACTGAGTTGGGGGACAGAGGAAGAATCAATAAGTGTTGGGTGGTATCAAAAATCAGGCTCTCCAAAACTTGTAAGAGTCCATGGAGATGTAATTTGTTCCAGTTTAGAGCAGATGGCAGAGGGGAAGGCAATTCTTGCTGTGGTTCATAGTAGTAAGACAGGGCCTGCTTGTACTGCTTCTGAAAAATCAGCTTTTAAATAGAAGGGAGATACTCTATGAACTTCATGCCTGACATGTAGTCAGCCTGTCAGGTTGTGATACCCTTTGTTGACACTTTCCCTTAAAATCTCGAGCTGTTAGAATTACATGAGACTATTACTGTTGTTTTCCTGTGAGTTTCATCTCCCATGCTTTGCTGCCTCTAAGACAAGACTGCTTTAACTTCTCATTATACTTAACATATCCCCTAGTTTGTTCAATACAATTTATGGTTGCATCATGACAGTAATAGTAGGTTGAAGCTGGAGGTGGGTGAGAGTGGGTGGACAGGCAATGGTGTCAGCACTTTTTCAGCTTGATTTCATCCTAGTCTTCCCTTTCCATCACTGAGAGCACTTAATAGTGAACATAATTGAAGCAGATGTGTTGTGAAACATATTTCTTCCTCTAAAGATGTCTTGCATCACTATCAGTGATGCTTGAACAGTTGGATGAGGCATACAGTACCCCCTGCAAGCTGCACAGATCCGTGTGTGTGGTACTCCTGGTCTCCTACTGGCCATCTGTTTGGCAAATAACAATGACTGAAACAGGAATAAAATAAACCTGGGATGATGTTTCTCCTCTCTGGACTGGTTGCTTCTACTTTATCCCTGTTGCCAGCTTTGCTCTGTTACAAGTCAGCAGTTAAAAACAATCTGATCTTCCCCATGTGTCCACACAAAAACATCCTCAACAAAACATCAGTGAATTACATTGTTTAGAGCTGGTATTTTATCTATAGCAACTGTATTAGCCCTGGTTGCTTACGTGGGTTTTAAAGCTAGCTTTGTAAGATGATTAGCATGGTACTAATAGTCTCAGGCCGCAGTAATGTTAGCCAGGGTGGCCACTTGCAAGTCCTACAGGAGTACAAAATGCTGTGTTAACATTGAAAAGGGAAACTGGAAGTCTGTTCTCTGAATTCTGTTCAGTTTGAGAGCTGGTGTAGTTCCATAATATAAGACAGTGAGAAGATATTTTAGTTGCTGCTCCCTATTTTCAGTCTTCCTGGTGTGTTCTTTTCAAGGCTCAGACAAAATCTTTGATGCAGGGTCCCAGTTCAATTGTTGACTTTTTTATTTTTTCCTCCATGCAGATAACTGAATGTTTGGGTGCCTCTGAGTACACCTTTATTAAACTTTATGAAGGCATTAGGTGCTTGCATGGAATGTGTTCTCAGCACTCTGAGAAATTAGAATTTGCAATAGTTTTTGGCACGATTAGATGAAATTTTTGGGCTACAGTATTTACCTATTCTCTTGGTAAAGTGCTGCAGTGTAAATGAACGTGTGTAACTGTAATCTTGGTGTGTGCTAGATTAAGCAAATAGCAACTGACAGAAAATGCTGAGGCACTTACAGTCCTGAGCAGATCAGGCTGTAAGTGCCTCTTAAAAAAAAACAAAAACAAACCCAGACAGTGTTTTTAAAATACCACTTGTCCTGCTTAGAGACTTCACAGGTTTTATGTGTCAGGTAAAGCTTTCATGTCTGTTTTTCTGGAGACTGTATACATTTTTATAATTCAGGAGGACTGCTGCTGGGACTCTTGTGTGTCATACTCTGGTAGTCCTACTTGATGAGTTCCCAGCTCCTGTGTTTTGAGCCCTTTATTCACTTGCTTTCTAGTTCACCCAAAGTAGGAAGATGCTTTTCCTTCTAGTAACAGAAAGTAATTTCCACCTTTCTTACCACCTTCAAGAAAGGGGTAAGAAGATGCAGAGATACTGTTATACCCTCTGTAGCCTTTACCATGCTGGCAAATCCTGATTTTGATCCTTAGCTGCAATGTTATATCAGGGAACATGGAGTTTCTAGTTAAATATATGAGCAAACATGATAAATATTTAAATCAGCAGTACCATTATTCCTCTGTAGTACAGAGCTTCTGTACATAGGTCACTGCTCTGTGACTCCTGCCTGATGTTAATCCAGCTAAAGAAGTTGCCTTTTTCATCCTCTTTGTCAGCAACATTCCTGTTTCTCCAGTTTTAGGCACTCGGGACCTGTGTCAGCCCACTGAGTGCCCTGAGGAGTGTGCTGGTATCTTGAGGGGCATAGTCAAATGCAGGGAGCTGTACATACATGGCAGTTGTTGTGATCAGCTTGAGAATCTCAGATATGAGAGGAAGAAAAAAAATTATAATTTTACTTCTTTCTAAATGAGAATTCAGTTTCCATCTGAAAGACTGGCAGAAGTAGTTTGTGTCATTTAGCTGTTGAAAGAAAAGGAACATGAGTTCTTACACTGCTGTGTTTGGAGGATCTCCAGCCAGAACAGACTCATATTTTTATCTGGGATGGTGCTGGGACAAATCTGTGAGATCCCAGAGAGCAGCAAGGCTTCAGGATCGGGTAAAGATACAGAAATGCAGAGTCAGTTGCTGTGTGTTTTGTACCTTTGGGCACTTTTGGCTGGTATCCTCCAAGACTCAAACACCACCTCAAAGCCAGCTGACAAATGAAGGTAATGATTTAATTGTCTGGCTCACAATAATCAGCAGACACTTGTATTCTTGCCTTGAGGGCTTTTGTGTAGGAGTGGTGAAAAGGAGAATTGCTTAAAACAGACCTGAAGCTTGTAAGCTGTGGCAAAGTAACAACTGCTCCAAAGCACAGGGAGAGATCTTTCAGTTTTCCTTGCACTCTGGCCCCCTGATGATCCCATCCAAGAAATGCAAGTGGAAATATTTGGCATCAATTAAAGAACTGCTTTCGTCACACAAAATGACATTTTGATCTGTTCTGGTTCATACATTTCAAATTATTTAGAGAGGTGTATTTGTCTTACAAGAAAAATCACAAAGATTTTGGGATACTGTGTCTTGTGTAAACCTTGACCCCAAGGGAAAAATAGCAAAATAAATAATGCTTTTATGGGCATGAGCTTTTGCTGCACTCTGTGTTTAAGAACTTCACTGAACAAACCACTGTAAGCTGTAGGCAGTTCTAGGGAGTAATTTTTATCTTAACATGGCATGAGGCTTTTATTCACAGTTGTGTGTTTTCCAGAAATGGTTGGGATTAAGTCATAATGCTGTTTTAAAAGTTACTGCTCCCAAAAGCACAGCAGCTTTCAGTAACTGCAGTGGCACTGCTGGTTTAAGAAACTGATCTCATGGATTTTTGCATGAGGAAAAAATCTCAGTTTAAAGCTTAATTTTCAAGTTTACTTTTTACAAAGTTGAAAAAGGATGGATTTTTTTCAAGCTGTGTAGAAAAACCTCACAAAAATCCATTTTGGTACTCTCCTACTTGATAATGTTAATGTAGCAGAAAGTTCTGTTGAGATCTGTGATGCTAGTTCCTGTCCTGAGAAGTGCATCCATCAATATCCTTCTTTGAGAAGTGCCTTGCACTGGTGAGTGTTTGCTGTCTGGTAGATACTTATGGTGCACCTGCAGCCCAAGATCTCAGTGCCCACCACTGCTGTTGAAAAGGATTTTTATTGCCATTTAAGTTTTGGTTTAAAATGCAAAATTCTTGTTAGATGTCAGAGTACTGCAATTAAGCCCATCCTGTGCTTTTTTTTTTTAAGTACTTGGACATTTTTTAGGTTGCTTAAAGAGGGTGATCTGAAACTCCAGATCTTTGATCCTCCTCAGTGTAGATTGTGAATTCCAGTTGCATGTTTTCATTTGTGGGCTGGATTCTGAGCAGTGCAGAGTCAGACTCAGCCACCCAGCACCTTCTGGAGAGTTGCTCAAATGGAGCTCACTGAAACTAAACTGACTTTCTTGACATTAATTTATTCTGTATGTCGTGATAAATTGAATTTAAATCTTGAAATCTTGCTGCAAGCTAATGAGAGAAACCTGAAGAGCCACATTTGTGTGGGAATGTTCCAGGGCTTGTCCCACTCTGTTACTCCCTTATCAGCTGAGACACTGGTTTTGCTTGTTTGTGTTCAAGATTCTGGCAGTGTCTACCAGACAACGTTTAGCTTTGTGAAGCTGAATCTCTGCTCTTGAGCTATTTATAATCGTTCCTTACAGATGCTTGTTCTTTCTCTAATGGCTGTTCTTCAGCCTTGTTCTATTCCCCTGCATGCTGCTGTATTCTTAGTCTCTGGGTACCCTAATCAATCCCATTAACTCTCTCCCAGTTACTCTTTTCAGCGTGCTGCCCTCTTCTTATTCTGGAAAGCTCCTAATTAAGCAGGAACATTTGTAAATTGGGAGTAACATTGTAGATAAAAAGCCTGATACAAATATTTTTATAAATGGATTTATTACTAATTCTTTGTGTAACTGATTTGGCTTCAAGGTGTGACACTGACTGTTTGTGTTTTTAAAATCTGTTTACTGTATACATTATATAGATGTTTTTAGTGTTGTTCCGTCTCTAACCACTCTACCTCTGCCCTAGGTTACTTGCCCAACAGCATCCATGCAGTGGAAGCAATGCTGGCTGCTGCAAGCATTGGTGCTATCTGGAGTTCCACATCCCCAGACTTTGGCATTAACGTGAGTAGCCCCAGTGCCTGTGCAGAGCAGCCCTCGCTGTGTCTCAGCCCAATGCCAGGGTGATAAATTCGGGTGGCAGATGGATTCTGTTCCCTTCAGTCTTGCTGCCACCTCCTGGCACAGCCGAGTACTCCGGAGCTTTTCCAGAGCTGCACAAACCCTCTTGCTTTCAGTTGTCACTACTGATTTTCAGCTTGGTGATTTGAGTGGCTTTAGCTACTCACTGTTGGGGTGTTTTCAGATGGACTCCATGGTCTTGGTGAGCTTTTATTTTATTAAATATGCTGATGAGCAGCAGTGCAACAGAGTTGTGAGGTTTGGCTTTTCCTCCTGAATCCTTGCCCTGGGCTGCTTAGCCACACTCCAGTTTCCGCACTCCTAAGTAGTCCCATCCTTTGCCTCCTGTGAGGGTGAACTCAGCACCACCTTGGTTGGTCTTTTCCACAAGGCTTTATTTGCCCACAGCGAGGAATTTCATGCTAATATCACTAACCTGATTAACTTCTTTTGTCCTAGAAATAAATGCTGCGTGTGAAATCATGGCATCCAAACTGATGTGCCCTGGAAGCTTTGGCAATATATTCTGCTTCCTTCAGAAAGTTTTTAGGACGCATCAACCACACATAAACCACTTCTAAGAGAGGGGGCATTGAACCTTTCTTCTATCTAAAAGTTTACACAGGCAAAATGTAGTGTTTGTGCATTGCACAGTGCAGAGAGCAATGTTTTTAGGTGATACCCTCAATTTCAGTGTTTAACCCCCGTGGCTGGGAAAATGTATGGAACAGTCCTTCCTGGATTAGCGCTAGAGGGCAGCAGCATTCCACACTCTTACACTTGAGGGTGTATCACTAGGGAAAAAATGATTAAAAAATCATTACAGCATGTAATGATCAATCTGTTCTACAAATATTTTCTGCTTGCTCAGAAAATGATGTATAGAACAGTATAGAGTGTCTTCTGTGCAATGTGATTCGATCTCTTATCTGGGGGAAGACTGTTCACTTTACTGCATTTCAAAGGACTGGTGTATTTTCTGTCCATGTTGGTGTGCTGTTGTTTTCAGTGCCCAGCTTTTAGTTTTTTCTGATAGCTTTTTAATGAAACTTGGCCTTGGAGCTGCAGTGCCATCAATATCATTTATTTTCCATTGGCAGTGTGTGTTGGCATGAATTCAAATCCTAAAATCCTGAGGGAGATAAGCAGAGACCCTCAGAGACATTGGCTTTCACCCTTAGGAAAAGCTATTCTTCCTTCTGTGAAGTTGCATTAGTCCTGTTAATTATAAACAAGGATTTTTGTGCTCGGAGAAATAATGTAGCATTTTCAACATTTAAGTCCAATTGTGTATGTGTGTTTTGTGAAGCTCAGAAATGCCACTCCTCAGAACTGCCTACACACTGCAGGCTCTGAATGCCATCCCTCCAAAGTCTTCAAGCGCTGAGGAAGTCTGCTGTCAGAGAAGCACTGAGCTCCCTCCCACGCACAATGCCACTCTTGGCAGCTGCTGCTTCATCTCTCTACTCCGTTATCCATTTCCATAAATTAATGGGCAAGTGGTGCTCTGTGGCCTGTGCATGAGAAATGGTTGGGTGTACAAGTTTATAAAGAAGCTCTCCTCTCAGTGAGGAGCCTTTGGTGAGCTCCAGCACAGTCAGTGCAGCTCCCTTCATGGGGCACTGCACAATTTTTTGGACTGAACTGGAAGCTCATGCAATAGAATGAGCCATATCTGCTACACCTGAGCTTTTTATGGAAGGAATTCCTTGCTGGGCCATCTGGTTGGATTAAAGTTCCAGTGCAGCAATTACATGTTCCATCTGCTTGTATTGCCTTTGTATCATATCAGGCTGCCCTGTGGGATTTGGTCCTGCCAGTGCTAATGAATCTAACTGGGTGTGTTAGCAGATTTGGTAGGACCCTGAGAATTGGAGCCATCTCTGCTTCTGATTCACACTTCTCTTCAGATTTGACTCTTCTGTTTAGAGTACCCTTAGTGCTCGTTGGTCTTAATTTTTAAACATCAGGCAGCATGGAAATGGGATGTGTGTGCTCTGCACTCAGCATGGGGATATGTACACACATATAAATGCACCCAGCACGTGTGTGGCTGCTTGGTCTGTTCCTGGAAAGAAGGAGGTATGAGAATATACCCAAGAAGCAGGAAATTTGACTTCATACTCCCTGAGAGAGTAACTGTAATGTATTAGTTAAATCTCCATTTCTGAGTTTGTTAGGTAACACATTAGGGGCTTCTTGAAAACCTCTTCTGTCACCAGAACAGATTCTGGTGATTTTTTTGTTTTAAAGTAATTGATAAATTTGAATGTCAGTGCATTGTCACTGTATTTTCTTATAAGGTGAACAAGGAAAAGGAAACACATCTTTGATAGGAGGGAAAGCTGTTAAGTGGCATTCCCAGCACATTTATATTTAGCCATATCCCTGTACCTTACCTGTGGTATTCAGTGAGCTTTCCTGAGGAGACAGCATGGGGAAATCATCAGGACAGGACTCCTGTCCTTTTGCAGCAGATGTTTTTGCAATGCTGAGCAGCCCAGCTTGGAAAGGAGTTTAACAGAGATGAGTTGATTGTGATGTTTTTGCTTTCATCTTCTGATTTGGTAAGAATTTTTTTCTCATTTTGGCTGCAAAGTAGAGGGCAAAATAGAAACCCGAAGAATAAAGAATGCTGGGAAGAATAAGCAGATGACTCAAGTCTGATTTCTGCAACATGATTTAGGAGATTGTTCTTGAACAGCTAACTGGCAATTTTACAGTATTGTGTAATCTTGTGGTTCTTAATGCTTCAAGTAATGGAGCTAGGGAGGTTTAAACCTGTGTGTTGAGAGCTTTTATTGAAAGGATTTGCTTCTTGCTGTTGAATACAAAAAGATCCATTTCTGGTAGGCTGCTGCATGCAGTGTACATGGAAAAAAGTAAATGCCAGAAGGTTTTTAATCTCAAATAGGGTGATAGCTGTGGTAAACTCCTGAACACAGTGTAAACTGGAGGAGACACCTGAAAATTTAGCATTTGAATGTGTTGTGCTGCAGAGATTGTAAAGGAGCTGTGGTATCTTTTGTTGGTAATCTGTGGGTGTTCAATATCAATTTATTTTGCTAAAAAACAGTGGTGAGGTTTCCTTTGTTGATGGTGGCAGAGCAAAGCTGTCAGGTCCTGTGAGGGGCCACCTCACCACATAAATGCATCTCTCCCAAGACTGGTGTTTGTTCCCCCCAGCAGCCTTGGGACACGTGGAGCCCCTTCCTGCAGGTGCAGCCAGGAGTCCTGGGCACCTTCACGGAGATCAAGTGCCCAATTCCTGCTCACATCACAGCTGCTTGTCCTCTTTACATGAGTCTAATCTGACTTGCAAGGTGATTTTTTTTTTAGCTGTTTAGAGAACTCTGTGATCTTGGCTCTTCCATAAAGGATGTTCTGTGATTTGTGGGGGTTTTATCATTGCCTGATATGTTTGGGGGGTCACGAAATAGATTGTTACAAACCTGGTGTGCTTCAGAGATCTTGTGTGAGTGAAAGACAAGCAGGCAGTCTTTTAACAACTCTCCTGTTAATTCCTGTCCTTACTCCTTGCTTGAATTGAAACTTGCATTTAGCACCCCCTGAAGTTTCCTCAGTTAATTTCATGTTTTTAACACATTTTTCTCTTTGTCCCTAGGGTGTACTGGACAGATTTTCCCAAATTCAGCCGAAGCTCATCTTCTCTGTTGAAGCTGTTATATACAATGGCAAAGAACACAACCACTTGGAAAAGCTGCTGAGGGTGGTAAAAGGTATTTCACTGCATCCCACCTGGTCTGTAGTTCTGTGAGCACTCAGAGCCTGCGCTGCCACTGCTTGTTGCTGTCCTTACTTCTCCACAGTGTCACTGTGGCCATTGAGATTTTCAGAAAAGACCATTCAACTTTTACCCAAATCTGTTCTGTAATTTTAAGTCTTCTGTTTGCTTATCTTGAATAGATCATCAGAAATTACCCAACAGTAGAAGCAGGGGAACAGGGGCTGATCATGGTGTTTTTAAGCTCAAGCAAAGTGCTGCTGAAGACAAATGGGGAGGCATTACAGCACTAAAACTTTCAGATTTACACATAAAAGGCTGGCAGCATTGAGGAAATTACATCTTGGGTAACAATTTAGTCCTCTGGGGTTTCAATACTCAGTGCCTCAGAATTATTTCTGTTACTTAGTGCATTAAACTGTATGATTCAATCAGGCAGAAAAGACCTTTGGTTATGTAACTGAAGGTAGGAAATAATTCTTTTCTTCCTTCTTCCAGGGCTTCCAGACCTAAAAAAAGTGGTGGTGATTCCATATGTATCTTCAAGAGAAACCATAGATATTTCTAAGATTCCAAACAGGTAATGGGAGCACTACTGGGTACAGAGGTGATCTTATATGTGAGCTGGGGTAATGCTTTCAGAAAGTTTTGAAATGTTAATTTTTTTTTTTCTCCCCTTCTTATGCAGTGTCTTTTTAGAAGACTTCCTTGCCACTGGGAGAGGAGACCAGGCTCCCCAGCTGGAGTTTGAGCAGCTGCCTTTCAGTCACCCTCTCTTTATCATGTATTCCTCAGGCACCACAGGGGCACCAAAATGCATGGTTCACTCAGCAGGGGTATGTCCTCCCTCCTGGAGCTGCACTGTCTATGCTTAACTGCTTGGGTTACATTTTTCCTTTAGCAGTATCACACTGTGATGTATTTTAAGGAGGAATTGATTGCTGACAGTTTTTCAGTAACTTGCAGTGAACCTTTTTATTTGTTAGTGGCTGTTTGAAAGCAACTGTGGATTGATAAGGATATAAAATACATTAGTTTAGAGGTCAGTGTGGAGACCTTTTGGATTCCAGGTGTTTCCTGGAAGCAAGTGCCGTTCACAAAAGCACCAGTAGAAGTGGCCTGACTGATACTTGAAGAGCAAAAGTCAAAGAACTTGGGTGTTTGCAACTGATTTTTGGACACTGTTAGCTTGAGGCCCATAGGCAGTTTTTGCAGTTTTTATTATCTAGATAATTTTTAGCCTTGAACTTTACTTTGTTTATCAGTTCAGAGTATGTCATCCTCATCAGTCCTTGTTTTTTAAGGAAGGATGCTGGAAGGTTGGTGTCTCTGAGTGTAGGTTTTGCTTTGTATTGAAACTTTGGTTTAGGCAGTGACTTGTTGTGGCTAAAGGCAATAGCTGATACTGGTGCCAGAATGCACCTTGCTCACATGCTTTCCACGTGCTATTGATGTTCTAAAGCTCTTAAAGTAGAGGAAGTGACTGCAGCAGTGTTGAAACTTTAATTCTGCTATAATCCTTAATAGAAGGTAGGTTTTTCTTCCATTTAAGGCAGGCAGGATGTGTTGTCTGGAGCATTTGTAGCCATGTGTATAAATGGAACTGCACAACTTTTAGCCAGAGTCCATCATTTCTGCTGCTTGCTCTGCAAGTCAGGATGAGCATCCTGCAGGGCTGGGTGGCCTGAGGGCAGGATCCTTTGATGCTGTGCCCACAGTGTGTGTGTTCTTGCCTCTCTTTGATGGCAAGGACTGGAGGATTTGCCCACAGACAAATCCCCTGCTGCCTGTAAACACTCTGCTTTATATGCTATCAGTAGGAGATCATACCA